>NW_028083059.1:17890265-18227327 GCF_014824575.4 Sturnira hondurensis
GAAAGCTTTTCCACTAAGATCAGGAACAAGACAAGGTTGTCCACTTTCACCACTTCTATTTAATATAGTATTGGAAGTTCTAGCCACAGCAATCAGACAAGAAAAGGAAATAAAAGGCATCCAAATCGGAAAGGAGGAAACAAAACTGTCATTGTTTGCAGATGACATGATAGTGTACATAAAATATATTTTATTGAAGTGAAAAGATATGTCACCCAAAAAGAATGCACAGGTGTTTTCCTTTTGATGCTGAGTTATGTAGAACCCTAGGAAATAGAAAATAAGTCAAATTCTAGTTCTTAGAGTGATAAAAACACATGTCATCTATCTTGGTTCTGTTTAGCTAGTAGTTTTGTGCTGTTTTTAAGAAACTAATTTGAGTAATTAATATGATTCTATAGTACTATAATATTTGTATATATAATGCATCTATATACACTTCTAAAGACACCCATATTTTTGTTAAAACTAGAAAATTACTCAGAAATTTAAGAACACCTTAATTGAAAACCCATTTTTATAATTATTATTATTATATGAAAATGAAAAAAGTTATTAGATAGCTTTTTAGCAATATAGTACTACTTTAATGACTACATTTTTGAAAAAGGCCATTTTCCATGGTAAGAATTTTAATTCCTTTGGAAACACAGTCTTGAATAAAAATTTGATGATATTTTTAAGGAAAGAATAGGAAAGTAAATAGAGAGGTAAAAAACAACAGAGAATTTGCCTAGAACATAATGGGTAATAGTGAATGGAGAAAGGTTATAAGGAATATTATTTAAATGATGCATTATTTTTTATTTAATTATGCCCCATTTTCTATATCAACTGTGTTAGCCAATAGTAAACTTAAAGTTATTTTGTGGTTAAAATGAACTCAAGGTGGGGAGCATTGTGGCGGTGGGATGGGATGGAAGTAAAAGCCAGAAAACTGTACTTGAACAACATTTTAAATAAAAAAAATTAAAAAATAAATAAAATGAACTCAAGAATAAAGTTTAGAACAGAAAAGTCTAACTCTACAAAAAAATGAACAGCAAAAATATTTTGCATGGAATAATAGCCAAAAAATAACAGCCAAATAATGCATGGAAGTGGTACATATAAAAAATGGACTGGAAAGTCACATGATATGCCATCTCTCCACCCTTTTCAACTGATGTATGTGTATAAAGAACAACATTTTTATTTTGCTCATATGATAAATAATTTAAATATTTTTCCATGTGATATTTTCTGATAAGAAATTTATATAGAGAGTAAATTACATGGTTCATCTTTTCTTGATGCTCAATTAATTAAGTGCAATTAAAATATAGTTTTGAGGGCATAAAAATTACATTAGTTTTTAAAAAGAAAACAAACATTTTTGTTTGATAAAAATCAAGTTTTTAATTGCCATATTTGCTTCATATTTATTTCACTATTTTAAAGCAAGTACCAAATACTATGATACTTTACCAGTATACAGTTTGCCATGCACCCCCGAAAGTGAGATATTTTTACATAAACAAGACACAACAAATTATATTAAAACTGTTTTAAAGTCTGTTATCTACTATGTAGTTTATATAAACTTTTCCTTAATTACCACTCAATTATCTTTAAATATTGACTATTTTCTTGACCATTGGAACATTTGTTTAGTAGTAAAGGGTTAGAATTCAATGGAATTTTGGATGTCAGATGTAAGACCAGTGAGCAGATGTTATATGCAGGCATATTTTTATTTATTATAATGAGTTTTCCAATACTGTAATTATATGCTTTTTGAAATAATAAGCTTCTAGACATTGCAATTATTTAAGTGAGATACAACTGTGCTACCCAAAGGAAGACATAACTGAACTGCAAATAAAAGACCAACATTAATCAAAAGAATCAGACCAATACTAATCAAAAATCAGACCAACACTAATCAAAAGAATGCTAGAGTGACTATATAATAACTGAATATATTTCTGAGCAAAAAAAAAGAGAATATAGTCACTCCCATGGATAATGAAAGAATAATAAAAAATAATGAACAACTCTGTTCCCTCAAATTTGACAACCCAAATGAAATAATCAATTCTTAGAAAAACATAATCTGCTACAATTTAGTTAAGAATGAATAGATAATTGGAATATACCTCTGTCTATTAAATGAATTCAATCAACAAGTAATAGTCTTCAAAAATGATGAAGCACCGGGCTAAGATAGCTTCACAGGTGACTCCAACAAGAAAAAAAAAAAACATTTGAGGAAGACATTATACCAATTCCCTACAATCACCTTTAGGAAATAGGAGCAGAAGGAATAATTCTTAACTTACCCAATGAGGCTAGCATTATCTATCTTAATACAAAAATCAGAAAGAAAGACTTTACAGGGAAAGGAAACTACAGACCAATCTTTCTCATAAATTCAGATGCAAAAATTCTTAAAAGATATTAGGAAAATGAATCTAAGTATGAAAATATTTATACACAACCAAGTGGGATTTATTTCAGTTACGCAAGAATGGTTCAACATTCAAAAAACAAAGGGGGTGAGAATTAGGACAACTATAATAGAATAACAATAAAAATGCTTTAAAATTAATGTAATTCATCACATCAACAGACTTTAAAATAAAATTCACAATATCAATAGATGCAAAAATATCATTTAAAAAATAACATTCTTTCATGACAAAAATAATCAGCAAATAGGAATAGAAAGATATATTCTCTCTTGTTAAATACTATCTATAAAAAAAGATGTGTTTCCATCATACTTTCTGCTGAGAAGATTGAAGCTTTTCCACTAATGTCTAACATGTTGCCTCTCACAGCTCCTATTGAATTGGAAGTCCTAGCTAAAGCAATAATGCTTTAAAAGGAAATAAAAAGTATACCGATTGAAGAGGAAGACATTAAGCTATATTTTTGCTAGGTGGCTTAATTTATTGATGTAGAAAACTAAAAAAAGATAAAAATCTTCCTGAAATTAATAAGATATTATAGCAACTTTGTGGAATAAAGTTTAATAACCAAAAGTCAATTATTTCCCTATCAACATTTAATAAGTGGAATGTGAAGTTAAAGACACAATACTATTTTTATTAGTATCCAAATAAGTGAGTACTTAGGTATACACCAAACAAAACATTTATAAGATTTATATGAGGGAACTATAATATTCCAATGAATGAAATCAAAGAATAATAAATTAAATGGAGTCCATGTTCATGGATAGGAAGACAGTATTTCCAAGATGAAGGTTCTTCCCCAATTAATTTATAGATTTGATGAGATCCCAACCAAAATTTCAATAAATTATTTCAAAGATATACTGATTTGAAGTTTACATGGGAAGGCAAAAGACCCAGCATAGCCAACATAATATTGAAGAAGAAGACCAGAGTAGGAAGATTGATGATTTATAATTTTAAGACTTACTATAAAGGTGCAGTAATCAAGAGCACATAGTATTGGCAAAATTACAGACAACTAGATCAATAAATTCAATCACCTGATCTTTGACAAATGATGAAAGGCAAGACAATGGATTAAAAATAGTTTCATCAACAGGAGAAACTGGGAAAACAGGACATTCATATGCAAAAAAAAGTGAATCTAGATACAGACTTTAAACCCTTCAGAAAAAAATAGATCATGCATCTAAAAGCAAAATGCAAAATTATATAACTACCAAAGAAGATAACATAGGGAAAAATAGGTGATCTTAGGCATGGTAATATCTTTTTAGATACAACACCAGGGACACAGCTGATGAAATAAATAATTGTTAAGTTAGACTTCATTAAAATTAAAAGTCTTCTCTGAAAGATAAGACCAAGAGAATGTAAAAACCATCTGCAGACTGGGAGAAATTATTGGTCATAGATACTTTTAATTAGAAATGCTATTGAAAGTATACAAAGAACATTTAAAACCCAGCAATAAGGAAACAAACAGCCCCTTTAAAAATGAGCCAAACACCTCCACAAACTCCCCATCAAGAAGATATCCACATAGCAAATAAGCATATGTAAAGATGCCACAAATCATATACGATCAAGAAAATGCATACTAAAACAACAATGAGATTCCACTACATACCTATTAGAATGGTCCAAGTTCAGCACACTACCACCACCAAAGGCTGGCAATGTTGTTGTATACACGAACTGTCATTCATTGCTGGTGAAAATGCAAAAGAGTACAGCCTCTTTGGAAGACAATTTGAAGGCTTCTTACAAAATTAACCATATTCTTACCGTACTTTAACATACTCTTATCCACCAATTAAACTCACTGACATTTATTCAAGGGAGCTGAAAACTTATGTACACATACAAAAAAACTGAACACAGATACTTATAGTAGAATTATTCATAATTCCCCAAAGTTAGAAGAAACCAAGATGTTCTTTAGTAGGTAAATGGATAAACTGTGAAACACCAAGACCATGGAATATTTTTTATTACTGAAGTTAAAAAAAAGAGAAACCTTAAATGCATATTGCTAAGTAAAAGATGTAAATATGAAAAGTTTATATGCAATGTGATTCTAACTCTGTACCAACAACAACTATATACCAAGTTTCTAGACAACATGAAACTGTGCAGACAGTGACAAGGTGAGTGGCTGGCAGGGTTTGGAGTGAGAGAGAAATGAACAGGCAATGTGCCTTGGAGTTTAAGGGCAGCAAAAATACTTTGGGAGACATTATAATAATAGATCCATGTAATTCTTTATCAAACCAACAGAGTGTGCATCACAAAGAGTGAACCTTAAGGTAAACTACGAACTTTGGATGACTGTGATGTATCAGTGTAAGTTTATATTTGGTTAAGAAAAATTACAAGTCTCTGAGTGATACTGATATTGAGAGAGGCAATGCTGGGTGTACATAGGAAAATCTATACTTTCCTCTCATTATTTTGTAACACTAAACATGATCTAAAATATAGTCTTAAAAAATCCAACATGTAATTTATTGTTAGTATTAGCTTGCTAGGCCTGCTATATGAAAATACCCCAAATTGAGTGACTTAAACACATACATACACTTTTCAGAGTTCTGGAGTTTAGAAAATTAAGATCAAGGTGTGTCTAAGATGAACTCAAAAAGGCCTACACCAAGTCACATCCTAATTAAAATGCCAAAGGTTAAAGACAAAGAGAGAATCTTAAAAGCAGCAAGAGAAAAGCAGTTATTTACAAGGGAGCTCTCATAAAACTGTCAGCTAATTTCTCAACAGAAAATTTGCAGGCCAGAGGGATTGGCAAAATTATTCACAGTGATGAAAAGCAAGGACCCATGGCCAAGATTACTCTACCCAGCAAAGTAATCATTTAGAATTGAAGAGCAGATATAGAGCTTCCCAGACAAGAAAAACCTAAAGGGTTTCATCATCACCAAACCAGTATCACAAGAAATATAAAGAGTATCCTTTATGAAAAAAGAAGTAAAAAAGAGAAATAACTTAAATAATAAAATGGCAATAAGTACAAATCTATCAACCTTTATTTTATTTTACATTTACATTTATTTTACATGTAAATGAAATGATTAAATGTCCCAGTCAAAATACATATGATGACTGAATGTATAACAAACAAGACACTCAGAAGTATTGTCTACAAGAAACACACTCCCAGTAGAAAGACACATGCAGACTAAAAGTAAAGGGATGCAAAAAGACATTTCATAAAAATGTAAACAAAAGAAACAAAAACCGGGGTAATGATACTTATACACAACATAATAGACTTTCTTAAACAGGCTATAACAAGAGACAAAGAAGGACCCAGGAACTTCACTTCTGGGTATTTATATGAAGAAACCCAAAACATTAAATTGAAAAGATATGTATATCCATATGTTTATTGAAATATTTACTATAGCTAAGGTATGGAAGTAATCTAAGTGCTCACAAATAGATGAATGGATAAAGAAGAAACGTTGCATATATATAATGAAATGTTTCAGCCATAAGAAAGACTGAGATCTTGCCATCTGCAACAACTTGGATTGATCTAGTGGGATTATGCTAAGTGAAATAGTTAGCAAGACAAATGCCAGATTGTTTCACTTATATGTGGATTCTATAACACAAAATATATGAACAAGCAGAACAAAATCAGAATCATTGATAGAGAGGAAACTGATGGTTGTTTGATGGGAGAACTGTTGTGAGATGGATGGAGAAGGTGAAGGGAAAAATATTAGAAAAGATGTGAGAACCTCCACTCTATAAACTATAGGATATTGTTGAGAGAGAGTAAAGAAGATTTAAATAAGTGGAGGACATATGTGTTTATAGATGAGAACGCTCAATGTCTTAAAATATTTTATCTCCCTAAAATAACAACTAGATTCAAAGTTATCCTATTTAAAATTCAATAGGAACTTTTTAAAACAATGAGTTTCACTTTATTCTAAAATTCATAAAGAAATCCAAATGACCTAGTGTAGCTAAAATGACTTTGAAATAAAAACAGATTTGGAGTACTAACTACCTAATTTCAAGATTTATTATAAAGAGATAATAGTCAATAGAGTATGGCAAAGGTATACAAAGAGAAAAATTAAATAGAATTGAGTATCCAAAAATAGTTCCACAAAAGGATTTCTGTGGAAGATGCAAAGACAATTCTTTAAGGAGAAATTATCAGTCTTCAAAAAGTCATACCAGAACATTTGGATATCCATATTCAAAAAAAGTAAACTTGGACTCATATTTCATAACATATACAAGAGTTAACTCAAAATATCATAGACCTAAATACTAAAACTTTACAATTTCTAGAAGTAAATGAGAATTTTTTATGATGCTTATTTACACAGAGATATTTTAGTTATGACACTGAAAATAGTATTCATGAAGAACAAATTATTAAATTAGACTTCATCAAATTAAATACTTCCGTAGTTTGAAAGACACTATTAAGGCTATATAGAGATAAGCCATATATTGGGAGGAAATACCTGCAAAGCACATATCTGAAGAAGCACCTATATTATGAATACATAAAGTATACTCCAAACTTAAAAATAACATAATAATCCCATAAAATTTTTGCCAAAGGACTTTATCAGTCATTTCATTACAGAAGATTGAGAGATAGCAAATGAATATGTAGAAAAAAAGCTTAATATAGCCATTAGGAAAATACGTAATTAATTTATAGTGGATACTGCTATAGAACTACAATAGCTAAAATATAAGACTTCTGTATCTATTGTCAAGCATGATGTGCAGGTATTGGAATTTTGTATGTAATAGCAGGAATGCAAAATAATGCCACCAGTGTGAAAAAAATTATTTGGATGTATCTTAAAAGGCTGTATACTTACCTAACATGCAATCTAAACAGGCTACTTCTAAGTATTATGCAATGGAAATGAAGGCATATCTTCATATAAAAAGTTGAACATAAATGTTCATACCAGCTTTATTTGTAAAATCTGAAAACTAATTTAGATGTCCTTTATCAAGTAAATGAAAAACCAAAATGTGATAAATCCATAGAATATAAGACTATTCCCAAATAAAAAGTAGTGAACTATTGATACATACTGCAATGTGGATGGTTTTCAAAATAATTTTACTAGTGAAAGAGACCAGACAAGAAGTATCTATTTTCATATCATTCATATACACTTCCAATATATAGTAATGAAATCATTTTAGTGCTTGCCGGGACGGGCTCTGTGCTGTAACCTCAGGAGTTCCCAATATGTAGAAAGGAGGGGAAGAGACTGAGACAATTTTGCTACTGGCAGGAAGCTTCCCTTGAGTCAGCCTAAGGTTGGCTTTTGGCTTTCTTTTCAATAACTAATCCACAAAAACAGAAATAGCTTTTACTATCCTTTGAACTGTCACAGTTTCCATGACCTTAAAGCCTTATGTAACCATAAAAATTTTGGCAACTAAATCCAAATAAGCAATAAAACAAAACAAAACTGAGCACTGAATGGAGCACATTACTTGAAGAACAAAAGATTAAGCAAGCTGTGAAATCTAGATGCTCCAATTAGAAGGGTCAAAAGGCTATTTGAGTTTAATATTGATAGAAGTTATTTGATGTGATTCCAGAATACCTATCAAGGATTCACTGAAAGAAATTGTCCTTTACTATTTTATTTTACTGTCAAGATATTAGCATTAGACTTAGATAGCTTTCTTTCACCATTATAAGGTGGAATATGAAACAAAATAAATCCAGGCACAAATTGAAATGAAATATATATAAGTAACCATGATATGTTTTGGCTCAATAGCAAAAAGAAACTTCATTAAAATTGTTGTATTTAATAAATGTGTATGGAATACCTAAATAATATCTAAAACTATTGAAAGATACAAGAAATAAATAGGCATGCTAGCTTTATTAAAATTTAGAAAAGTTAAAGTGATAATAATGTAGTTCATTGAATCACAAAATTAGTTACAAATCTGTATTTATTCAAAGGTTAACAATTACTGTAGCTACATGATACATTTGTTTTAGAGCTATAAGGAAATATAAGCTCATGATTATTAGAAACTATTTTGGGGTCCAAAATTTATAAGTATCTCCTAGTTCCTAGATTTTTGGTCTCCAAAACTAATTTTCAATAAATAGGACCATTTTATATCTATGGAGGGAAAGTATAAAATAATTTTTAAAAAATTTTGGTTGCCATAGAGCAAGGTTTATAAATGTGGGGGACTAAACAAGATGAAGGGCTTAAGCCAAACACACACACATACCACATAGAAACAAACAGCAGTGTGGCGATAGCAGGAGGGAAAGGAGAGAGGGGATGGAAAGTAGGTGAAAGTGGGCAAAGTGGGGGATGGGGATAAAAAAAAGATCTAACTTGGGGAGATGGGTACACGGTGCAGTATGCAGATGATGTTTCATCAAATTGTACACATGCAACCTGTATGATTTTGTGAATTAAGTCACCCCAGTACATTCAGTAAAAAAAGTCTTACAGGTTTTCCTCTAACAAAGTTGTGAAGATTTGACCATTGATCAATGGACCAGTGAATTAAAAAGCTATGGTACATATACACAGTGGAACACTATGTGGCTATAAAAACAGAAGGAAATGTTAACTTTTGCAACAGCATGGATGGACATGGAGATTATTATGTGAGATAAACTAGTCAGAGAAACACAAAAATATGTACTATATGATCTCACATATATGTGGAATCTAATGAACAAAATGAACTGACAAACTAAATAAAAACAGAAATATGGATGCATGGAACAGACTGACAGCTGTCAGAGGGAGGGTGTTGGAATGAATGAGATAAAAGAAGGTAAAGGGATTAGCTAAAAACATATGTGCATCACCCATAGACCACAGACAACGATGTGGTGATGACTGGGGGAAAAGTGGAGTGGGCAAAAGTGGGAGGTGGGGGAAAGGGGACTATTGAAATAATGTCGACAATAAAAATAAAGTTAAAAACTGTGGTTACTTGTAATAAATTGAGTCTGTGAAAGTTATAATGATGACACAAGGGTTCTTATGACATGTAAAACAATATAATATAGCATGTGTGTTTTAAAATGTTCAATCACACACTGACTTGCAGTCCCACCAACAGTGCACCTGGCTACCCACATCCTTAACAATATTTGTTGTTTGCCGTTTTATTGATGATAACTATTCTGACAAGTGTGAGGTGATTTCTCATTCTAGTTTTAATTTGCATGTTTTGATGGTTAATGAAATTGAGCATCAGATGCCTATTGGTCATCCATATGTCCTTTTTGGAGAAGTGTGTTTTTAGGTCCTCTGCCAATTTTTAATTGGATTATTTTTGGAGGGAGGTTTGGTGTTAAGTCATAAGAGTTCTTTATATATTTGTATATTAACCCGTAATCGGGTGTATTATTGGTGAATGGTTTCTCCTATTCAGTAGGTTGTCTTATTTTTAACTGTATGATATAACCGATTATAACTACATTTAATTTTTGTGCTTGCCATACATGTACTTTATTTAAAAATAGATAATATATTAAATATACAATATTTATGTAACCTAAGATTAAAGTTTGAAGTCAGAATTGACTTCAGTTAAGCACTTTAAAAATAGTTTATTTTATTTTTTTAGAGAGATAGTAATTGAGGGAGAAAGAGAAGGAAAGATCCATTAATGAATGAGAGGCACATCAACTCGCACACTCCCAACCGGGAAGCTGGTCTACAACCCAGGCATGTGCCCTGATTGCAAATCAAACCGGCAGCCCTTAGGTTCAGCAGGCTGGCACTCAATCCACTGAGGAGCCCCTGCCAGTGCAGGTTAGTACTTTCGAGTGGGTTCGATTGATACATCATTAACATGGTTTTGCTAATTTAACCCCAGGATCAAAACAATACATTAAATAATTCAAAATATTTCTATATAACTTAAATATCTTTGTAAGACTTCTGGTTAGAAAGAAAAATTAAGAAAATAATCCAAATTCAATCAGGAAGTGTTTTTCTTTTCAATGTTTAAAAAAAAATCTAAATCTAACCAAATAATACAAGACAAAATTGGGGTAGTGGTAATGGAAAATAGATTTTAAAAGAATAGCAGAAATTAATTAATGTTGAAACTGGGTGATGCATACATATATGATTTTTTAAAATATTATTCAAAGTTAAATGTTCTTTTTTAATAATTACACTGGCAATTAAGAGTAAAGTGAAGAAATGAGTTAAAATTGAGAATGAGGTTCAGGTAAATCAGCGAGAAGAAACAGTTTATGACACAAATTGAACTCAGATGTAGTTTTTGAAAACAGTTATTTTTTAAGATATCTGCTTGAAGTACCTGTGTTCATTTAGAAAAGTTATAATAACTGAAAATATGTATTTTTCAGGCCCAATACATGCATCTCAGCTACTAGCCAACCAGTTGATAAACAGACCCTCCTCTGTTTAGTATGATAATCTCCACTCCCTTGTAATGATTAAGCTCTTTTCCTAAGTATTTTTTGTGAGCAAGCTTTATCATTAAGTACTAAAATAATAAATTAAACCCATATTGTGCAATTTTCTATTAAGTTTGTTAGGAATCTGTTTAAATCTGTCCCATAACATAGTAATTTAGTAAATTAGAGGATGTGCTATATTAGGTTTCAGGTTATAATGTGAATATGGAACTGGGCAACCAATTTTTGTTTTGAGATTTAAATTTGGAGTATATAAGATAATCTATTTGATTTAGTATGTAAGCAGTGTTGAACTGTTTAAGTACACTTTACATTTATTGTACTTATTTCAATTTATTAGATTTAAGAGATATTTAATCACTTTAAATTTATTGTACTTGATTCAACTTATTAGATTTAAGAGATGCTTAGTCACTACAAAGTTTCTTACTATATTGAAAACAAAATAAAATTGTTTCAAAAAATAAGTATATTGATGTTGAAATGAAATTTAAAGTATTTAAGGAAATCTAAGCAGTAAATGAAAAATTATTTACAGAAATTTAATCTGCTTAATGTGAAGTAAGCAAACATGAATAAAATAAAAATGGAAGTAATTTTCTCCATCAGACTTAGAAATGTAATAACACATTATTTGTAAGCTGGACCTGAATGATTTAACAGAACCATTGGCCACTGACTATGTAAAAACAATGAATCTCAAAAAGGGATTCATTTGCATATATTCTATAAAAGGAAAACAATGAAAAAATTGTTGTAGGACCAAAGGGAATTTCTACATCAAGATATGTTTTACTAACCCAGGAATAGGCTCAAGTCAAAGTGAGATGATGACAAATGAAATTAGGTCAGAGAAAGTGTGAAATTAGGAAAAAATGTAGGTAAATATTAGAGCTTATTAGGAGAAAAATCACCATTCTAAGTGATGAATTGGATATAAAGTTTAAGGGAAAGGAAGAGTTAAAATGATATTCCTAGGCCCTTTTGAGCTGTTTAGTTACTCACTAAATAGCTGAAATAGTTATTCACTGGAATAAGGTACCCTAAGGAGGGCTGTTTTAAGAAATAGGGTGCATGAGTTTAGTTTTCTAATATTGAGTTTGTGATTGATGCATGTTTAGGGCTCAGAAAAGTTACCAAAGCTAAAGATATCAGTTTGGGAGTCATTTAGACTGTTTACAGACTAAACACATATAGGTGTTTACCCAAGTAGACAAATTCACCTGGGAGAAATTATGGAGATTGAGAAGAAAGCTCAAGATAAAGTCCCAAAGAACCCCAATAACAATACTTTAATAAATGATCATACAATAGCAAAGGACACAGAGCGTGACCAGAAGGTTAGGAGGAAAACCCACAAAGTTTTGTTAGGATATCCAATATAAGAGAGATTTTCAGTGCAAATATTTCTAAGAAGACCAGTAAGATAAAACTAAGATATCCACTAAATGTAGAGACATATAGGTCCTGGTCATTAATAAGGTCACTGACACCAGAAATATAAGTCATGTTGAAATCAGATAGGAGGGTATCGGTCATGTAGAAATCAATAAGGAAAATTTTAAAAGAAATGTATCCATAATGGGAAGAAGACAGGTTAGCCAACGGAGGATGTTACACATTCAATATTGTGTTTCGCATTTTTTAAAAAATAGAATATACTCTAATGTAAGGGAAATAGAGGTATTAAATATACAAGAGAAAGAATTTGAATTTTACAGTTTTGAGGTGGCAGCAATAAGGACTGTAATCTACTGCACAGTTTTAAAGCAATCACCTAAAACATTTGGAGGCACATCTGCTCTATTGGTGCCAGAAGATAAATTGTAGACATGGGAGACTGGCAAAAGAAATTCCTAGAAGAAATCCCTATCTTAAACCTTCAGTAGAATAAGGTTAGATATTTATAAGTAAGGAAAAAGCTTTAAAGTCTTTTTTTTTGCAAATTAAGACAATGAATATGAACATAGAATTTTAGTAGTATGCATCTATAAAAATAAAGTGTCAAATTTTGTTGAATTCATATGTAAGGTTCTTCATCCTAAATTTGTTGTGCTTGAAACATGCCCTTTATTATGAATTCTAGAAATTCACAATTGTAATTTACAGGTTTTCCATGATTAGTTTTTTTTTTTTTTTTTTTTGCCATACAAGGCCATGTGATTTAAGTTGTTAAAAATAAATGCGCTATGAAAGTTTTGCTGGGTAAAAAAATAAATGAAGAAAGAATTAACAGAAGTAAGAAGGTACCCTGAACCAGGAGTCCTAATGGGAAGATTAGGGAGTCACTTTTTTCCTTATGATTAGGGAGTCATCCCCCCCCTCCCTAGAGAGGCATGTTTCAATTGTTCATTTTAGAGATTAGATGACAGCAGAAAAAAATAAATTTCTGTTCCTGAGGAGACACTAAAAAATGGTTTCTCTTAACCTTTTTTGGAGGTTAAGGAACTGTGGGGCACAGTTATTAGAAGAAAAGTTATCTGTACAGTGCCTAAAGCCAATCACAGACATGACAGGTGTTTTTGGTGAAGGAGACAATTTCTGAGATGGTTACAGGTATGAATAATTAGAAGGGAAAGATTGGTGGGGAAGAGAGTTTAAACAATGGCAAGGATCATACAGATTTAATGTATTTTATTGTGGTGGTAGTGTTTGCTGCTTGGTTTTCCTGGAAGGCAGTGGATATTAAGTTAGAAGCAATAATGGGAAACATCACTTACAGTTGGGAGGTGTTAACAAGGAAATGGGGGGGTTAGGGAAAAACAGGTTTTAGTCATGAGAGAAGGAATGGGATTTTTTAAAATTAGGGGGTGATGAGCTCACTAAACGTGTAGTATAAATTTTTGTATACAGAGAAAAGCTGGGAGATAGTGAATAAAGAGAGATCATATAGGATCATATAGGATCATAAAGAGAGATGTAGGATAGTTGGAAATACTTGACCTAGGAACTTAAGTTGTGAGCATTGATCTATAAAAAACATGATGAAAAGAGATGGGGATGTGGTTTAAAGAGTTTTGTTGAGGTCATTTAGGTTTTTTAACACTGAGTAATAAATCACCACTAACTTAGTGGCTTAAAACAACACCCGTTTGTTAACTCACATTTCTGTAAGTCAGAAGAACAAGCCGGCTTGACAGTTCTTTGTCGAAGATGTCATAATACCAAGTCCAGAATTTCAAATAGGCTGGAATCGTACCTGAGGTATCTGGGGAAACTTTGCTTCCAAGCTCATTCAAGTTGTTAGAATCCACTTTCTTGAGGTTATATGACCAAGGGCCTATTTCATTATTGACTCTCAGTTACAAGGTTCTCTCCTCTTTTAAAGGCCATCAGCCTCAGTTCTTTTCATGGCATCCCTTACATCTCCAACCCAACAAAAAGTGCCTTAAAGCATTCTCGTGCTTTGAATCTCTTTGACTTTTCTTTCCATTACCAGGTGGAGATACATTTCTGCTTTTAGATCTCCCATGGGATCAGATGAAGCCTATCACATACTCTTAACCTCAACTGTGCAACATGATGTAACTTCGTTACCAACATGATATTTTATCATATTTCCACTTTCTAGGGATTGGGGTGTGATATTTCTGGAACATAATTTACAAATCCTGTCTGTAACCAAATGTAGGCCCCTTTAAAAGCCAATACTCAAGAGAAAGGTGCTTGCTGATATAAAGGAGGGTGGCTTATTTTCAAGTGCCTGCCATCTGGAAGACAGGGGACTGATGTCTCTAAGCCCATTTCCTTGAGAAGATGGGGAACTTCCCGTCTACCAGTTTTTGAGGAAAGTAGGACTTGGGCTTGGAGGCCAAACTACAACAGCTCGTTTATACCAGAACTCTTAACTGGGAGTACATATTTGAATCAATCACTACCCAGACTTGGTCACTTCTCTAGAACAACCAAGTTAGAATTCCTGAGGGTGGAGACTAGGGATCAGTACAAAGCTTTCCAATTACCTTAACTAATGGGGGTCTCAGCAGTTTCAGATTTACGTACTCAACACAATATATGTGGTAACAACAACAGAAATGGTTCTAGCTAACAGCAGATATTGTCAATCTTATTTGACACTAATTAATACTTTCCCAGTGTTGCTTTCTAATTTTAGAGATTCTGAGATTTCTAATTAAGTTGAATATTTGTGTACATATTATGGCTCACATTTGAACAATGCACATATGCACACGGAAGTCAATCTAGAAATGGACCAATAGGTCTTGCCAAATTTGGAAAATCACTTAAAAACATTCAAAACCTGCTGAAGCATTAAATTACTTTCAAAGGTGGCTTATTCAGTAGAAATATCAGATCTTTGAGTGAGACAGTGGATCCGCTAAAATAACTGTAAAGCATGTAAGCATTAGGAATATTACTTAGTATTTTGAAAAAGAATGTGTAAGCTTTATTAAAACTGAAAGGTTTCCTAACTTTAATTTTTTGGAGAATTATGTTTATCAAGTCAAAGCTTGTTATTATAATAATTATGAAGATTTTAAAATTATTTCATAAATTTGAATTAAACCCATCTGATTTTTAGAAATAGTGCATGTATTTGAAAATGACCAATTTCTAAGGAAATACCTGAAACCATCACTAAAAATGGCCATAACTTATTAAAACTCAGCTAAACATAGGGCATATATTAAGAATATCACATTATCATATTTGAATTTGGAAGTATGTCCCATATAGCAAATATATAGCTGACATTTTTAAACCTTGAAATATTATTCTAAGCTTCTAAAAAATTAAAATAGAATTCAAACAATTAAGCTTCAAAAAGCATACCCTTTTCCACTTTGCTCTACAAACTCCCACAATGGTAGAACCAGCTGTAACAAAACTGCAATGCAGAACAAAACACATGCAGCCCACATGTAAATGTGAATTATTAATTTAGATTTCAGATGTGACATTTGAATTAAAGGTAGAATTTCAGTCGGTATAAAATTTCAGGGGGCAGAGTGTTTAAGACATTGGCAATACCATGAATTGAAGTCTTAATGTGTAGTTTGAAACACTGAGATTGCATTATCATTACCTTTCTTTTACAAATCTCAAAAGGATGTTCATTATCTGCTCCTTTCATTATCTTATCTCTTACTTATTCTTAAAATATTTTAATTTGATTTTTATCTATTCCATAGAAAAATATTCCCTGCATCGTTTTTCTACCTTATTAAATTATTTTGTAAATGTATATAAAATATTGTCAAATTGTTTTAGCCCCAAATTGTGTGTATTTACCATGAGAAAGTAACAAAACATTCACCAGCATTTAAAACTTTTTTTTATTATTTAGAGTTACTAATTAGTATCTTATTTTGATGACTTATCTTTTAACAGGATGGAAATTTCTCAACACAAGGGGTATCCTCATAAAACACAACTAATATCATATTTAATGGTAAATTATTGAATATTTTCTCATTATAACTGGAAATAAAGATTGTATTTATTAACTTTTCCATGTCTATTCAAAATCTCACTTGAGGAGTATTTAGTCAGTGTAATAAGGCAAAAATGCATAAAAATTGAAAAATTAGAAATAAAACTGCATTTTCACAACAGATCTATTTTCATACATGATCCTGAAGAATCTCAGGATACTCAGTAGAATTAATTAGCAAATGTATCAGTCTTATGATAAAATGTCAATATATGAAAATCAGATGTAGTTATTGAATTTCTATATAAAACGATCAGATATGACAAAACTAAATTTTATGATATTATCAAAAACCATAAATAGGATAGTGGGTTAAACTGAGCTTCTAAAATATTTATATGCCAATGTCCTAATCCCTAGTGACTGTGAATCTTACTTTATATTTAAAAAGGGAATTTGTGGATATAAGTGAATTAAAGATCTCAAAATGAGGAAATTATTCTGGATTTTCTAGATGTTTCTTAAATTCAATAAATGTTCTTAGAAGAGAAGCAGAGAGGAAAAGGTGACATGAAAATGGAAGAAAAGATTGAAGAGATGTTTGCACCAGGTAGAGAATTCTCTGACAGCCAGCAGCAGCTGGGAAAAGCAACGGACAGAATCTCCCAAGAGTCTCCAGAGAGCATAATCCTGCAGATAGCTTGGTGGTAGACTTCCTGCTTACAGAGATGTGAGAGAAAAATTTCTTTCTTTAAGACACCAAGTTTGTGATAATTTGTTACCTTAGTTCCAGAAAAATAATATAATGAGTATTATTTTTATGAAATGAATGTAAGGTATACATAGAAAAGTATAAAATGTTGCTGTGGGAAACTAAAGACTAACTAAATACATTAAGGAAAATATCATACTGAAATATTCAAAACTGATGTTATCACTGTCCCCAAATTGTTCTACAGACTTAATCGACTCAAGTATAAATACTCAAAGCCTTTTTCTTCCTTCAAGTTTAAAAGTTTACTTTACATAAAAATTAATATACAATTTTCTGTCTTTTTCCTTTGGTGCACTTTAAGTGCATCTTCTCACTGTTTTCTGGCCTCCAAGGTTTCTGTAAGGTATCAGCTGATATTTTTATAAAGATCACTGTACATAATGAGTTGCTTTACTTTTCTTTTCTCTTTTTAAAATTTTTAGGTATTTCACTTTTTTTACTGTTGTTCAAGTACAATTATCTCCATTTTCCTGTCACCACTTTCCCCTGCTCTTCTCTTGTTAGTTTCAAGATTCTCATTTTTGTCTGTATGTTTCAATAGTTTGGTTACAATGTGCTTCACTGTGCTCCTCTCTGGAATTTTTCTTTTATAATGTTCTGGAGCTTATTATATTTGCAAATCCATGTATTTCCTCATGTTTAATTAATTAATTTATTACAATAATTAATTAAAAAATCTCTGCGTCCTCTGCCTTCTCAGAAAAACATCAGCGTGTGGTTACCTCTCGCATTGTCCCTACCAGTGACCTGGCCCACAACCCAGGCTTGTGCCCTGACTAGGAATCAAACTGGTGACCCTTTGGTCCACAGACCAGCACTTAATCCACTAAGCCACAGAAACCAGGGCTCTTTCTTCATTTTCTAAGACTCCTATAATATGTAGATAAGGTCTGTGTAAAAAATCTCAAGCCGTGGTTAATATTACTAAAATTGTTTGCACAATATTGATGTAACTTGGCTACTAGGGAGAGTGGACTAGAATGCACATGTGTACTAGAAAGTGGGGGTGTTATATGCCACTGAGTGAGCACCTGTACTGTGTGGCCATTGCATTCAAAATGACTGAGTAAGTAGAACTATGAATCTGCATGAAATTTTGCATTAAGTGTGAACATTCCTCGGCAGAAACAATTCAGATGATTCAGAAGGCCACATCTATGGGCAACTGGGGACTGGCAGCTTCATCACAACAATGTGCCTACTCATGCATCATATCTCATGCAGTTGTTTTATTTTTTTTGTCAAAATATCAAATCATCCAGGTGTTACCCCACCCACAACTCAGACTTGGTGACTGTGACTTCTGGCTTTTCCAAAAACTAAAATCAACTTTAAAAGGGATGAAATTTCACACTATTGATGAGATTCAAGAAAACACAACAGCGCAGCTATGGCAATTGAGAGAACTGTGTGAGGTCCCAAGGTGCCTACTTTGAAGGGGACTAAGACATCATTATCTTATTACAATGTTACTCATATCTTCTTCAATGATATCTCTACTTTTCATATTGTGTGGATGGATACATCTGAACAGAGCTTGTATTAGTCCAATTTGTGATACTCATACAATCCTTAGAGTATTTTCACTTTTCTTTAACTCTTTTTTTCTTTCTGCTCTACAGACTCAATAATTTCAAATGACTTATCTTCAAATCTACTGATCCTTTTTTTTAAATGACGAGTGTCTTTTTTTTAAGATTTTATTTATTTATTTTTAGAGGGGAAGGGAAGGAGAGAAGGAGGGAAGTATCAATGTATGGTTGCCTCTTGTGAGTCCCCTGCTGGGAACTGACCCACAACCCAGGCATGTGCCCTGACTGGGAATTGAACCGTGATCGTGTGGTTCTCAGGCCCGAGCTCAATCCACTGAGCTACACCAGCCAGGGCCTGATCCTTTTTTCCCCTAGATATTTAAATCTGTTGTTGAATACCTGAAGAGATTTTTTTAAAAATCCAATTATTGTATTTTTCAGTTCCAGAATTTCTTTTGGCTCCTTTTAAACAAAATTTCTCTCTTTGCTGAAACTCACATTTTAGTAACATATTGTTCTCCTGATGGCTTATAATTCATGCTTGTATTTTTATTTAGCTATTTGAGCATATTTGGGACAGTTGTTTTAAAGTCTTTGTCTGGTCAGTCCAATGTCCACATGTCTTCAAGGACAGATTCTGGAGATTTATCTAGTCCTTTGAATGGATCAGATTTTCCTGGGTTTTTGGTATGTTTTGTATGACTTCAACATTGGGCATTAAGGCCCAATGAAAGCCAATGAAAGTCAAGTGAGTTGGACATAAAGGGGGGGGTGGTTATAAAGAGTATGATTGTCTAACCACTATGTTCTACACCAGAAACTAATACAAAGGGATATTGAATGTAAACTGTAATTAAAGAATAAAATGGAAAAATACTGAAGAAATATGCATTGAACAAAAAGCCACCTCTCCCCATTTTTGCAGACAGAGCTTGTGTTGGGAAAATACTCTGCTCATTATTTGGGTATTCTTTGATCCATTAGGATCAGCCTGAGATGTAGATTTAAGGTCTTTTCACTTCTTCTCTGCAGTGACTTTTGTATGTTTAACTTTAACAAAGTGCTTCACCACAGTTCTTCCTCGGTGCCTTAGATGATTTACTATATGTCTCCACCTGTAATCTCTTGCCTCAGTCTATAGTTTTGTCTCCTATAGCTTTCTCAAGCAGCACCCACTGCTTCTCCTTGTCTGACATTCAAGTTATACCATTGCCCTCAACCCTTTGCCTGAGCTCCAGGTTAGAGAAATAAAAGATTAATCTTTCAGGCAGGCTCCAGGCAGATTAGAATACTACAAATAATGTATTTTTCTGATTATTTCCACTAAAAAGGGGGAGTTGGGAACACATCTGTTGCCTCCTCTAGAACAAAACTGTACCATACCAGGGAGGAAGAAAGGTATGGGATGAAGGTGAACATAAATGAGAAAAATTTCCTCCCAACTTGAATGTGGTTCTTTCTTGAGTGGGTGTTCACTTTATGGCTGTAGACCTTTGACTGATTTACAGAGCTCTTATAGACTTACATTGGCCTGTTTCTAGTTCAGTAGTTTTAATTTGCTTTTCCAAATGTTTCTGTAGAGAACGAAGGCTTAGAGCTTTCTACTAATGATTTTGCTGATATAAAGCTCAACTTTGAGTTTTAATATTTCATGTTTAACCTAGGACTTGTTGATATGTTACTTTTCTCGAGCATGTTAAAAATTATATAATTGAACTAATTTATCATCATTTATTTAGTATATATCAAGGCATGTATTAATATTATCACAATTTTTCCCTACATATTGTATGATGAAAAAAGATGGAGCTACAAATGGTTAAAACAATTTTTTCTAACATTATTTTTGTTACTAATTCTGCAATACTGGATTATTCTTTATGTATATTTCATAGAATTTTTGTAATAATGCCATGATTCTTGAAATGATGTAAGTTCAATGAATAAGATACTACTATTGTTCAATAATTTTAAGTTGCTATTTTTATCTTTATTTGGTTATATAGTAAAGATTCCAGATTTTAATATCAGTTTGACACTAAATTATGGGCTTTTACTGTATTGTATTTTGGGCCAATACTTAATATAGTGTTAAGAAACTTAATATTATTCTCTGTGATCATAAAAATTAATGTAGATTGAGTTGGTAGCCATGTTGATGCCAAATACTGGTAAATGTAGACCTCAATTTTTATTCCCACTTATATGGTATTTTCAAGAAATTAAAACAAAAGAAGTTTCAAAGGCATCTTTTTGTTTTGCTTAGGGGACAGGAAAGAACAGAGCTAAAAATTTCTATAGAATAATACGATCCTTTCAGAGGTATTTCCTGAAAATAATCTAGCTATGGGAAAATATTATGATCAACATTGTCATTTTAATTTTTCCCAAGCTGCATAACAAGGCCACTGTAATCAAAACAGCCTGGTACTGGCATAAAAACAGGCACATAGACCAATGGAATAGAACAGAGAGCCCAGAAATAAACCCAACTCTCTACGGTCAATTAATATTCGACAAAGGGGGCAATAACATAAAATGGAGTAAAGACAGCCTTTTCAACAAATGGTGTTGGGAGAACTGGACAGCTACATGCAAAAAAATGAAACTTGAGCACCAACTTACACCATACACCAAAATAAATTCAAGGTGGATAAAAGACTTAAATATAAGCCGTGAAACCATTAAAGCCCTAGAGGAGAGCCTTGGCAAGAAAATCTCAGATATTCCACGCAGCAATATTTTTACTGATACGTCCCCTAGAGCAAGGGATATAAAGGAAAGAATAAACAAATGGGATCTCATCAAAATTAAAAGCTTCTGCATGGCTAAGGAAAACAGTATCAAGATACAAAGAGAAGCAACAGCTTGGGAAAACATATTTGCCAATGATACCTCAGATAAGGGTTTAATCTCCAAAATATACAAAGAACTCATTCGGCTCCACTCAAAGAAGACAAGCAACCCAATCAAAAAATGGGCAGAGGACTTGAACAGACATTTCTCCAAGGAGGACATACAGAGAATCCAGAGACACATGAAAAGATGCTCGATATCACTAGCTATCAGAGAGATGCAAATTAAAACCGCAATGAGATACCACTTAACACCAGTCAGATTGGCTATCATAAACAAAGAAACAAACAACAAGTGCTGGAGAGGTTGTGGGGAAAAGGGGACTCTAGTTCACTGTTGGTGGGATTGCAGACTGGTACAACCACTATGGAAAACAGTATGGAATTTTCTAAGAAAACTAAAAATGAACGTACCTTTTGACCCAGCAATTCCACTCTTGGGAGTATATCCTAAGAACCCTGAAACACCAATCCAAAAGAACCTATGCACCCCGATGTTCATAGCAGCACAATTTACGATAGCCAAGAGTTGGAAGCAGCCTAGATGCCCATCGGTAAATGACTGGATCAAAAAACTATGGTACATTTACACAATGGAATTCTATGCTGCAGAAAGGAAGAAGGAACTACTACCCTTTGCAACATCATGGATGGAACTGGAAAGCATTATGCTGAGCGAAATAAGCCAGGCGGTGAAAGACAAATATCATATGATCTCACCGTTAACAGGAATCTAAACAAACCAAACAAGCAAGCAAAATACGACCAATGACACTCAAATATGGAACAGGCTGTCAGGGCCCAGAGGGGAGAGTGGAGAGAATCATAGGGGAAAAGGGAATGGACTCACATGAACAAGTATAAAAGACACATGGACAATAACTAAGGGTGGGGGGTGGAAAGGGGAGGGAGGTGGGGAGCATGGGGTGGGGGGTGGGCAGGGTTGGGAATATAAGACAGAAACCTGTACTTGAACAAGAATTAAATAAAAATTATATTAAAAAAAAGAAAAAGAAAAATCCCTTTCTGTCATATGTAAAGGAATGTTAAATCATTTCATTATATTTTGCATGAATTTACTTCACGTCTTTCCTAACTCTCTGTGGCATTGAAAATGAACAAAATATTTTAAAGATAAAATGGAGACAATATAAATGTGGAACATACATTCTTCGAATGCAAATAGACTTTGAATAAATATATAAAATATACAGTATGCTTCTGCTTTTATTTATTTTAGCATATTTTGAAGCTCTAATATTAGATGTTCTATATACTCTAGACATGTAAATATTTGAGTCTAATAAACATACAAACATCAAAAATGTGCTTAAAATCTGCTTTTGTATGTAATACTACACAGTTGTCATTTAAAACTAAAATAAATGTGATTGAAATGAATCCAGTTCTAATTAACATGTATAGTATCTCTACTTACTTACATATAAAACATTTTTAATTAAAAGTTTGCTTAAAACTGTCCACTAAACAGAAAACACCATTTTTATATTGTCTAGACTTCATGATTTCTATTGAAATTAATCCAGATTACTAAATTTAATTATGAAACTGAGTCATAAAGTTTTTTTTCTTTTTGTTAGATGGCAGAGAAGAGGAGTTGTTAATGACAAAGCAGTGGAAAAATGGGCAGTAGTTACTAAGAGTTCAAACTGACATATAAGATTACAGTCCAATTCTCTGTGGGCTCAAAAATTTGAAGTACAGTAATTTCCATAAACTTCTTAAATTGTCACCAAATACTAGATTGGATTTCAGGATGTGAATATTTTAGTAAAGATTTATTTTTTCACCAAACTACTCTGTCTTGACGTGTCGTGTTTCCTCTCACTTGTGACAATATTTTTTCTAGAATTTTCATGAAATGAATGTATTTGGTATGTAAATAAATATTAAAAGATTAACGAGCCATCAGCTTTACTTTTTTTGCTTTCACTCTCTTTTAAATCCAGTCCAACAAGTTTTTGTCTTCATCTCTCAATTAAATATATGTATATATATATATATATAGATAGATAGATAGATAGGTATAGATATATAGATATATAGATATATTATGAACTATCCCTAAGAGGGAGTGATCAATTCTTGATTTGTATCTTACCATCTTTCTCAATTTTCAGTGGTATTTGACAGAACAGATCAACACTACTTTTCTTAATTGTGTTTCACTTGCCTTCCAATACACATCCTCCACTAGATTTCTTTTTATTTCACATATTGTTTTTTATGTTTTTTAATTTTCTGAATGTTTCTCCTTGTCTCAAATTTTGAATGTTAGAGTATGACACAGCTTATTCTTTCTACCATGTTTCTTTTTCATCTACAGTCCACCAAGGAACTCACTTCAAGTTCCCTAAGTTTAAGTAGGGTGTCTTCACTAATTCCCAAATCCTTCTCTCAACCCTCAGTTACCAGCCATAGGTGTATTTATGTAAACACCTCTGAAACACAGATCATATCAATAATACAGATGACTCTATTGGAAAATATAACATGAATGTGACTATACGCCACTGTGACTATAGGTATAATCCTTGTACAAGTCCTCATCACTTTTATCTAAGCTATTTCAAAATCCACCTAAAAAGTTTCCTTGCTTGCACTAATAACTCTTCATATATTAGCTAGACAATTGATAATCAGTAAAACACATTACATTCTTTTCAGCTTAATATGCTGTACTATGTATTTAAAAAATTGGAACAGAATCCCAAGTGCTATGTAGCTTTACGTAACATGGCCTGTATTACTTTCTTATTATTCCTGTAACCAAGTTCCACAAATTTAGTAGCTTAAAACAACAAAAGTTTATTTTATAGCTTTGGAGATTAGAAGTTCAAAATGCATCTCATTGGTCTAGAATCATGGTGTCTAGAAAGCTGTTTCTATGTTTTTTAATTGTTGTTCAAACACAGTTGTCTCCATTTCCCCCCACCACCACTCTCCCCTGCCTCACCCATCCTCGCCTCCCACCCTGAATCTTACCCCACTTTGGCTTTGTCCATGGGTCCTTTATATATGTTTCTCAATGACTGACCCTCCCCCCTTTTCTCCCACTATCCCTCCCACCTTCCCTCTGGTTACTGTCAATTTGTTCTTTATTTCAATGTCTCCAGGTATATTTTATTTGCTTGTTTTGTTGATTAGGTTCGACTTATAGATGAGATAATATGGTATTCATCTTTCAATGTCCAGCTTATTTCATTTAGCATAATGCTCTACAGTTCCATCTATGCTGTCATTAAGGGTAGGAACGCCTTCTTTCTTTCTGCTGCATAGTATTCCATTGTATAAATGTACCATAGTGTTTTGATCCATCCATTTACTGACAAGTACTTAAGTTGCCCCAGCACTTGGCTATTGAAAATTGTGTGTAGCTGTCCAGTTCTCCCAACACCATTTGTTGAAGAGGCTATCTTTACCCCATTTTATGTTACTGCCCCCTTTGTCGAATATTAATTGACTGTAGAGAGTTGGGTTTATTTCTGGGTTCTCTATTCTGTTCCATTGGTCTATGTGCCTGTTTTTATGCCAGTACCAGGCTGTTTTGATTACAGTGGCCTTGTAATACAGTTTGATATCATGTATTGTGATCCCTCCTACTTTGTTCTTCTTTCTTAACATTGCAGCTGCTATTTGGGGTCTTTTATGGTTCCATATAAATTTTTGAAGTGTTTGTTCTATGTCTGTGAAATATGCCATTGGTACTTTAATAGGTATTGCATTGAATCTGNTGCACCCCAATGTTCATAGCAGCACAATTTACAATAGCCAAGAGTTGGAAGCAACCTAGGTGCCCGTCAGTAAATGAATGGATCAAAAAACTATGGTACATATACACAATGGAATTTTATGCTGCAGAAAGAAAGAAGGAGCTCCTACCTTTTGCAACATCATGGATGGAACTGGAAAGCATGATGCTGAGTGAAATAAGCCAGGTGTTGAAGGACAAATACCATATGATCTGACCTTTAACAGGAAGCTAAACAACAAAACAAACAAGCAAGCAAAATATAACCAAAGACATTGAAACAGAGAACAGGCTGACAGGGACCAGAGAGAAGAGGGGAGGGAATTTCAGGGGAAATAAGGGAGGGATTTAGAGGAACCTATATAAAGGATACATGGACAACAACTGAGAAGGGTGGAAATGGGAGGGAGGGGGGAGAATGGGGGATGGGATGAGATGGGAGTAATAGACAGAAAACTGTACTTGAAAAATAATTAAATAAAAAAATTGGAGGAAAAAAAACAAACAAAATACAGTAATGACAAAAAAAAAAGAAAATTGTGTGGCTGTGAGCATTGGAGTGCATAGGTTCTTTTGGATTGGTGTTTTAGGATTTTTAGAGCATAATTCCAGCAGTGGAATTTAAGGAGTCTCTAGGGGAGAATCCATATCCTTGCATTTATGTTTTCTCTTGGTTGCCCTCATTTCTTGGCTTATAGTTTCCTTCTGTCTTTAAAGCCAGCAATGAACAGTGAGTCTTTCTTACTTTGTATCTGCTACTGATTTTCCTACCTCCTTTTTTTTACTTATAAGGCCTTTGTGACTACACTGGGCCTGCAGATAACCGAGGATAGTTTCCTCATCTCTGAGTCATCTGATGAGCAGCTTTAATTCCATCCACGATTTTAATTCCCCTTTGCTATGTAACATAGCATATTCACAGGTTCTAGAAAGTAACTATGCACATTTTTGTAGGGCCATTATTCTGCCTAGCACATGGGCCTTGGCTATATTTCTGACCTTCTATTCTAAAATACTCTTTCTCCTTTATTTTATGCATCAAAATAATGACCATGATATTCTTCCCTCATGTTAGTTTATAAAAAAAAATCAGGGCATAAAAAGTTCTGATTCTTTCTACTTGAATTAATCTTCACATAGGTTTTCAAATGCCTTTCTCATTTCATTCAGATTCTATCCAAGTGTGTATCTCAAGTTTTCCTTCATTATCCTATTCATAATTTTCTTTTACCCCTTTAATCTTTTCCAAGTTAAACTTTTGTATTACTTTTTAGCCTGTATAACAGTACTTATCATTACACTGCATTTTTATATAGTACTATGACTGTGTATATACACACATATATGTAGTCATATATGTATACGTACATGAGATCTGTCCATAAGGTATCCAGACACATAATATGAAAAAAATAGACACATATATTGAAGAAGTTATAAGAAACAAGAAACATTGTACTTAGGACAATGACACCTTAGTCCCCTTCAAAGTCAGCACCTTGGAACCTCACACAGTTTTTCCAACTGCCATCAGCAGTCTCATCATATTCTCCTGAATCTCATTGACAGTCTGAAATTCCTTCCCTTTCAAAGGTGATTTTAGTTTTGGGAAAAGCCAGAAGTTGCAGGGCACCAAATCTGTGCTGTAGGGGAGTTGAGTCACCTGGGTGATTTGATGTTTCACAAAAAAATTCCTCCAGACATGATGCATGAGCAGGTGCATTGCTGTGATGAAATTACTGATCAACAGTTGCCCATAGATGTGGCCTTTTGAATCTTCCAAATCATTTCTGTGAAGGAATGTTCAAGCTTCAGGCAAAATTTGATGTAGATTTCTTGCTTTCTTGCTCAGTCATTTTGAATGTGATGGCCACACAGTACATGTACTCATTCAAGTGTCTACTGCACCCACTGACTAGTACAGTGAAGTCATCATTATTCACGCATGCACATTCTAGTCCACTCTCCTTAGCTGCCAGTTACATCTATGTGGTGCAAACTGTTCTCATTGTATTAACAATGGCTGGACTTTTTCCTGACACAATCATGTGTGTGTATGTATTTTTTCTAAGTCCCAAAATCAGAATATAAACTCATAATTCTGCATTATTTATCAACATATTCTTAGAAATTTAATCAGTGTTTTGTGTAATATGCTTCATAAACTTTTACTGAATAAAAATAAATATTTAAATAAGTCTTTGTGATTACAAACTACCATTGGTTAATTTATTTTATCCTTTACTGACCTTTTGATTTAAAAAATATATGGCAAGGTTATTATGAGTAATACGTTGAATTATTATTCAAATCTACATCCATTTACCTTTGTGATATGACTCAATTTATTTACTTCTGTAATCTCAGAAAATTTTAAATACAATTAATACACATTGTAATTGAAATATTGTTAGTGCTGACCTCTCTTTAATATGACAGATTCATGTTTGTGTGAGAGACTCTCATTCTCATGTTGTCATTCAAAAGATAAAACAATTAATATGAAATACATTTTATTTAATTTACTGGGGTGACATTGGTTAATAATACTATATAGATTTCAAGTATAAATTTCTATGATACATAATCTGTGTATTGACTTGTGTGCCCACCACCTAAAAACAAATCATTTTTTGTCAGAAATACACAGGATGCAAATATGATATTAAAAAATTAGCTTAAGCCAAAAAAAGAACACATTAAGAAATTAGAAAGAGCCCTTGCTGGTGTGGCTCAGTGGATTGAGCACAGGCCTGCGAACCAGAAGATCACGGTTCCATTCCCAGTCAAGGCACATGACTGGGTTGCAGGCCAGTTCCCAGCAGGAGACACATGAGAAGCAACCATACATTGATGCTTCTCTCCCTTTCTCCTTCCCTTTCCCTCTAAAGATAAATTTTTTAAAAATCTTAAAAAACAAGAAATTAGAAAGAAAAAAGAGCCCTGGCTGGTGTAGCTCAGTGGATTGAGCCCAGGCCTGCGAACCACATGATCGCAGTTCGATTCCCAGTCAGGGCACATGCCTGGGTTGCAGGCCAGTTCCCAGACAGGAAACCATAAACTCAAGAGAGGCAACCACACATTGATGTTTCTCTCCTTCTCTCTCCTTCCCTTCCCCTCTAACGATAAATAAATAAAATTTTTTAAAAAGAAAAAGATCAGAATTCTATATCATAGTCAATATCTGTAAATAGGACTTTAATTTAGAGAAATCACACGTAAATCAGAACCAAATTAAAATATGAACTGGGAGTTAGGATATTAACAACTATACATGAATAAGAAACTAGTAATTTATCTTTTGGTATATAATCAAGATCTGTGTTAATATTACTGGTAAATAGGGCTCTTCCACAAAGTCACAAGAAAAGCATTTCAAGGACCCATTCATGAGAGGTTGAAAGGTAATGGTAAAATTTATTGAAGTAAAAACAATTAATTGTCTCCAGGTGCCATTTCTCATTTACAACCAGGTGGCTTAGCTCCATAGCCCTTGTCTTCACCAAGCCTAGTAGAAGGGCCGGGATGTAGGGTATCTGAAGCTGCTATAGTTCAGTTTATTCCATGCCAAAGCTTAGTCCAGCTCAGTTTCTGTCTCTGCAACTAGCTTAGTCTCTGTTCCTGGCTGTACTCCGACCAGTGCCGTGCTGCTGCACCCGGCCCATAACTGGAGCCCACCCAACCTCGGGTTCACACAGCTGTGGGGCCACAGGGCTACAAAAGAGAGAATGCACAAATGACCCAAGGACAAATAAACAAACACATGCTATGAGATGGGCCTTTGTTAACCTTTGATTGTATTTGCTCTGGCTTGGGAAGAGAGAAGCTTTCTTTCCAACTAACCATATCTTTCCTGACTTTTCATGGCTTGTGTTGTGTCTTTTTGTTATGCCATCTATTCCTTAGATCCTCCCAGTTTCATGCCTTCAGCCAATCTGGTTCTTTTCCCAGGCTAGGCACCTCTCCTTCATGGTCTCCATCTTGGCTCCTCCCGTGTACGCCCCAAAGTAGAAAGACCTCCCCAGTGCCAAATTGGTATCTATTGAGCATGTGCACAGCAAAGTAATTTCCCTTTTATTGTTTATTTCTCTCACCATAGTCTGAGAAAGTGAACTAGTTGTAATCCTGGGGAAGTAGAAAAGTTGGACCCTCTTCCCTACATGGGGGGCAAAGGGGTATTAATCCCCATGGCAGGGATTTGGTTATCTCCTCCAGGGTATTTGAAGCTGTAACTTCCAGATTTAAGCCTGATGAAGTGTAACTTCCAGAATCAATCAAGCCCAAGCAGTATAGCTCTCTTCTTTTTTGTTAACTCCTAGCTGCCTACACTAACATTATTACACAAAGACAGTAGACACAAAAAGCTGATGCATCAGCAAAATTAAATTCTGAACTTGTTTTATCCTTGAAACCTGCTTACCATTCAGGATCATAGAAAAACAAAGGACACCAAGGTATCAGAGGCCTAATTATGCGTTGTGCTTGGGTGTGAATTCTAAATGCATATAACCGACAAGGTACAAGTATAGATACTCCAGATAAATGTACATGACAACATGTTGTGAATTTGTAAAATTGCAAATCTTTGTAAGTACAAATGTAAACTCGGGGAATAAATTTAAAAAATGTACTTGAACTCAAAATAAAACCAAAATAAAACACAATACACACACGCACACACACACACTTGAAACAGGATGCAGAGTACAGATTGAGGTAATTCTAAATATAAGAAAGTGTATACTCACACAAAAATGAGCGATAATAGAAACTTTAAGGAGTTATTAAAATAAGTATATTCAAAATATTCATATATACCAATCATAACTCAAGAACAGATATGGCAACAATTTCAAATTTTGAAGAAATATATTTGAATAATGGCAAAATTTCAAAAGTTAAAAATATATTCACTAAAATGAGTACTCAGAGAACATGGCAAAGTAGGAAGTACTAGGTATCTGTCTTGCTACTAGATAGCAAAGGCACTGACCAAATCTCTCTGATACAACTATTTTGGAATTTTGGAGTCTAATGAAGACTTGAAATTTCCAGTGAGAAGACTTAACAGTAAATAGTGGTAAACTCTCAGCCTAGCAGCTGTTACCCATGCCCCACCTCCAGGTAGGCAGCTGTGTGCTAGTCCCTGGAGCAACCAGCACAGAGCTTGCAAGAACCACAGTGGACAAAAAGGACCTTGTTTTACAAATATCAAGGACCACTGGTATAATCACTGGTTGCTACTTCTGACTGCAGAGGTGCAGAAGAAAAGTCTCATAGCCATTGTTGTTGCCCCTGCAGGCATTGTTGCAACCCCCTCCTCCTCTTGATAAAGGGCCCTGCAAGGGGAATTTAAAGGTCACTGCTGATCTCCCCCGAGCCCCTTCGTTTTCTTTTGTCCCCTTTACAGAACTGGAGATTCAAAAGCACCTGTACATACTGGAAAAATCAGAGTGACCATATATGCCCAGGAAAAGGTGCAGTTTCAGAAAAATCCAGAGAAGACCTTAAGTTTACAACTCAGGTTGATTCTTGGACTAGAGACAGACTACAATAATAAAGCATAATAATAAAAGAAATAACAAGTGAAAAAATGTAACTCCCCAGTTCACCCTGAGGTTCAGGAAGGACCTGATTTATATAGTTGCTATATTATTGGATATAACTGTACAATGTTTAACAACAACAACAAAACAATAAAAGCATACAAAGAAACAAGAAAGTATGGCTCATTTAGAGGAAAATAAATAAAAAGCAACTGTCCCTCATAAAAACCTGATGGTAGATCTTATAGACAAAAACAACAGCCCTAAAAATGCTGAAAGAGCTAAAACAAGGTAAAGATAGATTCAAGAAAAAAACATCTGAACAAAAGGGAATTATAAAAAAAGGCCAAAAAAACCTAAAAGAGATAAAAATTATAGCTGAAAATTACAATAACAAATATTAATAATTCCCTGGAGGAAATAGTAGGTGGAGCTGAGCAGGTAGAAGAAAGAATTCACAAAGTTAATGATAAGATAGTGAAAATTATTGAATCTGAAAAGCAGAAAGAAAAAAGTGTATTAAAAAAGTGAACAGAGCCTAAGGAACCCATAGGACATCAGCAAAGAGTCTAAGATACGCAGTTTGCGTGTCCTGGGAGGAGAGGAGATAGAGATAAAAATGCAGAGAGAATATTGGAAGAAGTAATGGCTAAAAACGTCCCAATTTTCTAAAATGCATGCATATAAATATTCAAGAAGTTCAACGAATACCAAGATAAACTGAGAAACTCACACTAAGATGCACTGCCATCAATCTTTTGAAATCCAGAGACAAACTGAGAATCCTGGAAGACGTCAGTAACAACTAATTACATACAAATGCTCCTCAAGAATAACACAGCAGATTCCTCATCAGAATCTTTGAGACCAAAAGGCAGTGCGCTGATATATTCAAAGTACAAAAAACAAACAAAAAAATTTTGTCAACCACAAATCTTACATCCAGCAAAACTGTTCTTCAAAAGTAAGATATTCCTACCTAAACAAAAGCTGAGGGAATTCTTCACCAGAGCTTCCCTGCAATAAATGCTCAAAGAGGGCACTTCTAAATAAAAAAAAAACCAAAACACTAGATAATAGCTTGAAGCAATATACAAAAATAAAGATCTCAATAGCGGTAAATACATGGCAAATTATAAAAGATATTATAACAACAGTTTGTAATTCCATTATTTGTTTCCTACGTGATTTAAGAGACTAATACTTTAAAAAATGTATTAGTCTAAAAGCTAGTATTACTGTAACTTTGGTTGAGAATTCCACATTTTTATGCATTATTTAAGATACTAATGAATTTAAAGAAATTATTAATGTATTTTGTGGCACATAAGATGTAAAGATGTAATTTTGTGATATCAATATACAAAAGGAATGAGAACAGAGCTGCAAAAAATACAGTTTTCATGTTTTATTGAAGTTAAGCTGTTATAAATGCAAATCAGAGTATTTTAACTTTAGGTTGTTAAATGTATTTCCACAATAACCACAAAGAAAAATTTTATATGATACATATATAAAAATAAAACAAGGAATGTAAATATTTTACTACAAATTAATTAAACAAAAATAAAGACAGTATTGCATGATAAGAGTAACACAATTTATAAGGTGCACAAAAACAAATAAAATGACAGAAGTCCAACTTTTTAAATAATCATAATTATTTTAACTGTAAATAGGTTAAACCTCTTCATCAAAAGACAGATATTGGCTATATAGAAGCTTTTTGCTGCAGTCCCATTTGTTTATTTTCTGCTTTGTTTCCAGTGCCTTAGGAGATATATCACCAAAACTATTTTTACCTTGACTATCTGAGATTTTATTTCCTACGTTTTCTTCTAGGATATTTAAAAATATTTTATTTATTTATCATTAGAGGGAAAGGGAAAGAGAGAGGGAGAGAAATATCAATGTATGGTTGCCTCTCATGCATCCCCTGCTGGGAACTGGCCTGCAACCCAGGCATGTGGCCTGACTGGGAACCGAATGGTGATCCTCTGGTTCACAGGCCCACACTCAATCCACTGAGCTACACCAGCCAGGGCTTCTAGGATTTTTATGGTTTTGAAACTTACTTTTTTGTCTTTTATCTATTTTGAGTTTATTTTTGGAGTGTGGTGTAAGTTAGTGGTCTAGTTTCATTTTTTACATGTACCAGTCCAGATTTCCTAATACAGTTATTGAAGAGATTGTCTTTGCTCTACTGTATGTTCTTGCCACATTTGTCAAATGTCAATTTCTCATACTGGTGTGGGTTTATTCCTAGGCTCTCTGTTCTGTTCCATTGATCTATACATCTGTTCTTGTACCAGTACCAGACTGGTTTTATTATAGTGTCCTTACAGTATAGCTTGATATCAGGAGTTGCAAAACCTCTACCTTTGTACTTTCATGAGTTGGTTGAGGCTATCCAGGGTCTTTCTGGTTCAATATATGTTTTTTGGAGTATTTGTTCTAATTATGTGAAGTGTGCCATGGATATTTTAATAGGAATTTTGTTTGAATGTATAAATCACTAAGATGAACAGGAAACCCACTATAATGGAGGACATTTTTGCCAGTGATGCATCTGACAAAAGTTTAATCTCCAAAATATACAAACAACTAATACAACTCAATGCCAGGAAGACAAACAACCCCATTAACAAATGGGCAAAAGACCTGAATAGACACGTCTCCAAAGAGGACATAGAGTTATCCGTACACATATGAAAAACTGCTCAACATCACTAATTGTCACAGAAGTGCAAATTCAAACCTCAATGAGATATTACCATAACACTTGTCAGAGTGTCTACCATACATATCAAAAAACACCAAGTGTTTGTGAGGTTGTGGAGAAACAGGATTCCTACTGAACTGTTGGTGGGAATGAAATTTGGTACAGCCACTATAGAAAATAATACATAGTCTTCTTTAAAAATTAAAAATGGAACTCCCGTTTGAGCCCGGGATTCCACTTTTTGGAATATACCCTAAGGATCCTGAAAAACTAATACAAAAATGTACACACTTCTATGTTTATAGTAGTCTTATTTATAATAGTCAAGATGTGGAAATACCCTAAATCCCTATCAGTAGACGTGAAGATAAAAAAATTTGTGATACATTTACACAATGGGATACCATGCACCAGTAAAAAAGAAGAAACTCTCACATTTTGCAACAGCATGGATGGACCTGGAGAAAATTATGCTAAGTGAACTAAGCCAGTCAATGAAAGAAAAATAACACGTGATCTCACTTATTTGTGGAATCTAATGAACACAATAAGCCAACTAACCAAATAGTAACAGAAACTTAGATATGTAAAACAGATCACAACTGTAGGGAAGGAGGAGGGGGACAGGAAGAAAGGTAGGGAAGGAATAAACCAAAGAACATTTATGCACTACCCATGGACATGGACAAGGACAATAACATGGGGATGGGCTTTGGTGGGGAGAAGGTGAGGCTGGGTGGAGGTGGGAAAAGGGAGAAAAAAAAGGAATGACTGTAAGTGACATAAACAATAAAATTAAAACTAAGAAAATAAATAAATGAAAAGAAAATAAGAGTGTTACAGCTATGAAACTAGAAATGACATTATATTACAATGACATATTTGAAAAAGAACAAGCCTTTTTCCCACTGTATTCAGCAATGCATTCTTTCATACACAGAAACGTTTTCTAAGAAACCCATGTATAGTCTATTTCGTGGCTTGTAATCCACAAGTATCTAAAATCTACGAGACAAATTTGTCTAGAACAGTCTACTTATAGTTCTCAATCTGTTTTTCATTCTGTGAAACCTACAGTGGACTCTTTGAACACTCGTGTTTAATTTGTACCAAGCAGGATTTTTACAAAGTCTTTTCAGCAGAGGATATAACCCCTAAATACAAACACTTCTCATTATGTAATGAGTACATGTGATTTCAGAGGTAATAAAATGTGTTATTTTAAAATGAGAAAAATCAGATATTTGAAGAATTAACTAAACATTATTCAAGTATATGATATCTGTAAAAGACTCACTTTAATTCCCATGCACAGATAGATTAAAAATAAAAGGATGCAAATACATATTCCATGCAAATGGTAACCAAACAAGAGCAGGGTACGTATACTAATATTGGACAATAGAGTTTTTAAAATTGAAAAAGACCACTAAAGACAATGAAGGTCAAATAAAAAGTTCAAATAATCAAGAAGTTGCAGTAATTTTAAATATTTATGTGCCTAAAATAAACTAACAACATATATGATATAAAAACTGACAGAATTAAAAGGTAAACTAGACATTTTTCTTTTTTCCTTTGCTTTATTTTATTTTTAATTATAGTCGTCCCCATTTTCTCCCCATTACTCTCGCTTGCCTTGCCCACCCCCACCTGTCACATTCAACCTCCCCATTGTTTTTGTCACTAAGTATTTTATACCTGTTCCTTAACTTGACCCTTCCCCTTCTTTGCCCCATTATTCCCTCCCACTTTCCCTCTAGTCACTATCAATTTTTTCTTTATTTCCATGTCTCTGGACATTTTTTAATGTCTGTAGACATTTTTTGTCAAAACTGGGGGAGGGTAAGGCACCCCCTGGCATCCAGTGAGAAGAGGCCATGGATGTTGCTAAATATCTTAAAATGAAGAAGGGTAATCCTATATAATAAAGAGTTTTCTGGACTCAATTGTCAATTGTTCCAAGATTAAGGAACCATGATATAGGTACATTTATCAGACAGTCTGGGTTTAATGTAATAACCTAAGGAGTTAGTTCTTTTTTTAAAAAAAAATTTATTTATTTATCTTTAGAGGGGAAAGGAGAGAGGGAGAGAAACATCAATGTATGGTTGCCTTTGGTGTGTCCCCTGCTGGGAGTTGGCCTGCAGGGAACCGGCCTGCAACCCACCTAAGCAGTTAGTTCTAATTGCTTATTTGGTTGGCTCACTGTGAGGATGTAAAACAAGACTGAGTTTTTATAAAATCCTTAGAATGACATAATAAAATATGTAAATACAAATAAAAGACTATTAGAATGGATTATAATATATAACATAACTATTCTACTACTATATTTTTTTCTTTTTAGACACAGAGAAGATTGTTATTTCACCAAGGCAATGGGAAATTAAGTTTTGTTGTGTCAGTTTCTTATAGCTAGGTGCATTGGTGGATGTGAGTGGAGAGATGAGAAATACTCATGGAAATGGTTCTATACCAGAAGGACAGATACTAAAGAATATGTAACTGTCAGAGTTAAGATATTGGGCAGCAACATCAAAATAATGACCAAACTTTCTAACCCATAACAATTCTTGGCATGAGAAACTTAACCATGGTGCCCCTAGGACTAAAATATGTACATATTTTATTGTGTCTTCTTTAGTTGCTATATCCAAAAGAATAGTAGGGGTGGGCAGGGCAGGAGAGAGCAATGGGGGAGAAATTGGGAAAACTATAATTGAACAACAGTGAAAAAAACATTTGCAAATTTCTGTGTAACAACTGAAATAATATGTGTAAATGTTTTTTTTGTGGAAAAACCTCTTCAAAACCTGTACAAGATACACTTTAAAATACATTTTTAAAATGAGATGAATTGATAAATAGGTAGAAGGATGGCTAGATAGGACAAAAAGGACAGTGGTAAAATATTAATGGTAGAATCTAAGTGGTGAGTATATGGATGCAACTGTAAAATTTTTTCAACTTTGCTCTGTTTGAAAATGTTTATAATAAAATGTTGGGGGGAAACATGCCAGCCTGTTTATTGCAATAACAAAGAAAAGGGAAAGATAGTTGTCCATTAAATTGACAATGAAAACATGGCAGATAGACTTTACTGGAAATCACTTATTCCCCAAGAAAAGGAAGGAAACAAATGCGAAACACCTACTGACCTTAGATAGATGCCTAGTTGTGAGCAAAAATTCTCTGAACTCGAAACTAAAAAAAATGGTGATAAAGTGCTCTAAAATACCAAAAATAAATAAATAAACAGATAGATAAATGGAAAGGGGTAAGGGGAGAAAGAAATTAAAAGTAATCTCATAACAAGCAAGCTGAAATTATTAAATGTGTTGCAATTTTGTTTTGCAGAGACTAAATGGGTAAAAGAAAACTAATTATCTTAGGAATTTTTGAGTTACGAAATTTCTACTCTATGACCTATTTTATGTTTTAAAAGTTTGTATTTATTTGTTTTTTACAGAGAGGGAGGGAGGGAGAAGGAGAGAGAGAGAAACATCAAAGTGTGGTTTCCTTTCCTGCACCCCCTACTGGGAACATGGTCTACAACCCAGGCATGTGCCCGGACTGGGAATTGAATCAGCGACCCTTTGGTTCATGGGCTGGCACTCAATCCACTGAGCCACACCAGCCAGGGCTCTATGACTTATTTTAAAAGGATCAGATAGTCTAGCTGAGAAGGGTGGCACATTCAATTTTGGCAAATGTCCCAAATGTCACACTTTTCATTCCCTTATCTTAATGTTCTATGTAGAACCACCTAGCAATTTTATTATTATCTATTAGTCTAGTCTACTCTCCCTGGAATTTCATGTAGACCTTGTCTAGTGTATTCATCACTATATCAAATGTCTGATATACAGGATTTCAGTAATTTCATGCACTAGTAGAAATACAATGGTAATTTTCATTAAAATACTTGAGACTGAAAGAAAAATATGGCAACATAAAAGGGAAAGCTTTCATGTTACTAGAAATGTTAATTTATGTGAAGTATCACTTTCCTTGAAAGTCAGATTGAGTAAATGCTACCAGAAATAAACTATCACTAAATTCTCACCAATCTTCCACCAGTGTATTATTCATGTAGGTCAGTATTGTGCGGGTCCACTGAAGTTCTTTAGCTTTGAATAACTCAAGGGCCTTGGTATAAGATGTAGTTTCACTATGTTTTACAGGACCCCCTTCTCCCAAGCTACTTCCAACAGCCTCTGCATGTAGAAATTATATTTCAGTAGAATTATAGCTAAGAGATCATACATACAACAGAAATTTCCTAATTTCTGAAATGTAATGCCATTTTGTCATCCTTCTAGAGTTAAGTGTTCTCACAATTTTGAATAAATTAAAGAAGCTACAAGGAAAAAGAATATTCTGATGTTTGACAGTTGAAGCTAGGCTCGAGTCGCCATGGTTTACAACTGATTTTATCCATATTTCAGGTCTTAGTCATTTCACAGCCTCTAAGCCATGCAAATAAAAGGGAACAGGAGTATTAAAAAACAAACCTGAAGTGAATGATATCACTGTTCTGTATGGTGAATTTTCAATCTAACATGTCTGGCAACATACCTGCTGCAATTTAGCAGTTCGAATTATAAAAACAAAAGAATATTTTTGTCTCCTTTGAAATATGCAGTGTGGAGGAGATTCTTAATATTCATGAGAACAGAATCACTTATTCTAAGGATGTCATCACTAAACTTCCTCTAAAACCTCAGTGTTTACTGAGTTTTCGAGCCCCCCCAACCACCGCAAAATTGGCCATGATGACAAAATGGAAGCTATTTGGCAGTTTTTCAAAAGAAACTACACTCACTAAAACTGATTTGAGCACCTCCACTGTTGAAGGCCCAGCTTAAGCATCTTCCATTTCCTGAAATAGAACAGAACACAGGATTATTTTTCCCCAGAATGCTGGTTGTTAAACATTTCTCAATAAACCACTGAAGCATTACCACAGTGATTTTGAACATTTTTCAAGACAGATGTTGGGAGGGCATATAACCCTCCCTGGTGGTGGGGAATGATCCTTGGTTAATCTTTCATGCTGCTTCTGGAAACTAAAGGAGACCAAACTCTCCTGAACAGTGAGTACTTATTCTACTGTCTGGATATTCAAGGTTAGAAGCACAGTAGTTCATTTTCATTCTCAAACTATCCAAACTGCTGTTCTTTTAAAAAGTACAATTCTTCAAAAATCCAAATATATTATACTTCTTTAATTTCAATATATCCAATGCAATAAAAACAATATGCAATATTTTTGAGATACAGTATCTGAATTTATCTGATTACTAACTCCTGTCTTTTAGCAATCTGGAACTTGTTCTACTTCAGTGGAAAAGCCACATGCCCATTCTCTTCCCTGAGGCATTCTGTACATTTGAAAAGTTATACATTCAAGTAGGTTCTACATTCTTAACTTGATCTTTGCTCTTAGACATTTTAATTCATTTATTGGTTTTAAAAGTGGTAGAAAGCAGGTCAGCAGTTAATAGGCAAGGGAGTAAAGGAGGGATGGATTATAAAAACACACAAAAAATGCTTTGTGGCTATTGGCATTATTGTTTCATATTCCAGTTTGTGGCAGTGGTTTCTTGGATTGTATACATATGTCAAAACATATAGAATATATATAGTATTTATATTATTTAATACTACGCAAGTTATTGTATATATACCTAAATACATATCTGGTGAAAAATAATAAATGCAAAGTTCACCCCTTGATTTGATCTTTGTAAACAAGCCTTTTCAATTTCATTGTTTTCTAGTTGTGTGGGGCGGAAAAATTGTTATTTAATGGTCACATTACTTACTGATGAATGATTTGGTATTTTCTGAAGTTATCCCTCTCTTGTCAGTGCCAGTAATAACCAATATATATTATTAACATTCTGCTTTCCAACCTCTGCTTCTTGCACTACATTTCATTAAGTCAAATATTTTTCCACTGCCCAACTTGGATAACCAACATCCAAGCTTCTAGCATCTTCTCTGTTACCAGGCCTTGGGGCCATTTTCACATTTGTTAATAATTTGTTGTCACATTGCACTTCTAGGGGAAAACTTATGTTTTAGTCAACGTAGCCTATGCTACGCAGTATAACAAATACATTACAAAATATTGATTAAACAATAAAATACTATATCTTATTACACTTTGTATTAAGCACTATGCGATGTCTTTAGGGCAGAAATTTCCCTGGAAGATAACAGAACAATAGGTAGATTACACGTATACACATCATGGGTTGGCAGGAACTTTAGTACTTGTTTTTACTTTGGAAATCAATTGACCAGAGCAACTGTTATCTGGAATGTTACCAATAGCTCCATATAGACAAGTTGGAGAGATCCATATGCCACAAGAAGAAGAAACCTGGAAGGTGGTATTCAGAGAGTAGAGTGCTCATAACTGAGAGCATGGAAGGTGTGTGGATATTGGTAGTGACAAGGCCTAGCGTATAACCACGGGATTGAGAAACCGATGGATATTGGAGAGATTGCAGGGCAAGATTATTAAACAAGGGTAATATTTCAAACAACTGAGAAGCCAAGGCATTTAATTTCTCTAGGTGTGTATTAAAATAATAAGAATTAATATTGGGATAAAATTGGGGAGAGTAATGTAAACCATGAGTTAAAGTTATTGAGAAAGGAAGTGGAGTGAATTGAGCTCGTAAATATTCACTGTTGCCTGAAAACAGTAGTTAGAACAACATAATAGCTCCCCATACTTTTTAAATATATGGTGTGTTAGCAATTGTAACTATATTTTAACAAATTTTACATTTACATTAAAATATTCTCTATTCTCCCAACTTATTTGTACACAGTTTAGATGATGGTTAAATTTACATTTTAGCTTATAGATTAAAGTATATTGAGATGTGACCACGGAGTGACATAAAAGAGATTAAAGATTTGGATCAGAAATAACTGATGCACTTTAGAGTTGAGGAGAAAGAGTGCATTTTAGTTTATACCAGAAAATGACATATTATATTGGAAATATTTTGGAAGAAAAATGTCCAAAGTGTTGAAGTGACTCTTATTCTTGGTATAATTAAAGGTTTGAAACTACTTTCTATTAAGAAATGTCCCATATTATTGGAATTGGTAGAAGGTAAAGTCTATATTCCAGTAAAGACACAGAAAAGTACACATGCCTACTTTCTTAATTTTTCTTGCAGTGCAGCATAAATATACCTCTTAGATTGGGTCAAATACACTCACTTGAACAGCATGGGCCTATGTTTCAATCAACAGGAAATTGTGGGACAGCATTTTCTGACATGGTCACAGCAATATCCAGTCTCTAGAGTCCAGTGGGAGGCGTGGATGGGTAGGAGGGGAGGACATTGTGGGGGGAAAATGGAGACAACTATACTTGAATAATGATAAAACAATAAATAAATGAGTAAGTGAATCATGGAAGGGGCTAGACAAAGAATGTATAAATGACTCATAGACATGGACAACAGTGTGGGGATTGACTGTGGGAGCAGGGATGTGGCATGGACAGAGGAGGGCAAGGGGGAAAATTGGGACAACTATAACAGAGCAACAATAAAATTTTTTTAATAAAAAAGAGCTACAATATGACCCAGCAACTCCACTTCTAGGTATTTATCTGAAGAAATCAGAAACCTTAATTCAAAAGACATATGCACATCTATGTTCCCTCCAGGCTTATATACAAGAGCCAAGAAATGGAAGCAACCCAAGTGTCCATCAATCGAGGAGTGGAAAAAGACGTGGTACTTGTATACAATGGACTTACTCAGCCATAAAAACATGCCGTCTTACCCTTTGTGACAACACGAGTGGACCCAGAGGGTATTGTGCTAAATGAAATAAATTACAGAAAAACAAATACAATATGATTGCACTTACATAATTAATGAATAAACAAAATAGAAGCAGACCCATAGATACAGAGAATAGATTTATGGTTCCCAGAAGGGAGGGAGTTTGGGGAACTGGATGAAAAAGATGAAGAGGTTAAGTACAAATTCATGGCTACAAAACTGTCACAGGGAAGTAGAGGACAGCATACGGAATATAATCAATACTACAGTAATAACTATGCATGGTGCAAGCTGGGTCCTTGAAATAACATGGGGAACACATTGTAGAGGACATGCTTGTCTAACCACTATGCTGTACACCTGACTGATAGAAATTAATTTTAAAGGTAAACTGCAATTGAAAAATAATTTTAAAAAGAATCAACTTAGCTTGTTTCAATGTAAGCATATTTTGGTTGGAAAATATGCCTTCTTAGTTAACCAAAAAGTTACTGAAAGAAAACACAAGTCTCTACTTTTTAAATTAAGTACAAAAAATAAAATCTAAAGTTTCTAATAAATATTGATATTTATTTTATAGTCACACATAGATTATTGTTTTAGTAAAACAAATAGTTAAATGCTGAAGAAATAATTCATGTTCAAGCACGAACAAAATTGACAGTAAAGATTAAACTCAAATTATACTAGAAATGCAAGGGATTTCAATTTGAGCCTCAAGCAACTATAGAAGTTCTAGTTAGAATGTCTCAGTAAGATAAGATAGTTCAGGCTTTCCTCTGAGTAATGTAGACAAGACTACATTTTCGAACATACATTATTGTTAAAGAATGGTAGTTAATATCAGCAAGTAGCTTTCATTCAACATACACTTATAAGACTTTGTTATGTGCCAGGAAAAGTTCTACGTTAGGCTTACACCAATAAACTGAACCAGAAAAAACCTTTGCATTACGAAGCTGATACTCTGGTAAGCAAACTTCTAAGTCAAGACATGAAATTCCCAATGTATGCAACTTCATATAACTGTCTGTCATACATACACAAACATATATTTTTCTTTAGGACTTGGTGAAAATATAACTCATTTTTTAAAATTATGAAACCAAAAATTCTGTCTTATTTAAGCAGTTACCTCTCAAATAAAAAAAAAAAAAAACCTCCCTAGAAAATGTTTTATCATTTGAGTGCATTTGCGTATAATTGACTAAATTACAGTTAGGCTGTAGTTAGGTAACTTCAACTATCAAACATCAGAATATTCAACATTATTCAAACAACATTTACCTAACTGTTAGGTAACAGTTGCCTGTATTGCCTAGTGAATACTTTGAGATAATCAGTTCATTTGTATTTATTTCTGCAGTATAACATGATTTTAACACTATTTTTTTTACTGGTCTGTTACAGTTGTCCCAATTTTCCCCCATTGCTCTCCCCTGCCTCCCTCAGTCGATCCCCACTCTGTTGTCCATGTTCATGGGTCATTTATACCTGTTCTCTCACTAGACCCTTCCGCTTCTTACCTCCCTTGCAGTCCTACCTCCCCTCTGGTCCCTGACAGTTCATTCCTTGTTTCCATGCCTCTGGTTTTATTTGGCTCCTTTGTTTGTTTCCTTCATTGGATTCCTGTTATAGATGAGATCATATGGAATTTATATTTTGCTGATTGGATTATTTCACTTAGCATAACGCTTTCCAGTGCCATGCAGACTGTTGAGAAATGTAGAAGTTCCCTTTTTCTGCTGCATGGTATTCCATTGTGCAAATATATCATAGTTTTTAATCCATTCACTACTGACAGGCAGTTAGGCTGTTTCCAGAACTTGGCTATTGTAGATAATGCTGCAATGAACATAGGGGTACAGAGGTTGTTTTGAATTGATATTTCAAGCCTCTTAGGGTATAATACCAGCAGTGGAATTGCCAGGTACAAAGGCAGTTCCATTTTTAGTTTTGTTTTTTTTTCCAGGAAATTCTATACTGTTTTTCACAGTGGCTGTGCCAGTCTGCAATCCCACCAACAGTTTACTAGGGTTCCCTTTTCTCCATATCCTTGTCAGCACTTTTTATTTATTGATATATTATTGATGGCCATTCTGACCCATGTGAAGTGGTATCCCATTGTGGTTTTAATTGCATCCCCCTGATGGTTAGTGATGCTGTACACCTTTTCATGTCTCTGGGCCCACTATATGTCCTCCTTGGAGAAGTATCTATGTAAGTCCTTTGCTCATTTTTAAATTGGATTGTTTGTCTTCTTGGTGTTGAGTAATTTGAGATCAGTATATATTTTGGAGATTAAACCTTTGTCCAGTGTATCATTGGCAAATATGTTCTTCCACAGAGTAGGTTCCCTAGTCATCTTGCTGATGGTTTCTTTAGCTGTGCAGAAGATTTTAACTTGGTGTAGTCACATTTTTTATTGTTTTCTTTGTTTCTCTTGCCCTGGGAAATATATTAGCAAAAATATTTTTATGCAAGATATCTGAAATTTTACTGCCTATGTTTTCCTCTAGGATTTTATGGTATTGCGGCTTATATTTAGCTCTTTTTATCTATTTTGAGCTTATTATATTGTATAGCATAAATTGGTGGTCTAGTTTCATTATTTTGCAAGTACTAGTCCAGTTCTAACACACTATTTATTGAAAAGTTGGCTTTACTCCGTTGTATGCTCTTGTATCCTTTGTCAGATATTAATTGACCAAAAAGGTATGGGATTTTTATGGGCTCTGTATTCTTTTCCATTGATGTATATGTCTGCTCTTATGGCAGTACAAGACTGTTTTGAATACAGTGACTTCATAGTATAGTTTGATATCAAGTATTTTAATCCTTCCTGCTTTATTCTTTCCTTTCAAGATTTAGGAGGCTATTTGGGATTTTGGGGGGTTCCATATAAATTTTTGAAATATTCATTCTAGATCTGTGAAATATGCCACTGATATTTTAATAGGAATTGCATTGAATCTATAGATTCCTTTGGATAGTATGGACATTTTAATGATGTTAATTCTTCTAATCCATGAACAGGGTCTATTTATTTGTGTCTTCCTTAATTTCTTTCTTCAGTGTTCTGTGGTTTTCTGAGTACAGGTTTTTTACCTCCTTGCTTAAAATTTTTCCTAGGTTTTTAATTTTTCTTGTTGCTATAGTAAATGGGATTTTTTCCTTGTTCCTTTTTCTGATATTTCATTGTGGATATACAAATATGGCCTTAATTTCTAAATGTTGACTTTGTATCCTGTTATTTGGTCAAATTCACTTATTAAAGCAAGTAGTTGTTTGGTGGAGACTGTAGGGTTTTCTATGTACACTATCATGTCCTTTGTGAATAATGACTATTTTATTTCCTCCTTCCCAATTTGTATCTCATTTATTTCTTTTTCTTGTCTGATCACCATGGCCTGAACTTCCAGTACTATGTTGAATAAGAATGGTGAAAATGGATACTCCTGTCTTGTTCCTTATCTTAAGGGGATTGCTTTTAGTTTTTTCCCCATCAAGTGTGACGTTGGCAGTAGGTTTCTTGTATATGGCTTTTACTATGTTCAGGTATGCTCCCTCTATTCCCACTTTCATGAGTGCATTTATCATAAATAGATGCTGGATTTTATTAAAAAATTTGCATCTAGTGGTATGATCATTTAATTTTTGTCCTTCATTTTGTTTATGCAGTTTATTACATTTATTGATTTGAAAATATTGTACCATCCTTGCATCCCTGGGATAAAACCCATTTGGTTTCAGTGTATGATCTTTTAAATGTATTGCTGGATCCAGATTGCCAATATTTTGTGGAGGATTTTAGCATCTATATTCATCACAGATAATGGCCTGTGGTTTTCTTTCTTTGTTTTGTCTTTACCTGGTTTTGAAATTAGGATAACACTGGTCTTGTAAAAAAAATTTTCAGAGTTTTCCCTTTTCTTGAATTTTTTGGAATAATTTGAGAAGGATAGCAGTTAGTTCTTTAAATATTTGGTAATTTTGCCTGTGAAGCCATCCAGTCCGGGGCTTTCACATTCCTGGAGTTTTTTCATTACTGCTTCAATGTCACCAGTTGTTACTGGTCTCTTCAGGCCTTCTGCTTCTTCTTGATTCAGTTTTGGAAGACAGTGTTTCTAGAAAGTTGTCCATTTTGCCAAGACTGTCTGATTTCTTAGCATATATTTGATCATAGTAATTTTTCATAGTAATTTCTTACACTCCTTTGTATTTCTGTGGTATCAGTTGTAACTTCTCTTTGGTTTCTGATTTTATTTATTTGGGTTCTCTCTCTTTTTTTTCTTGATGACTCTGGTTGAAGGTTTGTCAATTGTGTTTATCTTTTCAAAGAGCCAGCCCCTGGATGCATTGATCCTTTGAATTATTTGTTTAGTCTCTATGTCATTTAATTCTCCACTTCTCTTATTTCCTTCCTTCTGCTCCCTGTGGGCTGTGTTGTCATTCCTCTATTTCTTTTAGTTGTAGAGTTAGGTTTGTTATTTTAGATTTTTCTCTTTTCTTTAGGTAGGCCTTTATTGCTATGAGCTTCCCTATCAGGACTGCCTTTGCTGTATCCCATAAATTTTGGGTTATTTTGTGCTCATCTTCATTGGTTTCCAGATATTTTTTATTTCTTCCTTGATCTCACTGTTAACCCATTTATTATTTAATAACATGTTATTCAGTCTCTATGTATTTTTATGTTTTTGAATTTTTTCCTTGAGGTTGGTTTTTAGTTTCAAGTCATTGTGATATGAGCACTTGCTTAGTAAGATTTCAATTTCCTTGAATATGCTGAGGCTTTTTTGTGTACTTCCATGTAGTTTATATTTGGAAATATTCCATGTAATTTTGAAAAGAATGTGTATTTTATTTCTTTTCAATTTCAAATACCCTTGTTGATTCTTTGTTTGGAAGATCTATCCATTGTTGACAATGGGGTGTTAAAATACCTTATAATGACTATGTTACCGTCAATATTTTTCTTGAAGTCCTCCAAGATTTTCCTTATATATTTAGGTGCTTCTACGTTGGGTGCATCTATGTTTACAGGGGTTATCCTCTGTGTATATCNTTAGTTGTAGAGTTAGGTTTGTTATTTTAGATTTTTCTCTTTTCTTTAGGTAGGCCTTTATTGCTATGAGCTTCCCTATCAGGACTGCCTTTGCTGTATCCCATAAATTTTGGGTTATTTTGTGCTCATCTTCATTGGTTTCCAGATATTTTTTATTTCTTCCTTGATCTCACTGTTAACCCATTTATTATTTAATAACATGTTATTCAGTCTCTATGTATTTTTATGTTTTTGAATTTTTTCCTTGAGGTTGGTTTTTAGTTTCAAGTCATTGTGATATGAGTGCTTGCTTGGTAAGATTTCAATTTCCTTGAATATGCTGAGGCTTTTTTGTGTACTTCCATGTAGTTTATATTTGGAAATATTCCATGTAATTTTGAAAAGAATGTATATTTTATTTCTTTGGGGCAAAGGTTTCTGTATAAGTTAATTGTGTCCATTTGCTTTATAGCGCTGTTCAATTTCAAATACCCTTGTTGATTCTTTGTTTGGAAGATCTATCCATTGTTGACAATGGGGTGTTAAAATACCTTATAATGACTATGTTACTGTCAATATCTTTCTTGAAGTCCTCCAAGATTTTCCTTATATATTTAGGTGCTTCTATGCTGGGTGCATCTATGTTTACAGGGGTTATCCTCTGTGTATATCCTCTCTTTGCACCACTCCCTCAAATATTCAATAGTGACATTTTTTTATCTCTTGTTATGGCCTTTGTTTTGAAGCCTCTTTTGTCTGTAATAAGCATTTCTATCCCAGCTTTTTTAATGTTCATTTACTTGAAATAATTTTTTTCCATCCCTTCACTTTCATCCTATGTAGATTTTTTGTTCTGGGGTGGGTCTCTAATAGACAGCATATGTGTGGGTTGTGTTTTCTTACACCTTCAGCTACCCTATGTCTTTTGATTGGACCACTTCATCCATAAGCTTTAGTTATGACCAAGTTATTTACAGACTAAGATAACATTCCATTTTAGGTAACTCTGTAATGTTTGAGTTTGTAAATTGTACTTTGACAGGAACTTGTTTAGCTAAGGAATCTAGACCATATTATTATTGACAAGGAACACAAAATTATTGGCAACTGTCATTATTAGAGTCTGATTAATAATAAGGCATGTTCATTTAAATTTCAATTTATTAAAAAATTAAGTAAAATTTTAAAACATAACTTTTAAACTATAGAAATATAGGCAAAGAATGAATGAGCATGTCATGCTGCAGAAATGTTGTTGGTACTGACTTTTGTGATAGCTTATACATTATAGCTAAATTCCTATCTAAGTTGGCTGGTATGTTTAATGATGGGCTTTCAACTTAACTCTACATTTTCTTGCTTTTCTGGATTTCACTTCGACCTTTAATATCATTTCAGCACATTTTTTTGGTCCTGTGCTTTCTTGCTAAGCAGCTCAGAATTACCTCCAGGGCCCCTATGGGCTCAGTGCTGGACCTAGTAAAACTTTCTTTGATGAATAATCTCCTGATAAGTGTGAGTTGTGCGGCAAAGCACACTTATTTATGGCTGACATAGTCTTGTGTCAAAGAACATAAAATTGAAGCTAGAGTTAATAACCTGCCACTTGGTATTATACCTGAATTTTCACTCCTTTGCTGTTAAGGTTGTATGAGTATTTCCATTAAAAATTGATTTTCAGTGGCTTGTAACTTAACTGCAAATGATCTGTCCATGAGAGATGAAAACTAATATATGAGTGCATCCCTTAGGAGCCAATGCATAATTAAATTTGCATGGTTGTTTTAAAGCTAAATTGTGGAAAGTTAGGGGTGATAATAAAGAAGCCATGGGTTTAGGGGAATACTACAAATTAAATTTACGTTGAATTTCTTTTATTTTTAATTAGCAAATACCATTAATTTAATCATTTTGATTTCATAGAAATTAAAAAAATATCAAAGTGCATAACATTTTTTTCCTTTTTAAGAATATGTAGGCTCACCACATGTTCCTACCAGTATTAGGAACATTCAACGAAAGCTTGCTTTGGATTTTATTGTGATATCCACTTTATATCAATGCATATTTTAATTTTTAGTTTTCAAAGCATTTAACCATTTGAATTAATAAATAATTAACAATTACTTTCTCTTCATAAGGTACTTTTTACTAGGTGCTGAGGGCTCAAAGATAAATTACACCATACCTGCATGGAAGGCCTAACAGTCTATTATGATGGAAAGCAAGATGGCACATGTCAGTTCATGAATGACAAAGGCAAACAAAACGGGTCTCAGAAGAGGGTGGTGAGGGCTTCAGGTTAGGAATGAAGAATTAGGAGTGAAGAAGTTCAACTATTTGCCCATGAAATAAGTGCATTTGGAGAGAATAGCTTAAGAAAAGCCATAGAAAGGAGCATGCAAATATGTATTTAAAAAACCTAGGGATTTTTCAGAAAAGGAAATTCAAGAAAGGAAAAAATCAGGACAAAAATCAGGTTTGGAGTTACATTTTCATCACTATGCCACAGGATATCACTGACTGTTTTTAAACAAAACATTGTTCTTGTTGGAAGAATAGATGAAGAAAATTAATCTGGAAATGCTGTAAATTGGCATCATTGTATTTTGTTTGAGAGTGTTGACTTAGGTCATCTTCCTGGGTTACAATCTCAGCAGCAATATTCCCTTGCCCTATAAACTTGGAAAAGCCTTTTAATGCTCTAGTCTTTGAATGGTTTGTAGATAAAAGATGATAAAATACACAACATTTTTTGTAAACTTGTAAGAAGTAAATGAAAATACACATAAGCACTTGGTGCTATGATTGAATACGTGATAAGCATTAGCTGTTATAGTTATTAAGATGAATGGAAAGAATAAAAATGTAAATTACAAAGAATTTAGCAATAAATATAATTTTTAAGATAGAATTATTGGTTAACCTATATGAGGGCTTTAGAATGAAACTATGCATTATATATAGAAAGTGTGCAGGTGCAATACGCAAGGCTAGAAGGCAGATCAGATTTAAGCGGTAAGAAAACTGAAGTAAAATAATAATTTTCAGATTTTAAACCCAAATAACTAAGAGCGTGAAGAGATTTCATGATCATAAAAGAGACATCATTAATCTTAATGACATTATTAAGAAACTAGTAATATAAATGTTGAAGCTTCAAGTGTTTATTGGACATGCAAATATCTGGAGGATAGTTGTAAATAAGGTAAGAGACTTTAGTATAAGGTGTCTCTTAAAATAGACAACAACAAAATGGAAATTTATAACTGTAATATATATTCATAACACTTGCATTATAATACACACAAATGAAATTGATTATTTGTGAACTAACTGCAAACAAATTATAAATATATATATATGTAATACAAAAGATGATTGTGTAAATAGAAATTTTAGTCAAATTGAAATTATGAATAACTACAAAATTTGAGAGGTAAGGATACTTGCAAAAGTGAACTATAAGTTTGAATAATAAATAGCACAAAATATCTTTGAATTTCTTAGAAACAAAGAAAGACAGAGCAATATAATATATTTCCATAAGCAAATTGTTATAATTGTCTTTAATAATGAATATCTAGAGCTACCAAGGTTATAAAGAAATCAATAATCTCCTCCAGCACAATACTCTGGTCATATCAGTGATATTCCTACATAATTAGCTCCTTTATCTCTTTTTATCCTTTTGGATATAGTGCTGTTATTTTTTTTACAAAGCAAATACAAATGTGAGTCTTCTCAATAAATTTCTGTGATTCTAATTTATGTCCAGGCACCAGTTATTAAAGAATATTTTCTTGAAAATATACTTAAAATTCATCTCTTATTTTTTATCATCAATCCTATCACTGCATTTATGTGTTTTTAATATTGTGCAAGAATCATTGTAGGTATTTTTAAGATTTTCTGTATGTCTCTAAAATGTCATTTATCTGAGTTATCCTTCATTCTGTTCTAAGAATAATATTTTAAAAAGGATTCACAATGCTTAAATAATATATATATATTTTTAAATACTTTATTTATTTATTTTCAGAAAGAGGGGAAGGGAAGGAGAGAGGGAGAGAAATATGAATCTGTGGTTGCCTTTCATGTGTCCCCCACTGGGAACTGGCCTGCAACCCAGGCATGTGCCCTGACTGGGAATCGAACTGTGATCCCTTTCTTCACAGGCCCACACTCAATCCACTGAGCTACACCAGCCAGGGCTAAATAATATATTTTTCATAATTATATGTTTGTTTTTAAGGGAGGAAATAAGAATTATCATAAAAGCAAAGGTTCAATCTTTGATGTGTTTATTCCCCTTGAGGAAATAATTAAAAAAACAATTAAAGTAATTATAATTCTGGCCAGTGTGTCTTAGTGGGTTCAAGCATTATCTTATAATCAAAAGTTTGTGGATTTGATTCCTGGTCAGGGCATATGCCTGGGTTGTGGGTTTGATCCTCAGTCTGGGTGCATATGGGAGGTAACCAATCTATGTTTTTCCCTAACATTCATGTTTCTCTCCCTAAAGGCAATAAAAAATGGTCTCAGGTGAGGATAATTTTTTAAATTTAATTACAATATTACTGAAGGAGTGTTTACCCCTTCCTTTCTATAGAAAATTACCATCAGAAAAAGGTGGCTGTGGGAAAATATGAATGGCTAAAAACACTAAACACATAGTTTCCTTTGCTATTATCAATTGCAACTTTTCAGTACAGATTGATTAATGTAAATCTAGTCACTTCTCTTGATTGAATGGTAGATAGTTGTGAAGCACTGAGAAAAGCCAGTAATTAAATACAGACAATTGCAAACAATAAAAACCTCAAGGGGCAAAGCAAAACCAAACCAATAAATAATAATTACCCCACCACATACAAAACAGATGAATGAAATACAAGTCAACTTGAAATTAATCCTGCATCAATATTTCCTTAAAGTTGCCCATCTAGCAAAATCACTGCAATGACTTGCAGGAGGAAATGCCTGCAGAAGATGGAGGTATGCAGGAAGTACAAAGAAATGAATTAAGAATAAATGGCAATTGAGGTATCTGTGAAAATATTGCAGCATGGAATATCTGAGATTTCCCTACTTATGTTATCTGCTAGGACTTTGATGGCTTCAAAATTTTTATTTATTTATTTATTTTTAAACAAGGGTTTTGCAATCTTTTACAAATTTTTATTTATTTATTTTAGAGAGGGCAAAGGAGGGAAAAAGAGAGGGAGAGAAACATCACTATGCAGTTGCCTCTCATGTGCCCCTTGTTGGGGACCTGGCCTGCAACCCAGGTATGTGCGCTGACTAGGAGTAGAACTGGCAACCCTTTGGTTCACGGGCTGTCGCTGAATCCACTGAGCCACACTAGCCACGGCATAACTTATCTTTAAGTCTTTTATCCATCTTGACTTTATTTTGGTGTATGTTGTAAGTTGGAGGTTGAGTTTCATTTTTTTTACATGTAGCTGTCTAAGTCTCCCAACACCATTTGTTGAAGAAGCTATTTTAACTGTATTTTATGCTTTTGCCTCTTTTGTCAGTATTAATTGACCATAAAGACATAGGTTTATTTCTGAGCTCTATATTCAGTTCCATTGATCTATGAGTTTGTTTTTATGCCAGTACCAGACTGCTTTGATTACAGAAACCTTATAATATAGTTTGATATGTTATTGTGATCCTTCCTGCTTTGTTCTTTCTCAAAATTGCTGCAGTTATTTGAGGTCATTTATGGTTCCATATGAATTTTTGAAATGTTTGTTCTGTAACTGAGAAATATGTCATTGGTACTTTAATAGGGATTGTGTTGGCACGTTACAATTGGTACTTTAATAGGAATCTATATATTGATTTGGGAAGTGTGGACATTTTAATGATGTTAATCATTCCAGCCCATGAACACAGTATATGCTTCCATTCATTTGCACCTTCCTTAATTTCTTTCTTCAATGTTGTGTAGTTTTCTGCGTAGAGTTCTTTTACCGCCTCGGTTATGTTTACTTCTTGGCACTTTATTTTTCTTGTTACTATAGCAAATGGGGGGATTTTCCTCCTCATTTCTGTTTCTGACATTTCGTTGTTGGTGTACAAAAATGCCTTCAATTCCTAAATCTTGACTTTGCATCTTGTTGCTTTGCCAAATTCACTTATTAGTTCACATGGTTTTTTGGTGGCGTCTGTAGGGTTTTCTGTGAATGCTGTCAAGTTATCTGCAAACAATAACAGCTTTATATCCTCCTTTCCCAATCAGATGCCTTTTATCTCTTTTTCTTGTCTGATTACTGTGGCTAGCACTTCCAATACTATGTTGGATGGAAGTGGTGAAAGTGGACATTATGGTCCCCTAGACCAAGAGACATAAAGGAAACAATAAACAAATGTGACCTCATCAAAATAAAAATTGTCTGCACAGCTAAAGAAAATATAAGGAAAATGAAAAGGGAAGCAACTGTATGGGGAAATATATTCCCAGTAATACCTCATACAAAGGTTTGATTTTCAAAATATATAAAAAACTCCCACAACTCCACTCCAGGAAGAACAACCCAATAAAAAATGAGCAAAATATCTGAACAGATACTTCTCCAAGAAAGATATATACAGTGCCAAGAGACATATGAAAGGATACTCAGCATTGTTAGCCTTCAGAGAGATGCAAATTAAAAACACAATGAAATACCAAATCAGAACAGTCAGAATGCCCATCATAAACAAATCAATAAACAATAAATGCTAATGAGGTTGTGGAGAAAAGGGAACTCTAGTGCACTGTTGGTGGGAAAGCAAACTGTGGAAAACAGTTTGAAATTTCCTCAAAAAACTAAAAATGGAACTGCCTTTGGACTTGGCAATTCCACTGCTGGAATTATACCCTAAGAATATTAAAACACCAATTCAAAAGAACCTATGCACTATGATGTTGCATAGGTTGTATAATTTACAATATAATTTACAGTATAATTTATAATAGTCAAGTGCTGGAAGCAGCCTAACTGTCCATCAGTAAATGAGTGGATCAAAAAACTGTGGCACGTTTACACAATGGAATATTATGCATTGGAAAAAAAGAAGCTCAGCTCCTACCCTTTGCAACAACATGGACAGAATAGGAGATCATTGTGCTAAGTGAAATAAGACAGGCAGTGAAAGACAAATACCATATGATCTCACCAATAAGTGGAACTTAATCAACAAAACAAACAAGCAAAATATAACCAGAGACATTGAAGTGAAGAACAAACTGACAGTAACCAGAGGGGAGGGGGAGGAACATGAGCAGGGAGAAGGGAAGGGCCATCATGGAACTGGTATAGAGGAACACATGGACAGAGCCACAGGGGGCAGCACTGAAGGCAGGAGGTGGGGTGGGTGAGCCAGAAGAAAGTGGTGGCAGGAAAATGCAGACTGTACTTGAATAATGATTAAAAAAAGGAAAATAAAAAAGTAATTGAGAGTGATAGGAATATATTTTAAATTGCTCTAATTTTCTGTTTTAATAAACTATGATTATGACAATCAAAGATAGAAAAGGAAACAAAATCAAGATAACAGAATAAAATGAGGTGTAGAAAGAACACCTGTCAGGAAACTAGAAAATCTTAATTTAAGTTCTTGCTTTATTGCTTACTCACTATGTGACCCTGGGGAATTCACTTTCTCTCCTACAATATCTATTTCCAAACCCATAGGATATCGTGCAAAAATGGTTCAGCTAACCAAAAGATAAATAAGGGGATATGAAGTTAGGTAGCTCCAAATTCCACAGGATTGTGGTATCGCAGTCAAAAGGGGTAAGAGGTTGGTCTTAATCTTAAAGTCTATACAATTTCCATTACTCTAAACTACAATAAATAAAACAGCAAAAAGGAAACATTTACATGAAAGATACACAGATCCAAGTGGACCCAACATTTCACCTGGGCACTGTTCAAGGTATCCAGGTACTCATTTGTTGGTTCACTCACTAAACATTTATTGAACAACTACTATAATTCAAACATTGTGTCAAACAGTAATAGGGGGGCTGCCTATGGTGGAATCTGGGTGACTCCCACATACATGAAAGAAATGAAGCCAACCCAGATATTTTGTTGTTGTTCCTGTTTCAGGGATGAACACAAATATGGAACAGAAAATGGAATGCCTACTCTGAATTTGGAGGTGATGGCATTGGAAATGAAGACTTCAATAAAGTTAAAAGGATTGAGGCAACTCTAGGGGAAGTTTTTAACTATTTAAGGCATCTTGGGAAGTAACTGAGACTAAAACTAACTGTGCAATTAGATTACATTAATCTTATATTACTGATACATTTCCTAGTTGAATTCTTAAGTACATGTATCAAGTACATACTACTTTTCTGCTTATAATAAAATAGTAAATTCATGAGAATAATTAGAATATTTAATTTTTTCATTTTAATTATTTTAAAAGAAAGTGTGAGTTTAAAATACATAAAAACTGAAAGTTGGCAGATGTTAAAGATACTGCATCTTACAGAAAGAACAGGTTTCTGATAAAAATAAGCAAGAAGCACAAATGTAAGATTTTTAAAATCAGTGTAGATATTTAGAAGATTTTATTTATAATGTGATCAAGGAGAATATGTTATAGGTAATTTACATTATATATAGAAGTTTCAGTGTTGTGATTCACTGAGATATTCCCAGTGTAAATTCTATTTTTGATGTTATCATTTGAGTTTTTGGAGTTCAATTGCTCATATTTTCAACTGAGTCTGGCATAATATCTACAGTATTTTTATTAATTTATAATACCACTATTATTCTGTACATATTTTACACATGAAAGTTTACAAATATAATTTGTCATTATTTTCTATAAACTTGTATCTTTCTTAGTTTTTGTATTTTCTATTACAGTATTTTTTTGTATGACAAACTAAACTTTTCAGTGGATTGAGGAAATCTCTCTGCAAGTAAAGTTTATATGCAGTGAAAATTATATGTAGAATTACTTGAATTTAATCAATTCGTTTAGCTATAAGTCCTATTTTAATTACTGTCCATTTCTTTCAGTCCTAATTCTGCCAGTTATAAGAAAGACCTGTCTTGTAATATTATATTTTTTCTGGACACAACACCTGTCCGGTGATTCAATCATTTTATTAACTTTTATGCCCACCTTGAGTATGTTCTTCTTAGGGCTTTAAGCATGTTTGTGGACATGTAGCACAAAGTAGTATCAACATATCTCCCTTCTTCCCCATTTTACTGGTCATCTATTTAATTCTTTTTAAAAAATCAAGATTTTTCTATAGCCAGTTCTCAGCACTATGACATAAACCCTATCACCAAGCTTCTCCAATGATTAAAATATTCTAGAAACAGTTACCTACTGTGTGTCCCTGATATTTTTCTCTTTGTTGGTGATTTATCTGCTACAGAAAAGATTGTTTTTCTTTTACTCTAAAAATATTTGTTTCTCCCTCTATCAGGGCTTCATCACATTATTTCCCTATTCATTTGCTCTTTGGGCATAACTTGATATGGATCAAATATTTGCTACTGTTAAGGATGTTTTGCTTTAGAATAATCTTTAAATTTTTCTATGGATTCACTTACCTCCCTACAAAATAAGTCATAATACTTGACCAACTTTCATGGCCCATAAGGTTTTTTGACTTTACTAAGATCTTTGAGGCACTTGAATGCAGAAAAGAAAAAAAGTTGAAATCTAGGAGATGATTACTGTTGTTCTGTGGAAAAATGATACTAAAATACAACTGTGTTTTAACACTTCCCCTGGATCCTTGTCCATTCCGTTTTCACTTCATTGACTCTTCTCCGTTATGCTGCCATGGATAAAATTATGTAGGAGATCAAAGGCTGCTGAGCTCTATGGGTGTGATTGAAACACCCCCTCTAAGTCAATTAGATAAGCTTCTCGGTCTCCTCCTCCTAAATTTATATTAAGGCCTATGCTTTTTGTGAATATATTTTATTTTCACGGGGGTGTGACTTAGTTGGCATATGTACAACTACATGAAAACACTGAATGTGTTGGAAAGATAAAATATGTTAGCTTAAAATTTAATTTTTCACATGAATTACTTGCCTTAGTAAAGTGGACAATGCTTTCTTAAATCATGCCTGGCAGAACTTTATTTTCTATTTTCAGCTATGTGCAATAAATCTATTGTATTCTGATCATTTTATTATTAGTGTTTCTAGGTTTATAATGCAATTTTTAAAAACTCTAAGAGAAAAACGTTTATGGATTTGAATAACTTTAGTTTAAATTTTGACCCACATTTGCCAGAGATACTACATGACATCTAGTTATTCCCCCAGTTTTCCTTCAGAACAGTAGGTCTTGATGACTTGAGCAAAGAGATATGGTTTTGTATAAAATCAGTTTCCATGTTGTTTGGAGAAGGATAGCAAACTCTTCAGCCTTTGGAGACTTTCCAGTGAAGTTCAAATGTGCCTACTGATGTCAGAAGCATGCACACAAATTAGTAGAGAAGAAACAGAGTAAGAAAACTGTACAAAGAGGTTCATATGGTGAGAGACACTAGAATTAACATTAGCAATTGTTTTGAATGCTGCAAGTTTCATAAATTTCAGAGGAAATAAAATAATGAGTATATTGTCAATTAACATAAAGGCTTGGAGTTTGTAATTGCATTTCTCTTTGCATTTAACATTCAATGACTTGAGGGCAGAAAGAACTGTATCCTTTAAAAGAAGAAAAGAGTGATTGTTGTAAGTTTATTATTTTCCTCTTAACTGTTATTTTGACATGATTTCAAATTTGTAGAAAAGTTGCAAGAATAGTACAAAGAATCCCATTAATTTTCTCTCCCAAATATTAACACTGTACTGTATTGAGAATAGATTGTGCATATGTTACTCCTTTATCCCTATCTTAGTATGTATTTTCTAAAAATGTGGCTAATAATGAAAACTCTTGTAAATTATCACAGCACAGGCAATAATTTCAGGAAATGTACCTCAATATGGTTCTGTTATCTAATATACAAACATTATTCAGATTTCACCAAGTGTTTTAATAATTCTCTTTAGAGCAAAATAAAATGCAGGATCAGGTATGGCAGTCAGTTATCATGCCTCTTTAGTCTTTTAATCCAGAATAGTCTCTCAATTATTTAATTCTGTTTGATATTTCAAAGTACAAAGGTCATATGTTTTGTACAGTGTCCTTCAATTTTGGTTTGTCTAATCACATTTTACCTTGATTAAATTCAGGACATACAGTTTGGTAGGAATACTTAGTGACAGCATTGTGCTGTCCTCTCAGGAGACACAAGAGGTTGATCCGCCCCATTCCTGGTGGTGTCACCCTTGGTCACTTGGTTAAAGTGCTGTCAGGTTTCTGTAAGGTTAGATGTGAGTGTCTTTGCATATAGACTATTTGCATATAAGACTTGCCATTCCACCTTTATCACCCCAGATAAAGTCTCAGTGGCTTTACTCACAGTGTATGTAAAGGTAATGTACAACACATATGTTTCAGGATAACGGTGTGATGAAGTGCAAAAAAAAAAGAGGAGATAAGAAGTAAGAAAAGAATGGAGAAAGAATAAAAGTGGCTTTGACTTTATGCAGGTCTGTAAATAAATTTTGTTTTGCTACTTATTTTCTGTGTTTTGTTTTTTCTTCTGATCTGTGAAGATAAGATTTTCCACTTTACATGGCTGTTTGTAAATTAAAAACCAGATATACCTAAGTCCCCAACCCCTTCATCAATGTATGTCAGCTTGCTGTTTCTCTATGCATCTGTTTTTAATTTGCTTGTTCGTTTTGTTCATTAGAACCCACATATGAGTGAAATTATATAGTACTCATCTTTCTCTGACTGGCTTATTTCACTTAGCATAGTGTTCTCCAGGTCCATTTGTACTGTTGCAAAAGGTAAGATTTCCTTCTTTATTATGGCCTAATAGTATTCCATCGTGTAAATGTATTACAGCTTTATTATCATTACATTATTATTATTTATTTTAGAGAAAGGAAGGGAGAGAGAGAAACATTGATGTGAGAGAGAAACGTCAGTTGGTTACCTCCCACATGTTCCCCGACCAAGGGTTGAAAACGTAACCTCCATAGGTCCCCTGACCTGGAATTGAAATCCCAACATTTTAGTGTACGGGACAAAGCTCCAACTAATTGAACCATACAGACCAGGGCCAAAAGCTGTATTATTGTGTTAACCAGTGTCACCCCAATAAAATCAATAAAAAGGAAAGAATTCAGATACACCTAGAGCTTGGAAAAAATCAAGTACTTAGTGCTCAGTGTCGTGGGTTAGCTATCATAAATATTGTAGCTCTGACAAGTGACCAAAACAATTAGGATGAACTGGGGGCAATTTAAATTTAATCCCAGTGAAGCAAAGACACCTGAAAATATCTGGTAGAGCTGCTTTGTTTGCCAAAACAATTTAATCTGGAAAACATAGGTGTGATGAGCAGAGTCTACTTACCATTACTTAAAAATAGAAAACAAAAAATCACCATTTACTTCTGCTGCATCTGACCTATTCAGACATACCAAAATATGAAACTCTTTCCGTGCTTAACATTGTTACATTGTTAATAACTCACCATTGCCATCTTCCAGTCATGAAAGGTGGCTATCTTCCCTTGCTTTAGTTTTCACATTGGTACTTCAGGAAAAGAAAGATGGTATACAACTTTTAAAAGATCCTCATCTTTTATTATTAAAATATAAAAACTAGAAATATTATTTCAAGAGTAATACAATAGCCACTCTAGTAAAGTTAAAAATATGGAGTACTGGGACGCCAAGAACCCTGAGGGGACCCTCACTGACTGTGCTGTCTGGAGTGGTAATTTCTGCTGCCGCCATAGCAGCCCCCGCTATAAAGAACGCAGCCTCCTCGGCCCAGGGGTACCGCAGGCAACAACGATCTTCCACACTGGGCAGCTAAGTCTTGTCCCTGTACCACCCCTTCTAGAACATGGAGGAAAATGGCTGATCCCTGAAGAATTCTTCCAGTTCCTTTATCTTAAAACCAGTGTAGCGGGACCCTATGCAGTTGGAACTGGTTTTATCCCATATTTTCTATCCAAAGAAATATATGTGGTTACTCCAGAGAGCATTTCTGCCTTGTCAACAATAGGTCTGCTTCTCTATATTGTTAAAAAAATATGGTGCCTCCAATGGGGGATTTTCTAACAAACTCAATGAGCAAAAAAAATATCACCCAACTAGAAGGGACAGGCTTCCATCAACAACATCCAGGATGTGCTCAATCTGGAGAAGTCCCAGCAGGCACTGATTCAAAAACACCATTACTTTTTTGATGTCCAGGGAAATAACATTGCTATGGTCTTGGAGGTTACTTGCCATGAACAGCTGCATAGAGTATATCAGGAGGCAAAAAATTGCCTGGGCTGTATTATATCTTGGTGCAGAATATGGTGCATGAGAAGGAGCAAGAGCGCATGATACATGGTGTGGAGAAGCATGCGGTGCAGGGTATCTGTGCACAGCAGGAAAGGAGACGATTACTAAGTGCATTGCAAATCTAAAGCTGCTTGCAGAGAAGGCCCAAGCACAGCCAGTTAGGTAAATAAATCTACCCAAATTGAATGGAAACTAGACTGTGAAAAACCTTTCTGTATCACCTTCTACTGGAGTCCAGTGTATCTCACCTAAAGAGGTAAAGTGTGAATTTTGTCTAATGACAGAATTAAAACGATCTATTGGCCAGTGAGATGTTTCTTGTCCTTCTTTCTCTGCATTTTGAATCCTGCCATGTTTCCTTTTGAATAAGCAGTGTGCTTTTAACAATATCTAATACCTGACTAAAGACTACCAGGTCATCGTTCACATTTGTAATTAATTCTGTCATCTTACAATGAAGTGATAGTAAAACAAAAAATTTAAATAAATAAAAGTATGGAGGTGGACTTCATTTTAGTCAAAGAAAAATATATAGAATGTGTGCATTGTTATGTGATGATAAATAATAGGAATATAAACAGTTTTCAAAATAATTATTTGTATTATCTAAACTAAAATTAGCAAACTCAATTATCACTGTTTTGATGATTCAATAGTTTGATTTTTTGTATATGATTTATATAGAAGAGTCCATTTAGTCTCAGATTAGATGATTTGTTTAAAAATAGAGCATGTGATTATCCTCGTAGTGTTTCTTCTAGAATTCTTCTGAAACAAAACGGCAGCTCTCTGTTAAGTTACATGCAGCAGACAAATTTATTGTAGTTTTTCACAATGATAGAATTTTTCATGGATTTTTCAATGCTTAGTTGAGGACATTCTTTGGCATACATATCTGGTAGCTTTCCAAGCCTCCTTCTATTTCCATTTCTTCCTTGCCATCAGTAATAATAATAACAACAACAACAACAATAATTTCTTATGCCAGGTGGTCATAACTTCAAGAAATCATTCTGGCTCTAGGACATGAATTTTGATAAATTAAGAAGAGGAGGAATGAGGATAGGATGCACTTTGGGCCAGTTTGTGAGGAGGACACATTTGCAAAGGCTTTCTAGAAAAGAGAGAGGAGGTGTGATATAAGGTAACTCCCTAGGTTGTTACAATTTTGTGACCATAGAGGATCAGGCTTGAACACAAAAATCTATAACACTAATGATGGCAGAAGAAAGCTCAGGGTGGAGAAAAAGAAAGAAAATATGAGCATAGGAACACATTGTACAGTTGTTCAGTGAACCAGTCCTAGAACTGCAGATATTTGCTATACAGAAAATGATATAGTCTTACCTTTTATCATTTATGGTTTATATTTGTGTTACTGCAGTCATCATCATCTTATCTTTTTCAGGTGTTTTGGCATAAAAGTAAAGATAAATAACATCATTCATGCAAAAAATATTTGGAGTATCTAACTGCAAATCACTGTTCTCGGTGCTAAGGATGTATTTATTAATTTTTAAAAGATTTGCTTTAAATTGTATTCATGTATTTTTAAAGAGATGAGAAGAGAGGGAGAAAGAGAGGGAAAGAAATATCAGTATGTAGTTGCCTCTCATGTGTCTCCTACTGAGACCTAGCAGGCAATCCAGGCATGAGCCCTGATGGGAAATTGAACTAGCAACCCTTTGGTTTGCAGCACTCACTCCATTAAGCCACGTCAGCCAGGGAATGCAGTATTTAGATCAAGAAATTCCCCTAGCCATATTTTGGCTATCATAATAATTAAAATGAGAATATAGAGAGGAACAAAAAAAAGAATACACATTAAATTTTTAAAAAGGCAATGAAGGAACATAACATTTATTGCACATTGTTGTAACAATTTTTAAAAGGAATTAAATGAGATAATACTGAAAAATCGAGCCAGATCTTGGCACCTAGTAAGCACTGAGTTAACTAATAATAGTAGCATTTTAACTAAATATTACCAGAACAAAGTTTTGGAATATAATGATGAATTCTGAATTGTATAAGAAAGTTTTTTTAAAATATAAGAAGAAAGTATGTAAAACTATAAATATATGTTTAATCTTTAAATTTTATTTTTAACTGTATTTTATTAATTATACTGTTACAGTTGTCCCAATTTTTCCCCTTTGCCTCTCCCTGCCCAGTACTCCTCACTCCCTCAGGAAATCCCCACACCTTTGTTTATGTCCATGGGTCATGTGTATAAATTCTTTGGCTACTCCATTTCCTGTTCTGTACTATACATCTCTATGGCTATTCTGTGACTACGAAGTTGTACTTTTTAATCCCCTCACCTCTTTACCCCTCTTCTCAAAAACCCATTCTGTCTAGCAACTATCAAAGCACTCTCCTTATCCATGATTCTGTCTCAGTTCTTTTTGTTTGCTTAGTTGTTTTTTTTTAATTCAATTGTTGATAGGTATGTGTTCACTGCCATTTTATTGTCCATAGTTCTGATACTCTTATTTTCTTAAATAAGTACCTTTAATATTTCACATAATAATGATTTGGAAATGATAAACTCCTTTAGTTTTTCTTGTTTTGGAAGCTCTTTATCTGCCCTTTGATTCTAAACTACATCTTTGCTGGATAGAGCATTCTTGGCTGTAGTTTCATTGCTTTTCATAACTTTGAATATTTCTTGCCAGTCCCTTCTAGCTTGAAAAGTTTCTTTTGAGAAAGCAGCTGACAGTCTTATAGGGATTCTCCAGTAGGTAACTAACTTCTTTCCTCTGGCTGCTTTTAAGAATCTGTCTCTATCTTCAACCTTTGGCATTTTAATTATTATGTTTTGTGATGTGGACCTGTTTGGATCCATCTTGTTTTAGACTCTCTGTGCTTCTAGGACTTGCATGCCCATTTCCTTCACAAAATTAGGGAAGTTTTCTTTCATTAATTTTTAAAATAGATTTCTAGTTTCTTGCTCTTCCTCTTCTTCTTTTGGTGCCCCAATGATGTGAATATTGTGTGCTTAAAGTTGTCCCAGAGGCTCCTTACATTGTTCTAGTCTTTTTAGACTCTTTTTCTCTTTTAAAAAAAATTTTTGGGGTTCCTTGTGTTCCAAATCATTGATTTGATTCTCACCTTCATCCACTCCACTATTGATTCCCTGTAAATTGTTCTTTTTTTTCCATTAGTGTATTCTTCATTTCTGCATGGATCTTTTTTATGCTGTCAAGATCCTCACTAAGTTCTTTGTGCATCCTTTTAACCAAAGTTTTGAATTTCCATCTGATAAATTGTTCATCTCCATTTTGTTTAGCTCTTTTTGTGGAGTTTTATCTGTTCTTTCATTTGGCTCGTTTCTTTGACTCCTCATTTTGGCAGCCTCCCTGTGTTTGTTTCTGTGTATTAAATAGAGCAGCTATTACTCCCTATCTTCAAAGTGTGGCCTAATATAGTAGGTGTCCTGTAGGGTCCAGTGGCAGAGTTCCTCACCCCATCATCCATGCTGGGCACTCAAAGTGTACCTTTCATGTTGGCTGAGTATGTCCTCCTCTTGTAGTTAAGACTTGGTTGCTGTTGGCAGGTCAATGGGAGGTATTTACTTGGGTCAATCAGTCAGCTGCAATGACTGGCTATGACCACTGACAACAAATATCCACCGTCCATGGAAGTTCAGCTGTTCAGGAGCCGGGTGGTGGTGCTCTGATATGGTCTGTTGCTGTCCACTGACTGTGCACACTCTGGGTTTTCCTGGGTGGTGTAAGCAAGGCTCAGCTACTACCTGTGTTATGCCTGGATCCACCCAGCATGAGCAACCAATTAATTGGAAGATGGCTGCTAGTTCTGCTGGGCTTGTAGGCTCCCATGCAAAGCAAAACTGTGATCTAGAGCTGGCTGCTGCTAGTGCCATTCCTGAGGTAACTTAGCCAGAGGTATAGGTGTCGGGAACTTGCTGAGACTGGCTATTGTTGTTTGAGAGAATTTAGGAGAATGTGACTCCTGAGCGAAGACCAGTCATTCATATAGAAAAAAAACACTGTTTACAGTGTTTACAGTGGGGTTTTTTTTTTTTTGGTGGGAGCTCAGGGATTTCTCAGGGGACAGTCAACTCTGTTAGCCAGTTTGGTGGTGTATCAGATATGGCTCCTGCCTGCCAGCTCTGTCGCTCTGTCAGGGTAGAGCTCAGAAAGAGAATGATGGCCTCTATCCACCTCTTTGTCTGGGGGGAATTTTACCCCAGCTCTACCCTTGATGATAGACACATCATTTCCTCCCTGTATGTCTCTGGTGCCTTGCAAGCTGCCACTGTAGTCATGAAGCTCAGAAGGAGTGAGTCTGAGTAAGTGGTGTGTGGCCCCTTTAAGAAGAACTGCTTGGAATTCCAGTAGTTGTTTTCATTGACTCCAAGCACACTGATTTTTACAGCCAGAAGTTATGAGGACTTATCTTCTTGACACTGGAACTCTAGGTTGGGGGTCCTGGTGTGGGGCTGGGACTCCTCATTCCTGTGATATCCATCCTGAGTTTTATCCACCACACATGGTGGGATCAGCCTGTTCCACATCTCCATGTCTCCCCTCTGGATGGATATGGCTTGTTCTTTAATTCCTTAGTTGTCGGACTTCCATTCAACTCAATTTCTGACAATTCTGAGTGATGGTTGTTCTATAGCTGTAACTTTGATGTGGTTGTGTGAGGAGGCAAGCCATGTTTGCCTACATCTCCATCTTGACTGAACATGCCTAATCTTTAAATTTTAAAGTAAGTACTATTTTTTAAAGGAAAAGACTGTCAGTTTGAACTACACTTACAAAATCCTAACCATATAAAAATCTAAGCACTGTAATAAAAATGTGCAATCTTTTAAATTAGATAGTTTTATTGAGATACACAGGGAGTTTTAGGAATTGGAAGAGGATTGGACTCCTCATATGCTTTACAAAAAACCTTGTATCTGTAGTTATCTCCAGGTAGCTTATCTTTTTTTTTTCATAAGCAGCATGGTAGCCTTCTCCAAAATGTTTTTCCAAAATCTCAATTAAGCAATTGAAATGAAGTCACTCTCTGATCCTAGCAAAAGAATAGTAGTGTCAAAACATGGTATAATATCAATGAATATCAGAGAAATATTAATGAGTCACTACCCTGTGGTTGGAAAGATAATCTTACCAGAGACTACTGAATACTTTGTCAAAACTGCCCAAACATCAGAATTTGCATTTCTGTTTACACTTTCCTCCATCATAATTGGTAGTTTGTCACTATTTTTTTACTTGCTTGGAGGCATTTTTCTAACTGAATACATTCTGAGACAGAAGAATCCTCACTTATCAAGGCTGTCAACTTGGCCATTTCTCTTTTTAGTTTTTCTTGTTAGTTACTCTCCTGCTTTTACTTACTTAAGACATGTCACTCATTCAACAGATGCACTGACAGATACTAGGCTGACGTGTAAATTTATTCACAGGAAAGAAAAGGACATTTTTGTCCTGATGTTTTATTTTTATCTCTGTGTGCCATCTTTATTTGACAGATTATAAAACCATATCCATATTAAAAAGCATCTTTAAATAAAAAGTAATTTGCCATATCAATATTGCCTTTCCACCTCTTTTATTTCCATGGCCTCAGAAAGCTTATTGAAAATAACATTTTTCACATATGGAGACAGTAATCCAAGTAATGGTGAATAGCCGTTCTTTCTTTCTTTCTTTCTTTCTTTCTTTCTTTCTTTCTTTCTTTCTTTCTTTCTTTCTTTCTTTCTTTCTTTCTTTCTTTCTTTCTTTCCTTCCTTCCTTCCTTCTTTCTCTTTCTTTCTTTCTTTCTTTCTCTCTCTCCCTCCCTCTCTTCCTTCCTTCCTCCCTTCATTTCTCCCTTCGTGCCTTCCCTCCTTTCTTTCATTCTTCCTTTTTCTTTTTTAAAAATTATGTCTTGCTCAACGTACACAAGGAAAAAATGTGTTGTCTCCCTATATCATAGAGACAAGTGGAGAGTGTATACTCTGCTTGCACTTTTCTCAAAAGCTAAAGATATTACAACTCAGAAGGATAGGAAATAAAATAGTCAAATTCAGAACTTAGAAACAAGAGTCAACAAGAAAATCTGTATTACATTTTGTTTAGGAAAGACCCTTCTTTAAAATGGAATAAAGCTCTTCTTCATATGTCAGTGAAATGAGCAGTCTTTCTGTAATTAGAATGTATAGACTCAATTTACTCCCTTTAAGAGTTTAGATATGGAAATTAAATGACGCTGTTGTAAAATGATGTTTGAAAATACACATTTTTCCTATATTTAAAGTATGTATAGTTAGTGTGAGTTACCATTTGAAAAAAATCAAAGTCCAATTCCCATAGAACCAGTCATCCTGGATGTAAAAAATTCACTACGTAGCCACATCACTGAACACATGTCAAGCTAAAAGCAATAAATACACAGCACTTATGTAGGGTCTAATAGTTCTGAACACAAATAGAGTAATTAGTATAAGTATTTATCAGATGTTGTGCATGTCTTAAAAAGACATTTCATTCCATTAAGCTAGTTCTTTTCATGACTGGCAATACTCAAGTGGTTCTTGAAAGCTAGAAGGTCTCCATTTGCAAGCTCATTTAATTGTTTCAAAATATCTTAGAATTTAGATATTTAGGGGTTATCTCAGTCAGTCTGATAATCAGCATGAATAAATGAGCACTGTACCCTCCTGAGATAGAATATTAGTATTTGTCAGGTACGTCAGAACAGTTTATCATTTATGCAACTTTTCATAGAGATATTTACTCTAGGAGCATGCTTATTCAATCTGGAATAAACCCTTTATATCACAATGTGGATTTGGGAGAAAGCAATCAAAGAAATATGTGAGAAAAATTAATATGAATTAATATAAGACACTATAATTGAATAAGAGACTAATAAAGTATTTTTAAGTACGAGTTATTGATTATGCTATTACAGTTGTCTCATTTTTTTCTCCCCTTTACCCTCCTCCACCCTGCAACCTCTCTCCCACCAGCATTGCCCTCTCTTAGTTCATGTCCATGGTCATACATATAAATTCTTTGGCTTCCCCATTTTCTATACTATTCTTATTCTCCCCCTGTCTATATTGTACCTACAAAGTATGCTTCTTGCTCCCTGTACCTTTTCCCCCATCCTCCCCACTCCCTTCTGATAATCCCCATGTGATCTCTATTTGTAGGATTCTGTTCCTGTTCTAGTTGTTTGCTTAGCTTGTTTTGTTTTTGTTTTTTAGTTTCAGTTGTTAATGTGAGTTTATTGTCATTTTAGTGTTCATAGTTTTGATCTTTCTCTTTTCCTTTGATGAGTCTCTTTAACGTGTCAGGGCTTGGTGATTATGAGCTCCTCTAACTTGACCTTATCTGGGAAGAGCTTTATGTGCCCTTCCATTCTAAATGATTGCTTTGCTGGATAGAGTAATCTTTGGTGTAGATCCTTGCCTTTCATAACTTTGAATACTTCTTTCCAGCACCTTCTTGCTTGTAAGGTTTCTTTTGAGAAATCAGCTGACAGTCTTATGGGAGCTCCTTTGTAGGTAACTGTCTTCTTTTCTCTTGCTGCTCTTATGATTTTCTCTTTATCTTTAATCTTGGTTAATGTAATTATGATGTGTCTTCATGTTTCCCCTTTGAGTTCAACTCCTTTAGGACTCTCCAAGTGTCCTGGACTTGTATGTCTATTTCCTTCACCAGACTGGGAAAGTTTTGCTTCATTATATTTTCAAATAAAATTTTAATTTCTTGCCATCCCTATTCTCCTTCTTGCACCCCTATGATTTGGATGTCGGGGTGTTTAAAGTTGTCCAAGATGTTCCTAAGTTTATTCTCAATATTTTGAATTCTTGTTTCTTTATTCTGTTCCAGTTAAAAATATTTATTTCTTCCTTCTGTTTCAAGTCTTTGATTTGAGTCCCAATTTCCTCCCCTTCATTGTTGGTTCTCTGCACAGTTTTCTTTATTTCTCTTTGAATAGCCATCACTTCTTCTTCTATTTTGTGTCTGTACTCAATCATTTTTGTGAGCATCCTGATTGTCAGTGTGGTGATCTCTGCAACTGATAGGTTAGCTATGTCACTTATTTTTTCTGTTTTTTTTTCCTGGAGTTTTGATCTGTTCTTTCATTTAGACCACATTCCTAATCTTGGTGAACCTATATGTTGAAAGGGGCAGAGCCTTAGGTATTCACCAGTGAGGACAAACCCATGTTGCTGTGTTGTAGTGCTATATGTGGGGGAGGGGTCAGAGAGGGAACAATGCCACTTGCTCAGCTCTTGTCCCACTTTCTGTCACTTTCCTTGCTACCCACAGCAAATTGGGCCCTTCTGGTGCTGATTCCTGGGTGGATGGGTTTGTGTATGTTCTAGGACTCCATGGGTCACTCCAACAGTCTCCCTTGTGAGACTGGGAGTTTCTGCTGTCACCCCAACCCTCACAGATTTTGATATCCGGAGGTTTTGAGGCTTTGTTTCCCCTCACTGGAATCCTGAGTTACATTGTCTGCCTCGCTCCCCAGTTGTTCCTCCTGGTTGATTGGCATGCAGATGTGAGACCCCCAGTTCGCCAGCAGCCAACTGGCTCTATGTCCTTTCTGCCCTGTCTGCTGGTCCCCACCCCTCCTACCAGTGTGGACGAATGCTTCTTTAACTCCTTGGTTGTTGGACTTTCATATAGTTCAGTTTTCTGGCAGTTCTGGTTATTTTTTGTTTTTAAATTTGCTATACATTTTTTTTGGTTGTTCAAGGAGGAAAAGAGTATATCTACCTACACCTACATCTTGACTGGAAGTTCCTGTCCACAATATTTCTTATAATGGCATAAAAATTAAAATTCAATGTTGTGCTTAACATCAGGTCTTGAGTGTCTAATGCAGATATTGCTAGTATATAGTAAGTACTTAATGATAGCTGAGTGAAAAATAAGTAAATGAACCCCTCAAAGCTACATGCTTAAAAGACTCACAATTCACTGTTAGGCTAAGTCCTTAATGATTTATTTTTCATTTGACAATGGTGCACTTCTCATGAACCTAAACAAAAGAACCATTAGTTTATTACTTTCAACTGGGTGTCTCATTAGCAAGAAAATGTGTACTTCCAGAGTTCTGTTATCTCTGGTACCATTCACATACATTTAAAATCACTGCTCCAGTAGCTTATTCACATTTTGAACAACTATTTAACATATCTTAAATAATTATTGAAAACAAAGTACCAAGTAAACAACAATCATAATTACTTGGACCTTATCCTTTGAATATATGTTGAGTTATTGAAATCTGTCTTCAAAGGGGCCAAACAAAAACGCTACCACAAAGCAAAGAAAATATGTTACTAACAATACACAAAGTTAGTTTTTCTGGCTCTGTGGTGGTAAAAGAATTTGCATTTCAGCTTTTAATTGATTTTTTTTCCTATTACCTGGAGAAAACCTTATGAGCTAAAAAATGTTAGAAGTTTTCCTGACCATTTCTTTCAGCTCATTGTTCTGCTGTATTTGTAGCTGCACACCAGATGTGGTCAAGGGACAGCTGGTTTCCTGGGCATGGAGGCAAATGCTTCACGATGCACCTGGATGGGGATTTTACATACAAAGCAGTGAAGCAGCCATTCCTTTCGCATGAAAAATTAGTTCGAAACCTGACAGCTTCATGACACATCATGATGACTGATGAATCATAATTTTTCAGAACAGCTGAAAAAAAATAAGTATACCTCAAGGATATCTATGAATTCCCAGTTTCTTAGTGTGTATATCATTTCCACCTCAAATCCCTGGGATAAATCCATCTTATTTGTGACATTTTTCACACATAAGTGCCATAGAAAGCACCTTACTTTCTTTCACTAATATTGTTTTAACACTCTTTGTTCACTGTGACTTAGTATTGACATTTCTGTTTAATGTTTCTACAACAGTTCTTCAGTAAAGTATTCTCTTAATAATTTGAGAAATATTTTAAAAATAATAATGAATTTATAAATAAAGAAAACATTGCTTTATAAAGGAGTTGAATGATTTATATGGGTTAGTATGATTTTTAACATTTGTTATGGAATATTTACAGCTTACAGAAAATGAGAATAATGAAGAAAAGTAGTAAAAAATTTGCATATTTAACATGTTTGCTTTTTCTGCATATTTTCCTTCTGTGTATACACTTACAAATATAGATGTATTTATATTGTATAACTATAAGGTACATCTTACAAAAATGTATTATCATTTTTCCATGTTATTGCAACCACATTTCTATTAGTGCCTACTTAAAATTTTTCATAACATTTATTTTTTATGGTGGATTTTTTATTGTTATTCAAGTACAGTTGTTTCCAATTTCCCACCACCACTGTGCCCGACTGCACCCATCCCCACCTCCCACCCCCAATCCTTCCACCATTTATTATGAATGCTACAGAGAGGGAGGGCCAAAAGTACGTTTACAGTTACGAGTACATAAGACAGTTTATTCTTGTATTATTTACTAATTACTGTATTGTTTTCCAACAAAAACATATCAAGTTACGTTTATCCCACCCTCTATTTTTAGCTATACTTGATGTCCAGCAACTTGTCCCTTTCTTTTGTAATTAAAACTATGATTTTGTACTTTCTTATATTTTCTATCATTTTTATTCCTCAAAATTGCACTCTTCAATAACATTTTGTCTTGTTTTTATAAAAATTTTCTTTCCAAATATTTAATTATTAAATGTGTGTGAAATGAGTTCATCTACAGAGTGTCATTAAAAATTCTATCTTAGTTAATATATATAACATAAAGCTGCCTTTTTCTTTATATCGATATTGCCATTGAGATTTAGCAGTAATGTTTAGCATACAATGTTCTCACTGGTATTCTAATGCATATAAACAATTTACTTTCTGTTCATTATTGTTGAATTTATATTATTAATTAGATTTTTATCTTTTATTTTTTTATAAAATTTATCTATCTTTAGAGGGGAAGGGAAGGAGAGAAGGAGAGAAATAGCAATGTATGGTTGCCTCTCGTGAGTCTCCTGCTGGGAACTGGCCTGCAACTCAGGCATGTGCCCTGACTGGGGATCGAACCTCGATCGTGTGGTTCGCAGGCCCGAGCTCAATCCACTGAGCTACACCAGCCAGGGCTAGATTTTTATTTGATTTAATTACTTGAATTTTTTGTCTCATGGTCATATACTGTACAAAAAAATTAAACTTTTTCTATTTAACGCAGTGTTTATCACCATTCAGAAGACAAACCTCTAGCTTTTACTACGTAAGTCCACACTTTCTATAATTGCCATCTTTTGTGGCTTTTTTGTGAGTTATTTCATTGGGAAATTGATTTGCTTCTCTGTGCCTAGAATGTTAATATCAACCCCTCAAAACTGAGAACTGAAGTGTAATTTAAAGAGCAATGACACCCATCTGTGTAGATAAGCTTATAATATTAAACGGAAATCAGAGCATTGGTTCCTCAGGGTGGGTATGCTAACCTATAGGAAACATTTTTAATTTCACCTTCCTGGTCAGCATGACTTTAGTCTTTCATGTCTGCACTATAATGTATCTCCAGGCATTATTATATACATCCCCAACACATACAGCTTTGTCTAGACTGCCAGTCAAAGTACCCAAAGTATTGGGCACAGGACACAGTCAGGGACAATCAGTATCCCTTTATGCTGAAAACTTGGATCTTGGGCTGAGTTTACATGACACTGGAAAATGATGGGCTTCTTCTATTTCAATGGGAAGTTTCTAGAGACATTTCCTGCTACATGTAGTCCCTTTCTTGAGCCTCATTTTTCAAATGATGTTTTAAAATTCTACAAACTACTTCTTTCTTTCCAATAATTTATTTTATTTTTTCTTTTCTAATATTTTAAGTATTTGTGTCATATTTAGCCAGTGATAGAATTGGGTACTTAAACATAGAGAGCCTTGAAATAATTTTTTAAGAAAAAAATACAAAAAATAATAAACTTTTAACATCAGTTCTATACATCTGATACACTCTGATAATTTAATATATATTGTGTAAAGACTTTAAAAATATTAATTCCTATATTACTAGATTATCTTTTTAATTTTTAAGAATTAAAATGTTTTCTAAATATACATATACACTAACATGCATTTCTGTTATGTGTGAGTATGTGATGTGCACAGAAAGGCCTGTTTTACCAGATGTTATTAATGTTAAATGTAATTGCATAAACTATATAAAATATAGACAAATAGATAGACACATATGCATACTATTGTACATGTAATTTCATAGCTTGTTCTTTTTTAATATTGTGTAGTATATAATTTAACTTTTTAATATTTTTTGATATTATTTAAGATATTGTTTAATGTTATAGGTATGTTATAATGTAATTAGTTCCTAATTATGACCACTTAGAATATTTAAAGCTATGTATTCTTTTATTTAAAATAATAAAACAGGTATTTGATTCCAGAAATGGAAAAGCCATTATAGGTAATTTATAAGCAATTTGTTTCACATTTTTAATTATCAGGACAAATAAAAGAGAAGAAGAAGCAGACATTCTTTATGTTTTTTAAGTCTATAATAACACATTTAAACAATTATATCCATTGAAGAATTTCAGGACAGACATTTGTGTAAACAACATACTTTAAATTTGTGACTTCACTACATTATTAAATAAAATCACACTTTGTGAGTAGAAACTAAATTCAAACTAGCTTTTTCAGCAGTCTAACAAGAACAAAAAATGTTAGCTTTGACTTTGCCAGTTATTATTCAACTACTTTTGATGTGGCTCTATGTATTTTCACCAAATTATATCACTTTAAAATCATTTTAATTTAACATTTTTAGAAATACTCTCTAGGATTTTAAATTATAGGGTATTCTCAACAACATTAAATATTCTGTAGACTTAGTAAAACACTCAGAAATTAGTTTTTAGCAAAAAGAGTTGAACAATACATACCACCAAATAAATCACGAGCAATTATGAAGTGCCTCAGGTTAAAAGGCACTTGAAAGTGCCTTACTTTTGAAAGCCTTGCAGTTTTAGATTATTTTCAGAAATTTTACATCTGGATCTCACAGCACCCATATGTACATTAGATCTCCAATATCTGTACATGGAAATATCCTCAGAAAGCATTATTCTTCTAGAAGTATGTTGCAAGTATTGTGTTCCTGTCTGGTGCTTATGCCTCAGGGTTGTCCATTAAACCACCAATTTCTACACTGAAAAAGTTTTTCTATAATAAAATGCTGTTGTTTTAAGTATGCTAATGGCTTTACCTGAGGGTTAAGAGTAAAGATGAAAATGATATATCCATTCTTGTTGTGTGCATACGTGTGTACATATTCTTCCTAATTATGTCTTCTCTAAATGACTCCTGTTTAACTGATTGAAAGATAAACTGCTCTGTTTCAGCCTTTATGTTGATTTGATCCCTTAATCTGAAATAAACTTTACCTATGACCAAACCAAAAACTGGAGAAAATCAGAAAATTTCTATAGTCCACTAGCCAGAAAGCGTGTATTTATGTAAAGTTTGAAACAGAATTAATGCTGACAGCCCTGGCTGGTGTAGCTCAATGGATTGAGTGATGGCCTTCAAACCAAAGGGCCACTGGATCAATTCCCAGTCAGGTCACATGCCTGGGTTGCAGGCCAGGTCCCCAGTGTGGGGTGGGTAAGGGGAAACCACACATTGTTCTTTCTCTCCCTCTCTTTCTCCTTTCCTGTCTCTCTAAAAATAAGTAAGATCTTTTAAAAAAAGAATTGATACTGACAGCTTTCTAATTAAGGAATAGAACAGTAAGAGAAAAAAATGTTTTGTAAGTTATTTTTTCAATGTTTTGTATTTGGCTTCTTGTTATGGATTGATGTGAAGAACAGAGAAAGAGGTGATTATGAATAAATATTCCACCTACCTACCCAATATTTCAAGTCTTTTGACTACAGCTGCCAGTTAAAATCTGTACACTTACATTAGAGTCTTGAAAAATTGTTTCATGAAAACATCAATTATATTTAATCCTACATAAAATAGTGAATTAAATAAGTTACTAGATAAAGTTTTATTAGTAATAGTGTTAAGAAGAACATGTAATACTTTTTAAAATTCATTGATGTTTATATAAATATATTGTACAACAATGTTTAGTTTTGAAATTTATATTATAAAGCTAGTGCTTGTATTTCATTGTGATGAAATAGAGAAAACATGTGCTGCATATAATTATTTATGTAAAGTTAACATAATTACTATTGTATTTTCCAAATTGTAATAAAATAATTTTAATATACTTCTCAATATGTATTCCTAGTAGTGATATCAAACACAAGATTAGTCTAGCTAAATTATTTTAGAAACTACTTACTATTAATTGCACATCTAATGAAACCAAGGGTCCTTATGACTTTGATTAAATTTAGTTTTATTTTATTTAAAAAAATTTAAATTGATTTAATCTTTGTTGCATTTTTTCCATTATCATTTAGTCCCCTTACACCCCCCCACTCCCAGCAATCACCAACTGCTGTGCATGTCCATGAGTCTTTTTTTCCCTTTATTTTCAGTCTCTCCACCTCCTCCTATTTCCTACCCATTTTCTATCCTCCTGCTCTTCATCTATGAATCTGATCTCATTTTCCTTGTTACTTCAGTTTGTTCATTAAATTCTACATATGAGTGAAATCATATGATATCTGTCTTTCTCTGACTGGCTTATCTCATAGCATAATGTTCCCCAGGCCCATCTATACTGTTGCAAAGGGTAAAATTTTCATCTTTTTATGACCAATTAGTATTCCATTGTGTAAATATCCTGTAGTTGCTTTATCCACTCATCTACTGATGGACACTTGGGATACTTCGGTGATTGTAAATAATGCCAAAATGAACATAGGGGTGCTTATGTTCTTTCAAATTTGTGTTTTGAGCTCCATTGGATGTACTACTAGAAATGGGACCATTTGGTCACAAGGTATATTCATTTTTAATTTTTCGACGTGTCTCCATTCTGCTTTTAAATCCTAGCTCTCTATATATCTTGTTCTCTCAGTCACTATCCCTTAGAGACCTACTTAGCCTTTCTACCAGATCAGTGTTTTCCAAGTAGTGTACTCCAAGAATTTTTTAAACATGCAGTACTCAGTCAGGAGCACTGACCTCTTTTCCCTTAGATTAAGAGTAAAAAAAATTATGCCATGACTGGTATGGCTCAATAGACTGAGTGCTGCCCTGCAAACCAAAGTGTTGCTGATTTGATGGCCAGTCAGGGCACATGCCTGTATTGTGGGCCAGGTCCCCTGAAGAGGGCGTGGTGGAGGCAACCACACATTGACATTTCTCTCCTTTTCCTCCCTTTCACCTCTCTCTAAAAATAAATAAAATCTGTAAAAAAACTTAAAAAAATTAAATGACAATAGCCTACAGAAGAACAACAATTCAATGTGAATGAATCAAAATTATACTTATTTTTTGTTAGATTGGCAAAAATATATTTTTGGTGTGCTGTAGAATTTTAGTAATTAGTTTATGTGTGCCATGAATTATAAAAAAAGATTGAAAATCACTGTCCCAGATAATCAGCAACCCTGGAGAAGCAGGAGACAGTAGCCTGGACCTAACTAATGGCCACTATGATCTGGCTCTGACAAGTATGTTTCACTTCCTGAGCACTAATGTGGAACAAACGTTCCCTTGAAACTGGACAGAAGGTCACTGGAAAAGACCCCAGATCTGTCCTCAAGACCTGAAGAAATGATACATTACCTTTACTTCACCTGTGACCAATCAGCTCCCAGCACAACCTCAGATCTCTAAGTAATGTTATCGTGTGATATTGCCCTACATAATCTGTAACTTACAAGCAATCAGTGAGTTGGGGCTTTTGAACATTAGCTTTCTGTTCTCCTGATGGTACCATTCATCAATAAAGCAGCTCATACCTCTTCGCTGAAACTCTCGATGTCTAGTGCTGGGCTCTGCGAGCACCCAGTGGATGAACTCCTCATGTTCTGTAACATTAATATTTACCAGTGACCATTGGGGCTCAGGGATATAGGAATAAATAGAATAAACAAAGCATGAAACAGATAGAGCTAATTCTTTAATATAGAGAAAAAGAAATAAATGTAAACAAAAACGTGACAATTTCAGATTATGTTTTGTTAAGAAAAGAAATTAAAAGGATAGGTAGTATAGAAGTTGTAGGGTGAGTACTAATTTACATAGCATGGTAACACAAATCCTGTCTGAAGGAAGCTTAAACTTAAGTGGCAAAAGACAAAGGGGTAACTATACTTACAGAGCATAAAGAATTGAAATTTCAAAGACCCTGAGGTAGATTTGTGCATAGTAAACTTAAGGCACAGGCAAAAGAAGGGTTTGAGTGCAATGTCCTGAACAAAGCAGACCTGACATTGGAGAAGCAGTCAGACACCACGTTTGCTGAGGCATTTTCCGATTTGATCTGGTGTGTGCGGTTCATAACAAGCCCCAGAAGATGCAACAGCTTCAAGGAAAGCTTTGAGTGTTTGGTAATGGAGAATTTCAGAATGTATCTGATGAGAAACTGTGAACTGTGGGATTCTAGATAAAGTATAGTAAGATACTGGCATTTGATGTAGAAACAAATCTGACACTGACTAGAGTTGCAAGACGTAGCAAATAAAAATAGTTCCAAATAATATTGTTAGTGTAAACATGACTCATGCAATATTTAGGACATACTTATAGAAATATATTTTTGTTATTTACCTAAAATTCTATTTTATGTAGGTGCCCTGAATTTCATCTGCCAAGCATAAGATCCTTGGCATTCTTTGAACATCCAGGCAGAAAAAATAGTTCCACGGCATTTGAAGGGGGAGGCTGTAGAAAGAGCTTGTTAGGGGGGTGGGTTGGGGGAGCACAGAATCAATAATTCTGTGTTGAAAATGATCTGTTTAAGAAGCATATTAGCCATTCACATAGGGATACTAATAGCAGCTGAAGAGAGAAAAGAGGGTCTGAAAGAAAGATACAGTGGTTGTCAGCACCCAGATGCTACTTAAAGTTGTGGGAATACTTAATCAATGGCGACGAAGGTAGCAGCCAGAGAGCCAGCGGGTAGGAGAAATATGAGTGTGTGGTTTCACAGAAATCCAGGGAAAGTGGTCTACAACTAAATGAGGAAGCATTGTTCAGTACGATGAGAAGAGAAGTCTGACTTTCAGAGGTTGTTGGTGTTTAAGTAAAGTGAAAACCCCAACAGAGATAGGTAAAAAAAGATGGGGGTGCCGGGCAAACAAGGAATATTAACTGTTGTGACAATGTGCCATGTTTGGAGAACAAGGAAATGGTGTCAGAGTCGAACAAGGGATCACGGGTTCAAGAAAAGTGTTTTGTGTTTTTAAGTTGAGTAGGATTATCATGTTTCCAAGTAGATGAGACTTTTCATCAGCAATGGAAAAAGTGAAGCAGATTACACATAATATTTGCAGAAGGAAAATCCTTCACCAGTTGAGTGTGTATGAGCTCAGGAAATGGAGACTAAGTGTGTCAGAGCAGTGAGGCAGTGACTCTGGTCATTAAATGAATGCTTCTCATATCATTTTATATACCTTCTAACAGGCACCTGGGATACAATATTTGAGGGTTAATGATATGAGCTATAAAAATACATAAACATATTGAGGAAAATACACACATACATCCTGAAGCATTTTTTTTTTGGTGGTCTCATCTTTTAGTCTGGACAGAGAACTCTCCTTGGAGCCGTGAAAACTCTTTGATCACAATTCACACTGTGTTCTACTTTAATTGTCATTCTATTGACAGAGAGTAAATATAATTTAGAATTTACCCCAAGTTAAATCACTAGCCCTTGCAAATTTTAGTATGCAATAAATATGATGAATGAAAGAGTTAAAAATTTAGAAAGAAAAAAAGCAATCCATGTGTCTCTGGCATTTTAGATAAACCACTGTTTACTCTGAAGCCTCTAAATAAATTGATTTGTTTGTAACTCAAAGACTGAGCATATAAAAAATATAAATAGCACATGTATTTTGTAACTTTGACAAATTGTTTCACTTCTGTAGTTTTCAATATGTTTCACAAAGTGAAAAAGAATTTAAGAAAGTACTCAAGCTAATTAAATTTACAACATGTTTTGCCATTTGTGGAGTTCTATCATCTAATGCTTCCTTTGACTAACCAATTACGTACAAAAATAGTCTCGATTTTTCAAATAATGTTGAAACTTATAACAGTAGAAAACCAGATTCTAAGGTATTATGTCACACTGGGTGACATTATGATATTTAAACACTAAAACATTTTAAATTAATGAATATTACATTGTATTGATGTTTTAATGCATTATTAACATATTATTTACAGATATGTACTGTACTGATGATGATCTAAATTGAAGTGGTTGCAAGTCACTATATAACATGTTTCTTAATTGTTCTGAAATACACTAAGAGACCCTTTTATATCTTGTATTTTGAAAACACAATCATTTTGAAATTGTTTATTTTTCAAAACTATTTTTCACAATAGCATGAACAAATGACCTATTTTAAATGTTATTGACTCTTATAAGGGGAATGATAGAATATATGAAATATTAATAGTCACACATGGTTTAAGTGACCATTTATTTAATTTTTTACATCAATGTGAATAAAAATATATGTATGTACTCTGCCAAACTACTCTTCTGATGGTTTGTTCTATCATTTATGGCTATAGATGTAGATAGTCTTGTAATGTACATTGCCCATTTTTGTAAGTTACTCCACTGAATATGTTTGCAAAATAAATGTTCTACTTCCCAGAGGCCACTGGGCATTTCACAGGACTACTTGGAATATTTCTGGTATTTACTTTGTTCATGTTCAACTTGTGTTGGCATTTTAGATAGTACATGCTTGCTTTCTATGTTCCTCAGCAGATTTTGAGTTGGTTCTACCTAGAAACACAATTTGGGCAAGAACTGCTGTCTGATATTATTAAACATGTATTTGGGAGGTCTTATTTCTATGTTCCCTATAAATGATTTTTAAAATGCAATAGTAGAAGCCATTTGAATGCCTAGAAGTAACTCTTTCTGAATTAAATCAGATATAGACTACAGGAGTGTTACAACATTCCTTCTGGTGTATCATCACATGAAAAGTACACGCTTTGTTCAACCATTTTCTTTTCAACAGCATCTCTGAATGTGTTCGTAGGAAACTATGTCCCAAAGTTGGGTGATCTGCCGGCAGACTGGACGACCCCTCCTTCAAAATAGACTTCAAGCTTGAGGGTTCCAGAAAGCTCTTAATTCATTACACACAGTATTCTTCACTTGTGTACTGCCTGGTAAATTTCATGTACCTTCTGCAGTTCTGCATTTCTGGGGTCACATTATTATTATTATTATTATTATTATTATTAAGAAAACATTTAGGGTAATCTCTTCCAAAGTATCTTTAAGTCATGTTAAGTAAAGCACAACTGGTATTTTATCTTTCTAAGAAATACAATTGAGACTTCTCTATTCTTTTTATCATTTTTTAAAAATTTTCAATTACATTTGACTTATATTATTATGTTAATTTCAGGTGTACACTCCATTGATTAGACATCAAATAATTAGCGATCATCCTGATAAATCTGACACACATCTGACACCAAATACAGTTATTAGACTATTATTGACTATATTCCCTGTGCTGTACTTTACATCCCCAGAACTATTCTGTAACAATGAACTTGAACTTCTTAATCCCTTCACCTTTTTCACCTATCCACCCATCTCCCTCGCATCTGGCAACCGTCAAAATGTTCTCTGTATTTATGAGTCTGTTTTTGTTCTGCTTGTTGGTTTATTTTGTTTTTAATTTTGTTTCATGGATATCGGGAATGTAAATAACAAAATGACTAACAAAGTAGAAACAGACTTGTAGAAAACAGACTGACAGCTTTTAGAGGGAAGTGGGGTTGCAGGGCTTGGTGAAAAAGGTGAAGGGATTAAGGGAAAAACGCACAGACACGGACACCACAGTATAGTGATTACCACAGGGAAAGGGAGTTGGAGGAGGTAAAAGGGGGTATGAGTTGATAAATGGTGATGAAAGAAGACTTGACTTGAGGTGGTAACACACAATACAATATAAAGACATGTATTATAGAATTCTACACCTGAAACCTATATAATTTTATTAACCAATGTCACCTCAATAAATTCAATTAAAAAGAAAAAACACAAGTGTATGTACATCAAAAATTTTGGATGACAAATGATAAAGGAATTTAATTATCAGAGTAGAATAGGATATCTGAATGTAATGTATTTAATATTGTTTCCCTCTTGGCTTGAGAATGCAAACTTTTTATATGAAATCAATTCCATCCAGTACTTTGTTTCATATGACTAAATGTTTTTAATAATTCAGTTATTAATTGAATATAAAATCACACAATAAATTCTTAAGTCACTTATTTTAAAATATTTTTATTGTTGTTTAAGTACAGTTATCTCCATTTTTCCCCCATCCTGCCTCCCCCCCGCACACCCACCTCCCACCCTCAGACTCTTAGGATTTGTCCATGTGTCCTTCATTCCTGTTCCTAGATGGCCCTTCGCCTACTTCCCCCCATTATCCCTCTCCCTGCTCCCTTCTGGGTCCTGTCAGTTTGTTAACAGTAGCCTAGTAATGGATGGTAAGAAAATAAAATCTAGGAAAACTATTTGTAGAAAGCAAATATTTTCATCTGCATGAGAAAATACAACATTATTTTCCCTCCAGAAAATTACCTTAAGTTTAAGAATAGTGAGACTGTGCGTCATTTTTTAAGTAATCTACTGTTCAGTAAAGAGAATAATTTACCTCATCCTAGGCATATACATGAAAAGGTCCGCTGGTGGCATTTAGGCAACTGCAATGACTGGAAGGAAGAAGCACAACATGTGATGTATTCTAGTAGAAAAAGAAAAGGAAAAAAGAAAACAAAAACGAGAATCCCAGGCATAAAACCTGAAGACTTCTAATTTAGAGGAATATCTAACCCATGATCCCAATTCCATTATTATGTATCATGGAAGTTTTGTGTCCTGTCTTTGGGGTCTCATTTCCAGTTTAGTCAGAATGACCAAAAAGGTCCCACGAGAAGCAAGTGAGGCAATGGAGATAGATATAGATGTAGATAATATAGATATAGACAGATGTAGATGATCATATAGATATAGATAGACTGTACATAGATATTGGTATAGATATAGATATATAGATGCCCTCCTTAAAAACTAAAGGAGAATTGTTGAAGACCCATATACTATAGCATTACTTTATTTTTTTTTGGGGGGGAGGATGTCAATGACTTGAAATTTCTACTAGAGTCTAAACCTTAATCATTATACTTATTCTTATTGCTGTTTTTATTAGCATTTAATTGTTCCAGTTATTGGCACAATTTCTTTCATTTAGTGTAAAAATATTAAATCTAGATCAGTTTGGGGTTATATTAGACTTTTACAATCTTTTTTTCTTATCATTAATCATTAATGTTCAACTCATTCTAGTTAGTCTAATTAACATAATTTCACATAATTATAGGTGCTGAAATGACACAATTTATTTCCAAGTTACTTTACTCATAACATATCAAAGAAAATCCTAAAATAATGTCATAGTTCAATTTAATTTTATAGCACAATAAAATCTGAAGTTTGAAAATGTCAATTTTCTCTTGATCATTATATAATTCTTGTTATAGGCAAGAGATTAGAAAACTGATTTTTCATGAAAGAAGATAAATATTGAATAATAAATAATTTTCCTCAAATTTTAATAAATCAGTTTATATAAGATATGAGGATAAGAAAATTCCTTCTAGAAATTCACATAGTTATTTTTTCTACAAATATATGACACATTTTCTCTGTTAGTTAAAATTTCAAAATGTAAGGTCATAGCAAAAATTGTTTAGTTCACCTGTTACAAGTTCCTTCAAGCTCTGATATTTAGGACAAATTGAATAAGGATTTTCAATACTAATCATTTTTTTCAAACTACTATTTCTGAGACTGAAATGAAAAAAAAGGAAGAAAGGAAAGGAGGAAGGAGAGGGTGGAGGGAGGGGAAAATGCAGGGATAGAGGAGGAAGGGAGGGGGGAGGATGAAGGGAGGAAGAAAGAAAGAAAGAAAAAAAAGAAAGAAAAAGAGAGAAAGAAAGGAGAAAGACAAATCTCATTTCATACACATAGTACATACTGGAAAAGATAAAACCAAAAGGTTATTTGCTGATTTCATTTTAGGCTAATGAGATTTGTTTGTATTAATGTACTGAAAGTGTTGTAGTAGTTTTTAAAGTTTTTCCCCTTAAACAGCCTATCACTCCCAAAAGAACAGTAAGCCAAGTAACTTAATTATAAAATGTCCAAAGCTTAAGAGCAAGTGTTCACAAAGCATCATTATGAAATTTCAATAGCACTGAGACCTGCTCAGGTTAACCTGCCAACTATAAATTCTATTTGCAAGTAAAATTTGCCCTCTATCCTAATCAACTGCTCTAGAGCTGATTATTTCCCATTTATTTAATGCTGTCTGCCAGGCCTCCCAAATGTTTTAGTCCTTATTTTAGGACCATCTCAGACTCATTAGCCTTTTGCCTGACAGTGCCAATGTGACTGCCTGACAGCCTGAAACTTGGAGATGTTATGCTATTGAGTGTCAAGATCTTTCCAAGAAAAGGTGTTTAAAAACTATAAATGAACATATATTTAAATAATGCCAATTTATGCAGCAAGGTAAAAAAAAGTCAAATATTATACACTATATCTGATATATCAGAACATTGTTTTTTTTAAATGCAACCAGAATAAAATAATATTTGTTTTCCACAATTCTGGAAGCAATACCCTCTTTGAATTTTTTTCATTACCAAGTGTCCATTTGCAATAAGTTATATGTTATGAACTCTTTGTAGAATAATCATCTTTGATTACACTTAATTGAATAATATGCAGCTACAATTTTTGATCTTGGCTCAAAATGATCAAATAACAGCACTCCCATATAATTCAATTTAATATAATATATAATAAGAAATATATTACAGAAACACAGTTTTCACATTTACAGAAAATTTAAATTAACAGATGGAAATAAAATTTCATATTTGCTAATTTTTTACATTTTTCTCGAATAATCAAAATTAATGCGCCAGTGATTTAAACTAACAAAAGGCTCAGCTAGCACACTAGAAATAGGTTCACCTGATTATAAAATCATTCCAAGTGACCAAAACTGATTTTTTGTTTTTTATTGAATTTATCAGACTGACACTGGTTCATAAAATTTTACAGGTGTCAGGGGCACATCTGCATCCCATCATCTGTACACTGCAGTGTGTGTTTACCACCCTAAGTCCATTCTTCCTCCATCACCACGTACCCCTCTTCACCCTCCTCGGTGTCTCTGCACCCCATTTCCTCCTGGCAATCACCACACAGTTGTTCACTTAAATGCGTTTACCACGTGCTCCAAACCCTAACAGCTGCCAGCCTGCTCTCTATCTGTCTGTCTCTATTTTGCTTGTTACTTTATTTTGTCCATTAGATTCCACATACCACTGAAATCATGTGGTACTTGTCTTTCGCTGACTGTCTTGTCTTAGCATAATGCTCTCCAAGTCCATCCATGCTGTTGCAAAGGGCTATTAATATTGATTCAGACCTGCAGAAATTACTGTATTTTGCCATGTATAATGTGCTCTGGTGTACATTATACACCCATGTTTTTGCCCCAAACTTTCAGGAGAAAAAATTTTTCATGTTAATTTTTTATTCAGTTTTTTAAATGATTTATATTTAGATACTTGTTTTTGTGTTATAAAGGAATTTCAGCATTTATTTTTGAACATTATGATAAAGTAAATTTTATGTAACAAATAATTACAAAACACAAGAACAGATATGAGGTATTTCAGGTACTACCCATGTACATTGCACATCCTTATTTTTCCTCAAAAATTTGAGCAAAGAGTGTGCATTATATATGGCAAAATGTGGTAGTCATGTGCTTAGCTCATTTAAATTGGGCTTTCATGCAGTTTTGGGTGCCACCATCATTTAGCCTAGATTGGTGACGTAAATTTGCTAAATCACTTTCGGGGGAAACCTGAGCCTTCCACATTATTTTGATCTGAAGGAAAACAAATCAACTGGAGGAAAATTTTTAAAAATCTTACATTATGTCATAAATTTACATAGAAAAACCATAAAACATCTCTTTGCCTTATGACTTTTTGCCAAAATGCATCTGAAATTAGAACCAGGTAATCCCAAAATCTTGAATCTCTTCTTTATCTGACTAGGTTTTCTTAAAATCCTACCGCATGCATCTGTCAGTGGAGAGTTCAGCTAAACTGCTCCTGCTGTTGCTGCCTGGCACTCGTTTGCTTGGCCTAGCAGCCTCCCGGGACCTGAACCTTAACAGACAGACACTAGCACCTCCCGGAGGTAAATGCTCCTAGATAGCTGGAGAGTCACAGCAACTCAAGTTTTTGTTCTTGTTTTTCTTTTCCTTTTTTCTTTTGTTTTTCATTTAGTTCTTGTTATGACTTCTCCAACAGTCCTACAATAAACCATCTTCCCTGCTTCCCAGAGCCTGAATTCCTTATGTGACCTTTAGATAAGACCCCTGTTCGGCTTATCAAAGCCCTGTTCTGCTTGTTTGAATTGACCAAGCAGCCTTAGCTCAGGAACTCCAAAGCACTCTACGGGGGGGGANAAAATTTTTAAAAATCTTACATTATGTCATAAATTTACATAGAAAAACCATAAAACATCTCTTTGCCTTATGACTTTTTGCCAAAATGCATCTGAAATTAGAACCAGGTAATCCCAAAATCTTGAATCTCTTCTTTATCTGACTAGGTTTTCTTAAAATCCTACCGCATGCATCTGTCAGTGGAGAGTTCAGCTAAACTGCTCCTGCTGTTGCTGCCTGGCACTCGTTTGCTTGGCCTAGCAGCCTCCCGGGACCTGAACCTTAACAGACAGACACTAGCACCTCCCGGAGGTAAATGCTCCTAGATAGCTGGAGAGTCACAGCAACTCAAGTTTTTGTTCTTGTTTTTCTTTTTCTTTTTTCTTTTGTTTTTCATTTAGTTCTTGTTATGACTTCTCCAACAGTCCTACAATAAACCATCTCCCCTGCTTCCCAGAGCCTGAATTCCTTATGTGACCTTTAGATAAGACCCCTGTTAGGCTTATCAAAGCCCTGTTCTGCTTGTTTGAATTGACCAAGCAGCCTTAGCTCAGGAACTCCAAAGCACTCTACCGGGGGGGACCCTAGTAAAGGCATGTGCCTCAAGTCCCTTCCTCTCTTTCTCTCCCTGCACTCTTCCTTGACTTGCCTGTGTGGCCCCTAAAGTGTGCGGTTTACTTTTTCCAGGTCCTATGAATTGCGAGTAATAAACTTCTTTATTTCCATGTCTCCTGTTATAGCTGAACTGTGGTTTATCATTCGGGATCTCATGCTTTACTTAACAAACATTAATTTAACAAAGTAATAATAACAACCTTATATTACTAATATTCTTCAAAGAGGGGATATGAAATTTCATCTGATTTCAGAAGGTAACAACTATGTATACAAACCTATTTAAAATTATTTAAATACATACAAAAAAGCATATTACATATCAAATTTTGAATTTTCAATGTTCATTTTATAGACTTTTTCAAATGCAGCATGCCCTTATTTTAAGTCCATTAGTAAAGTATATTTAGACCAAGATTAGGCTTAGTATATAAATTATGGATCACATGCCAATGATACATTGGTACACATTTTCAGTGACTAGATAAAAGTCACCAATTAACATATGTTCCAAAAATCACTTCATATAAGAAAATAAATTTTAAATAGGAAAGTAGGAGTATAATTATCAAGCAGCTAGAACAAAAATAAATTAACTATGAATAGCACAGAGACAGTGCAAGGCTAGTGTAAATTGAAGATGCTATAGTTAGCACGCACTATTAAAAGGCTTAAGATAATAATCCCAAAATAGCTATCACAATATATTTCCTAGATGCAGATACATAAATGTCACTATATGACTAAAGCACTGGTATGATCTTTAACATCAGAGAAGTTAAACTTTAACTTAAAAACAATAAGAAAAGTTAAAATAAGTAAAACAAGTTTAAGAAAAGATAGTAAGCAAGCTTACTATACAAAATTTTGAGTCATAACACTCTTCACCAATTTGAAGCAAAGTAGTTAACAAGTACAGTGTGAAAACATGACATATGTCAACATATTTCAAATGATTTTCAATACACACAAACACACACATATAAGTATATGTCATGTGTGTATACACATATCTATGTATTTATTTATAGAATATGTACACTAAAATTAAAAATAATGATCAAAACCCATTTTAAAATTGACCAATACCCAAGAATCTTTTTAAAAGAAAAACAGCAAATTCCACTTAACAAATACATGTGTTGCATAAAAATGATCAGTGTGTAACACTGATAGTACTTGGTAATATATTATATTTACAATGTACATTGTAAAACTGACAAAACAGTGTCATGGTCCTGGCCTTTACCATGTTGCATGGGCAACAACCTGGATAAATTTGCTCCAACGTGATAAACTGCTTCTTTGTTTATAATTCTTTTGTACTTACATTTTATTTTGAAATTTCCTTTCCCTTCCCATTTCATGCCATTGCTTATAATTATGTCATGGGTTTATTTTCCCATGTAAAATTATTTACCAATGCTGAGTAGGTTTTTAGTATCCCTAGTCCTTCTTTCCTTTCCTTTGATTAGCATTAGACTCACACTACCAGGTCCTGATGGGGGGAAGGCCAGGGCCCAACTCACCTTTCTGCTCCCTGCATGGTCATTATAGATAGGTTTACAGCAAGTTCAGCCTGAAGAGCTGTGACCACCCTGCTCTCACACTGAGAACAAAGTCACCTTCACAGTGTGCAGGAAACTGTTGCCGCTCTTTCTTTCCCTCTCTGTGGGGAGAAAGCTCTCCAGTGAGTCTCTAAACCTGACCTTCCAGCATGACAAGACAATCCTCAGGGTACCATGCTGCTTAAACGGCTAAAGCCAACGCCTCACACTGTTTGGAATTTCACCCTTTGACACACTACGCTATCTTTAAAGTTTAGAAGTTTAGTTTCACAACAATTTTGGCTTTCTTCAAATTAGTTTATATTTTCCCCTTTTAATGATAACCAAAATATTTCACATCCTAAGAGTGTGTTTCTCAATTAAATAGTTCTCAGGTTATGGATGCAGCAAATAGCATTTCCTTATACTTCCCTTCTTATCATATCTTTTCATTCTTCACATTAAAAATGATATTAAATAGATTTCTACTTCCAGTGAAGATGGAGAAACAAGGGTCAAACTTATACTGCTTAAAATAAACTAAAACATAAACAAATAATAAAACAGGCAAAATGTATAATAATATTGCCCACACAGCAGACATCAGACAACACATTGAACCCTTGGCTACTGGAAACATGTGAGTGAGCCTTATGAGAGTTTGAGAAATGGCAACAGAGGAAACTAAGTAGAACTCGGGGATCACTATACTTGAAGAGACAGTTAAAAATGCAGAGAATCAATGTGGATGGAGTTCCAGGATATGGTACCAATTATTAAAAGGCCACACACACACAACTCAGAAATCAGGAGATATTCAGCAGAATGTGTTTCTTAAATACTCAGCAGAAGTTGATTATCATGTTCCCTGTAATTACCTAAAAACACAGTATTACGGACTGAATGTTGGGTCTCTCTAATACTCATACACTGAAATTTAGTCCCCAATGTGATGGCATTTATAGTTGTAGATTTTGGAAGGTAATTACTTAAGGGCAGTGCCTTCACGAATGGAATTAATGCTCTTATAAGAAGAGGTCAGAAAGTTAGCTTGCTCTATTTCCTCCATGTGAAGATACAATACAAGAAGTCTGCAGTCTACAACCTGGTAAAAGGTTCTCACCCAAAACTCCATCATGGTGGCACACTGATCTTGGACTTGCAGCCTCCAGAGCTATGAGAAATAAATGTTTGTTGCTTAATCCACTCTTTGGTACTTCATTAGAACAGTCCAAACTGACTAAGACATGGTCACTGAGAAGTAGGGTGCTGGGTTACTAAACACTTAAAGATGTAGAAGCAGCTTTGGTCCTCAGTAATGGGTGGAGCCTGAAGTTATATCGAATAGCGTGCTAGAAGAAACCAGTATTGTTGCAATGGGTTTTTTAAAGGCAAATCTGGTGAGTTCTCAGGAAAGTAAAGAAAGCTTTTGTTTATTTAGAGACTATAAATAATCAAATACAGAGTTTTGGTAAAAAAGTGAGCAGAAAGGTCATTCTGATGAGGTCTCAGAAATAAGGAACTATTATTTGACAATGAAGAAAAGGTGATCCTGGTTATAATGCATCATAAAAATTACCTGCATTATATTTCTGTTTTCGTGTTTTGCGTAAGATGCAAATCTGTAAGCAATGAAATTAGACACTTAGGGAAGGAGAAAATTACTGAAAGATCATCTTAGTTCTCCCAACTGTTTATAGTAAAATGCAAGGAAAGAGAAATGACTTGAAAATAAAATTATGAAGCAAAAAGAAGGTAGAACTTAAAGTTTTGGAAAATTATCAGCCTATTCATATTGTAAAAATGAGAAAGCATTTTCAGAAGAAAACATGGTCAGGTAACCATTTGATACAGAGATTAGTATGAGTGTGAACCAAAGGCATTAGTGCCCTTTTAAGAAGAAGCCAGAGAGCTGGCATACTCTCTTCCAGCTATTTGAACAATGGAACAAGTCAGCAATCTGCAAGCTGGGAGAGAGCTCTCCATAGGACCTAACTATGAGGACACCCTGATTTTAGAATTCCAGAACTGTGAAAACCAAATTTCTGGTTTTTATATGCTATCCAGTCTATGTTGCTTTATTATGGCATCCTAATTGACTAAGAAAAAAAGAAGAGCTGCTCAAAAGAATTAAAGGGAACAGTATTGGCACTCATAAAGGAAGGTTTCATAAACCATGAGACGTTAGGAAAACTACTCAAAATGGTTGAGCCTCAAGAGAGGGGAAAAGTAACCCTAGATTATGCTCTCTTCCTCTTTCACCAAACAACTTCTAGAAGCAAGAAATAAAATAATTAAGCTTACACAAATAAACTTAAGTACTTTTGAGGACAAAGCTCAATAAAATGTGTAGGGATGCAAAAGATTCAGCATACACAAAAAATGAAGTGCATAGTGTCTGGTGTATTAGTCAGGGTTATCCAGAAAAACAGAGCCAAAGACTTAGTGTAAAGCTACAGTAGTCAAAAGAGTGTGATAATGAAGAGAGAAGAACCAACCAGACCAATGGAACAAAATAAAGAGTCCAGAAACACACCACCATAAAGACAGTCAAATCATATTTGACATAAGCAATGCAATGAAGCAAAAAAGGTTTTTTAAAGCAAATGATGCTATAACAACGTGCAACAACATGAAAAAAGTGTATCTAGACACAGACACTAATCCCTTTATAAGAATTAACAAAAAATGGATGACAGATCTAAATGTAAAGTGCAAACTATAAAACTTTTATGTGATAACACAGGGCAAAACTTAAATGACCTAGGGCATGAGGATGAATTTTTAGCTACAACAAAAATTAAAATTTAAAATTTCTACTCTGAAAATACAATATCAAATGAATGGGAAGACACGTGACAGATGAGAAAATATTTACAAAAAAAAATACCACAAAGTGCTATTACTGAAAATATACAGAGAACTGATAAAATTCAAAATAAGTAAACAAACATCTGGATTAAAAATGGTCAAAAGGCTTTAATAGACACCAAAGAACATATAGAAAAGGCAAATACGCATATGAAAGTATGCTCTACATTATGTGTCTTTAGGGAAATGAAAACCATTATACACTGGATAGAATGACCAAAGTCCAAACTCTGACAATATCAAATGTTGGTGAACATGTGGAACAATAGGGACTCCCATTCGTTGCTAGTGAGTAACGCACAGTGGCACAGCCACTTTGGACTTTGTTTGATTATGACGTGTCAATGTAAGTTCATCAACTGTTACAAATGTATCTGTCTTGTGGGAGATATTGATAATGGGGGGCCCGCATATGTGGGAACAGTGGGTATATGGAAAATCTCTGTACCTTCCTCTCAATTTTGCTGTGAATTGAAAACTGCTCTAAAATCAAATAAAAATAAAGCTACTTACACATATTCATTAATAGAAATATAAAACAGAAACCTCTTTAACCTACAAAAAGTACATATGAAAAACTTACAAATAGCATCATATTTAATAATTAACATTTGAAGGCTCTCTGCCTAAGTTCAATAACAAAGTGAGCATGGTTATCACATCAATTTTATCCAACCCTTTATGAAAGATACTAATCAGTGCAATGAAATAAGAGGATAAGTGAAAGCATACATACTTGAAAATAAAAAAGAAATGGCCCTATTTACAGATGGCATCTATGTAGGAAATTTAATAAAATACACAAAAAGAGTTCCACAACTGACTTTAACACAGATGCAATGTATAAGAGCAATACAAAATAATCAAATTTATTTGTGTATGTTTATTTGCAATAAATTATTAAAACTAATTAAAGCCAATTCATAATAGCATCCACAATAAAAATAATTTGAGGAAAATAAGAGAAAAGTGACAAAGGATCTATACAATGAAAACCATGAAATATTCCTGAGAGATGAAAACCTATATAAAAGAAGACATATGCCTGGTTTGTTGCTCAGAAAACTCAAATTTTAGTATTTCAATTCCTCTTAAATTGATGTATAAATTAAGTGGAACCTAATCAACAAAATAAACAAGCAAGCAAAATACAACCAGAGACATTGAAATAAAGAACAAACTGACAATAACCAAAGAGGAGGGGGAAGGGGATAACGGGATAAAAGGGGAAGGATTATCAAGGAACGTGTATGAAGGACACATGGACAAAGACAGAGGGGGTGAGTTTGAGGGAGGGAGGCAGGGATGGGTGGGGCAGGGAGTGTGGTGTGGTGAAAATGGAGACAACTGTACTTGAACAACAATTTAAAAATCATTACAAAAATAAAATAAAATAAATTTATGTACAGATTAATACATATCACAATAAAAATTCCAGTATCCTCTTTTGTGGAAATTGAATAGTTGATTCTAAAATTCATATGGGAACTCAAAGAAGCCAGAATAACAACAAAAACTTTGAAAAAGAAAGGAGAAAGCTGTGGAGTTTTTATAAGTGCACAGTAATTAAGCTCGTGTGCTGTTGGCATAAGAAGAGAATAAGAATCATCAATGAAAAAGAATAGAGAATGCCAGTGTATATCCAAAAACATATAAGCAATTGAATTTTAACCTTTTTTATTTCTGAAACAATTTTTGACTCATAGCACATTGCAAAAATAATGCCTACAGTATCTTAAGCCCTTCAACTAGCACCCCACAATGGAGACATCTTAACTATAGTATAATGTTATAACCACAAAGTTCACATTGATTCAATACTGTTAAATGAAGAGCAAAACTTATGTAGTTTTTACCTGTTTTAGACTACTGTTGACAAAAATACAAAGGTAATTTAGTGGAGTATAGTGCACTTTCAACAAATATTATAAAAACATTTACATTTCCTTTTATAAAGTAAAATAATCCTATCCTATAAACAAAAACTAACTAAAATGAAGGAACCTCTGGGACATCTCCAAATGTACCAACATCCGAATCATAGGGGTACCAGAAGGAAAAGAGGAAGAGCAAGAAACTGAAAACTTATTTGAAAAAAATAATGAAAGAAAGCTTTCCTAATTTGGTGAAGGAAATAGGCATACAAGTCCAGAGAGCCCAGAGAATCCCAAACAAGATGGACACAAAGAGGATCACACCAAGAAACATTATAATTAAAATACCAAAGGTTAAAGGTAAAAAGAGAACCTTAAAAGCAATGAGAGAAATGCAGATAGTTACCTAGAAAGGAGTTCCCATAAGATTATCAGATGATTTTCAACAGAAACTTTGGAGGGTGGAATGGGTTGGCATGAAATATTCAAAGTAATGAAAAGCAAAGAGCTACAACCAAGGTTATGCAACACAGCTATCATTAATAATTGAAGGTGAGATAAAGTGCTTCCCAGGCAAAGTAAAACTAAAGAAGTTCCTCATCACCAAAGCATTATTATATGAAATATTAAAAGGAACTATAGAAGAAAAAGATAAAAACTAAAACATTAAAGTGACAACAAACCCACAACTATTGACAACTGAATCTAAAAAACAACTAAGCAAACAAGCAGTACAGGAACAGAATCATGTATCTGTAGGTCATCTGAAGGGTTATCATCTAGAAAGGGCAAAAGGTTGAATGGAGGAAGAGGTGCAGGGATTCAGAAGTACAAATTTGTAGATACAAAATAGATAGGGAAAGGTTATAGAACAATACAGGAAATGAAGTAGCAAAAGAACTTACACACTTGACCCATGGACGTGAATTAAAGGGAGGATTGCTAGAGGGAAGTGGGGTCCCAGGTGGAAGGGGCAAAGCTGGGGCAACTATAATAGCATAATCAATAAAATATATTTTAAAAAAATTTTCAACTTGTACAATTTAAATACAATACATTTTACTGAATGTTACTACCTTAATTAAACTGTTAAAAATACTATTTAATAATGGAGCACTTGTTTACAGCAAGATTCACCACATACATTACTGCTTGAATTTCTCTAAAAAAACTTATTTATTAAATTTTTATATCAAATCATTTACATATTAGTAATATTAGCCACCCCTCTTTGGTTTAAGATTTCTTTAAATTCTTATTAACAAATCAAACTAATACATGATGAAACATATTTTCATTAATAATGGACACTTTATGGTCTAAAAGTAAAAATGAATATTTACTATGGTGACTTTGGAAGTTATTTTATTTTCAAGGGCAATATATAACAGTTACCTTTTTGTAATAACTGTATGATTTCTATTTTAATAAAATATTAAATTAGCTTTGCTTTGGTGTCTGTATCTTAATATAATAAATAAAAAGGCATGAACATGACTATAATAATATAAATCAACATGATTAATTCTAGCTTCATAATAAAGTATTCAAACTTTTTGTGATCTATCAATAAAATAGTAAGAGTTTAAATAGACACATTTTCATAATTCATTGACTCTTTGCTAATTTATGCTTTTAAATCTTAGTATTAAATATACTATTAAGAACAGATGGGATTAAATTAGAAATAGCATTTAAATATCTTGGCCAAAGACATTAAGGATGCTGAAATGATTCCTTTGTTATACTAAAAAAAGTAGTATGAAATAATATAGGTATGTTGTCAAAAGTACAATTTATGAATTCAGAAACACAGGTAGAAAAAACAACACACACTGACTGCCTTAAAGTTGAAATAGATACATAAACACATGAACAAACATTTTGGTTAAATAAAAACACTTTTTAAGAATTAATATACAAACAGAATTATAATACACAAATATAAACACTCTAAAAGGCAATCAGTTTCTGTCACTCTGTAAAGGGATCACTATTTTAATTTTCCAATTTTATATACTGACTAGTCTACAGTATATAAATGTCAGATTTTGATATTTTATATTGTTTTATCAGATGCTATCTATAATGAGCTAAACAAAATTAACTTTAAGGAGGGTTGGACTATTTTGTATTGAAAATTGACATCTTCAATGGTGCTTAAAGCAACATAATGCTTAATATAATGTATATCAATGGCTCATCAATAAAAGAAAATTATAACAATTTCTTTTCTTATGATGTCCATTGCTCCATATATTTATCATTTTTGGCTTAAACTAGTATTTTCTGTTCCATAATTACATATTTTTATATCTGCACTCACTTTTCATTGGAAATTTTTCACTTTCTATAACATGCTCAATGATTGTGTTTGGGCATCAAAAGAATGGTGCTTCTCATCAGAATTTCTAAACAGAGAAAATGAAATATCAAGAATAATTTTAAAGAAAATTTTTATTTTTAATTGTTATATTTTATTGTTTATGCTATTACAGTTGTCACATTTTTCCGCCTTTGTGCCCCTTCACCCAGCCCTGCCCACTTCCATAATTAACCCTTCATCATTGTCCAGGTCTATGGGGTCCTTCATGTATGTTCTTTGACTAATTCCTTCATCCTCTTTCAATCACTTTCTACCATCCCACTCTCCTCTAACAGCTGTCAGTCTGTTCCATGATTCTATGCCTCTGGTTCTATTTTGTTTATTTGTTTACTTTGTCCATTAGATTCCTCTCATAATTAAGATCATATGGTATTTGTCTTTTGCCAGCTTGCTTATTTCACTTAGCACAATATTCTCGGCTCTATCCATGATGTCATAAAAGATAGGGATTCCTTCCTTCGTTCTGTTGTATAGTATTCTATTGTGTAGATGTGCCGCAGTTTTTTTATCCACTCATCTACTGTTAGGTATTTAAACTGCTTCCAAAGCTTGTCTGTTGTAAATAGTACTGTTATGAACATGTGGGTGCATAAATTCTTTAGAATTGGTGTTTCAGGATTCTTAGGATGTATTTCCAGCAATAGAGTTGTTGAGTCAAAAAGAGTTTCTATTTTTGTTTTTTTGAGGAAATTCCATACAGTTTTCCACAGGGGCTATACCAGTTTGCATTTCCACCAACAGTACACTAGGGTTCCTTTACTGCACATGCTTGCTAGCACTTGTCATATGGTGATTTATTAATGATAGACATTTTTGTAGGTGTGATGTGATATCTCATTGTGCTTTTAACTTGCATCTCTCTGATGGCTAGTGATGCTGAGCATCTTTTCATGTCTCTGGGCTCTCTGTATGTCCTCCTTGGAAAAGTGTCTATTCGGGTCCTTTGCCCATTTTAATTGGGATATTTGTCTTCCTGTTGTTTTGTAGGTTCTTTATATATTTTGTAGATTAAACCCTTGTCTGACATGTCAGTGGGAAATATGTTATCCTGTACAGTGTATTCCCTTTTCATTTTGATGGTGGTTTCTTTAGCCATGAAGGAGATTTTTAATTAGATGTAATCCCATTTGTTTATTCTTTTCCTTTATTTCTCTTGCCCTAGGAGATGTATCAGCAAAAATAGTACTAAATAAGATATCTGAAGTTTTATTGCCTTTGTTTTCCTTTAGTATTTTTATGGTAACATGACTTATATTTAAGTCTTTTTTTCCATTTTGAGTTTATTCTGGTGTATGGTATAAGCGGGTGCTTTAGTTTCATATTTTTACATGTACCAGTCCAGTTCTTCCAACACCAATTATTGAAGAGACTGTCTTTGCTGTATGTTCCACTGTATGCTCTTGCCTCCTCTATCAAATATTAATTGACCATAAAGACATGTGTTAATTCCTGGACTCTCTATTTTGTTCCATTGATCTGTGTGTTTGTTCCCACACCAGTACCAGACTGTTTTGACTCCAATGGTCTTGTAGTGTAGTTTGATATCAGGTGCTGTGAGCCCTCCAACATTGTTCCTCTTTCTCAAGATTGCTAAGGCTATTCAAGGTCTTTTTTGGTTTCATATAAATTTTTGAAATATTTTTTCTAGATCTGTGAAATAAGTCATTGGTATTTTCATAAGAATTTTGTTGCCCTGGCTGGTGTAGCTCAGTAGATTGAGCACAGGCCTGCAAGCCAGAGGATCCCGGTTCGATTCCCAGTTGGGACACATGCCTGGGTTGCAGGCTGGTTCCCTGCAGGCAAGCCTCCAGCAGAGGACGCATGAAAGGCAACCATACATTGATGTTTCTCTCCCTTTCTCCTTACCCTTTAAAGATAAATAAGTAAATAAAATCTTAAAAAAAAAGAATTTTGTTGAGTCTATAGATTGCTTTGGGTATTATGGAAATTTTATGTTGTTAATTCTTCCCATCCATGAACTCGGTATATGTTTCCACTTATTTATACCTTCCTCAATTTATTTTTTTAAGATTTCATTTTTTTAGAGGAGAAAGGAGGAAGAAGGATAGGGAAAGAAACATCAATGTGTGGTTGCCTCTCACGTGATCACTACTGGGGACTGGCCCACAATCCAGGCATGTGCCCTGACTGGGAACTGAACCAGCAATCATCTGATTTGCAGACCAGCACTCAATCCACTGAGTCACACCAGCCAGGGCTCTTTGTTAATTTCTTTCTTCAGTGTTCTATCATTATCCCAATAAAGGTCTTTGACATCCTTCATTAAATTTATTTGTAGGCACTTACTGTTGTTGTCCTTATCAATGTAATAGTAAATGGGATCGTTTTCCTAGTTGCTCTGGTAGATCATTATTTGTGCTTAAAATGCCATTGATTTCTGAAGATTGACTTTGTATCCCACCACTTTTTGAAAAGAGAAATGTTTTAATGTGAAACAGCATCTATATATTACTTGTGTTTGTGATCATCCTTTTAAATTTAGCTTTTGTAATTCCTTTCTAGTTTTCAGAGGTCTGAATATGTATTTTTTTGTATTCTTAGTTTTATACATTCATTAAAATTTTCAAAATCTTTGACATTTTACACTGAAAACAATGAAACTTTAATAATTACCTTGAATACAAGGCTGCTTATGGTTATACAACTAAACTTACATTCAAAATAAAATTAATGGACAATTTTAAGAGAAGATAGGAGAAAATAGGTAATTTATGTATTTTTTGTCAAGTCTGCACTATGCTTTTTGATGTATGGCACTGTTCCTGGGTTGACTGCTGCTTAGTGAAAAGCAAAAAATGTAGACACTGTTCTGAAGAGGACTGTATAAAGCACTGAACTGATCCTGCTAAAGCATCACCTGCCATGACCCTGAAACAAAGCAACAGAAAGAAAATAAAATTCTTTTGTTGACATGAGCTTCATATTTTCTGATGCAATCTGAATTCCATATTGAGACACCATATGTGTGACATTTTATGCTTTTTATAAAGTATTCGAAACACTAATCAAAATATCAGGATTATGTAAAGGGTTGTAAGCTGTAAGAAAATACATTTCTGTTGAGTTTACATTCCCTGGGGCAAAAATAATCACCTGAGTCACCTTATGCATATTTGCCACCAAAGTCAGTATGAGGAAATCTGCTAGTGATGATTGTTAATATCTTATAAATGATTCAGAAACCAATTTGGGTGACACTTTCTTTTTCTACAACCACAATTGTCAGATGTTCAAGAAGGAATAGTTTGTAACATATTTGTTGTTTTATATTTTTGAAATAAATAAAATTTTCTAGCACTTAAACAACTTAAGTTTTCTGCTTAAATAGCACAATTTACTTCTAAATATAAATTATTGGAGTGAAAGTTTCCATTTGGAGTTAGTTTTCTTTCTCTTTAGCATTCACATTCTGCTTTCTAACTCCTCCAGGCCCAAAGAAAGTGGGAAACAAATATGAGAGCTTTGCCTCTTTTATTTAATTTACGAATGACCTGGAATAACCTATATTAAAGTAATGTTTTTAAGTAGGCTCACAGTAACTCTGTTAACCAAATCAATGAAAACAGAAATGATTCAACATCATGTGAAATGAGAAAGAGAAAGCTGCAGGGGCTGAGTGAGGGCTAAAATTCTATGTGTGATTTTTCAGGCCCAAACAGAGGCAAGTGCAAAGGCTTACTCTGCATGCTTTAGGGGGCAAAGCTGCCTTCCCATGACAATCTTGGTTCCGAGCTTTGCCTTGCAGTCTCTGGGGTGAATTGGAATCAGACTCAGGGTCATCATGAGGCCATGGTCTACTCACATTTGCGTTCCTTCCCCAGACACCTGTGCGGAGACCTCTTTTTACAGGGAACTAGGGAGAATATGAAGGCATTTTTCTGACGTGGTGTTCAGTACTTTTCTAGTAATAGTTCTTATCCTTCTCTCTCCTCACTGACTCTTGGCAGTGAAAAGATCCCTGTCTGTGCAATTCACCTGACCCTGGCCTAGCACTGTTCTATGGGGAAAAATAGACAGTGGAGGGACTAGCACTTTTTTCAGTTTAGCTTCCTGTTTACAGTGTGGGACTAAGGGAATTAAAACTTGAGGGTTACTTTTATTTTGGTTTGTTCTGATGATTACTCCTATACCTGGTAGTTTAACTCTCCAGCTTAGCTCAGATCCTAACAATATGGGATGGCAAAATCACACTGATTGAAATAAAATATTTAACAATTATCAAAGTTTAAAAAATATGTACAACATAAAAGTGTGATGAAACTAAAATATATAATAATCAGATTTGAGACTATGCTAAAATTTTTGAAGAGAGGAAATTAGAGGGAATCTTTTCTTAAAAAAGAATCAAAATTTACATTTTAATTATATTTTTCAAGACAATTATAGGTGCATAAGCAGCTATAAATATAATAGAGAAAGATCTGGTGTACTTTTTACCCAGTTTCCTGCTGTAGTAACATCTTGCAAACTACAGTAAAATATCAAAATCAGTGTAATTGACATCGATGCTGCTTTGCAGTTCAAAGATACTGAGCGTTTTCACCATCACGAGAGTCCCTCATGGGGTTCTTTTACAGCTTTCTTCGTCCACTCCTCTACAGACCCTACTCCCTCTTAACCCTGGAAGCTTCTAATATCTTCTCCATTTTTATAATTTTGTCTTTTCAAAAATGCTATGTAAATGAAATCATACAGTGTGTAATCTTTGGGGATTGGCTTTCCTCACCCAGCATAATTCTGGAGAGATCCGTCCCGCCTGTGGCAGGTATCCCAGTTTGTTTAACCACTATCCTTTGAGGGACATGTACGTTGTTTGCAGTTTTTAGCTGTAACAGATAGAGCTGTTATGAACAGATTCTGGGATGACATCCAAGAGGTCAGTTACTGCATTATATAGTATTTTCAGGTTTAATTTAATAAAGTGACAAATTGTTTTTGTTTTGTTTTGTTTTTGGTGGTTATACTATTTTGCATTCCCATTAGCAATGTTTCAATGATCAGGGTTTTCACATTGTCTCCAGCTTTTGGTGTTGTTACTATTTTTATTTTAACACATTTTGTGATGGACATACAATGATAACTCATTGAGGTTTTCACTTGCATTTACCTAAAGACTAATAATGTTGTATATCTATTGACATCATCTTTGTTATCTGTATATCCTATATCCTCTTCAGAAAAATTTCTGTTTATGTATTTTTCTACATAAACACATATGTAGAAAATGTACATATTTCTATATGTACACCTAGTACATATAGAACCTATAGAACCTATGGAGAACCTATAATTAAATAGGTTCTTTTTACTGTTGAGGTTTTAGAGTTTTTGATGTATTCTAAAAGTATTTGTTGGATATTCAGTTTACAAGTGTTTTCTACAATACTATAACATGTTTTTATATTTCTTAAAAGGGTTTTAATATAGCAAAATTTTTTAGTTTTTATAAAGTCCAATTTGTCATTTTATTCATCACACTTTTGTTATCACATTGTTCTAAATTCTTAAGTTTCTATTTTTTCCTTTTTTAAAAGTTTGATGCTTTTGTATTTATATAAGCCTTTAGTTTTTATTTAACCTTTGTTTAAAATGTGAGAGCCTGAACTGCAGTTTTATACAAAGTTGGGCAAAAGTAAGTTTAAGGTTGTTCGTATGGAAAACAAAACAATGATTAATAAATTATAACACAGCAATAAACTCTGTGTTCAGCATACTCACCACTAAAATCCTACCTTGCTCCACCTGTATATTTATCTATTTTTCACTATGGCTATATAATTTCTCTAGGACAATTTGCTAAAAATCCTGTCTTTTCTATTAAAATGCTTTTGCAGCTTTTTCAGAAAATCAGCAGGCAAAATTTGTGTGTCTATTCCAAATGTTTAGAGATCTTTATTTTACTGATTTCTAGCTTGAGTCTATGAGAACAGAGGACATACTCCGTACGATTTTAAATTTTAAAATTTGTTTGAGTGTGTTATTTGTCTTAGGATATTGTCTATTTTGCTACATGATACTTTAAGAGAATATCTTTTTCTGTTGGTGGGAGGGAAAAGGGGAGGTGTTTAGTTACTGCCCACTGAGGATAGAAGCCCAAGTTTCTCACTCTGCCTTTGACTGGAGCAGGGTGATTTCTCAGGATTGAGGGGTAGGCATCTGAGTTTTAGATCACCAACAGCCTTCCACTGATATCTCCCTGGCTGAGGGAGCTAGGAGTGCCATGTTACTTCAGTCGCATATCAAATTATATTTCAGTCAACAACAGAGTGCATATGTAATGGGAGTCCAATAAGAATACATGAATGGTATTTGGACAAAGACACTCAAAAGGTTTATCTAGGACTTCAAAAGATTTGCCAAGAATGCGGAGGTGGCAAAATCAACAAAGCCATGGTTGAGATAGCAAACAACTTTTACCTGGCTGAGGATGAGAGTGATGTTGAGGAGCTCCTAGAACCAATTCATTGACTAATGAGAAGTTGTCAGAACTTGAACAAGAAGCACAGTTGAAAAAGAGGCAGTAGAAAAAGAATACTGTGAAGATGAAAAACAAGAACACCCTCTAAAAAAACTAGCAGTGAAGTTTTTAGCAGAAGCTTTTGCAGACCTCAACAAGCTCCTTTGACAGTTTGAAAGCACAGACCCCAATACCAAAATGTTTTCATTAATAGAGAGGAATGTTCATGGTGCATTATCTCTATTTGAGCAAATGCAAGATGAATAAAATAAAAACAAAAACAAGCATACTATTATAGATACACTTATGAAAAGCATAGCACCTCAAAAACAGCCAGGCAGGTTCTTTAGGAAGTATTCCAGAAGGCCTGGTTATTATAAGAGATGCCAATGGTGCAAGGTACTGTCCTTGAAGAGCTTCTAAAGGGATAAGATGTGGAGGTGAAAACAGGGATGTCGATAATCCTGATCTTAGGTACGTCTAGGTTAGCATGTATGTTTGTGTCTTTATCTTTAACAAAGAAGTTTAAGAAGAAGAAAAAAATAGAAATAAGAACATAAAGTAAGAAAATATTTTGGTACAGCTCTAGAATGTGTTTTTGTTTTATGTTGTGCTACAAAAGAGACAAAAATTAAAAATTAAAATTATACAAAATAAATAAAGTTATAGTAAACTAAGATTAATTTATTACGAAAGAAAGAACAATTTAAATAAATGTGGTATGACCTAAGGGTTTATGCACAGTAATGTCCTAGGCCTTCACATTCACTCACTGCTCACTCACTTACATACCCATAACAGCTTCCAGGACTGTAAGTGCCTTTTCTGGTAATTGCCCTGTTCAGATATAACATTTTTAATCTTTTATACTATATTGTATTGCATCATTTTCAGGTTTAGATCTGGTGAGATGCATAAATACCATCAAGTTATAATTTCCTACAGCATTCATATAGTAACATGCTATATAGGTTTGTAGCTTAGGAGCAATTAGCTATACCCTATACCCTAGATGTATATGACCTATACCACCTAGGTTTGTATAAGTGTACTCTATGATATTTGTACAACTTCAATATTACCTACTCATGAATTTCTCAGAATACATTGACATCAATAAATGACCCATGACCATACTTTCCAATGTGGCCCCCTTTGACATGCATGTGAGGGAGTGGTGTGCTCGTTGGGCTAAAAGCCCAGGCTCGTTCATCTGTCTCTTTTGATAAGACTCTGATGGGATGAGAAATTGGGAAGCAGGACTCTATTGTCTAGCAAGAGTAAAAGACTCTTCTCCCCAATTAGCCATTGGTGATTTACATCTGGGTGGTCCACAGTTGTTTTTTCATTTGCTTTTTCTTGTTTTTCATTTTTTGTTCAAGTATTTGGTTGCAACACAGCATTTATTTTCTTTTTTAAATTTATTTTTAAAGATTTTATTTATTTTAGAGAAAGGGGAAGGGAGGGAGAAAGAGAGGGAGAAAAACATCAATGTGTGGTTGCCTCTCACGTGCCACTTACTGGGGCCCTGGCATGTGCCCTGACTGGGAATCAAACTGGCAACCCTTTGGTTCACAAGCCAAATCCACTGGCCAAAGTGGTTCACAGCACTCAATCCACTGAGCCACACCAGCCAGGGTTTAGAGAATTTATTCAAAATATTTACGTCTTGCTAATTTCCCCTTTCCTGGTACCATAGCCACAGAAAGCAAGCTTTTGTTTGGCTCTTCTTTGTGTCCATTGGCAGTTTAGGTTGCTGGATTCTCCGCCACCCATTCTTGGTTAAATGAAACAAAAGGAAAAAGTAGAAAATGCAAAACCATGTTAGTCTTTGTGTTCACAGGGCACTAGTTTTACAACGTTCTTCTCTTCACTTTTCAGTGTCTCACTGTCTTCTCATGTTTGTTTTGTATGTAATGTTCAAAAGTTTTGTAGCAGGCTGTTTTTTTTACCCTGTACTAACAGACAGAGTAGGAAAAAATGTTATATATTTTCACAGGAGTCAAATAATTGTATTTGCTTTAGTCTAAACTATTTAAACAGTATAATGGTATTTAATATAATTATTTTTTGAATGAAAATTTTGCTATCATCATTACATATATGTTTTTAATTGTTTAAACACTTTATTGAATTTATTAGGTTTATTGGTTAATAAAATTATGTAGGTATCAGGTGTACAATTTTATAATATTATCATCTGCATATTTTATTGTGTGTTCACCACCCCAAGTATCCTTCCATTGCCATTTACCCACTCTTTACCCTCTTTAGCCTCCTTTCCTTCTGGTAATCACCATACTCTCTATGAGTTTTCTTTTTTTATTAATGTATTCATTTTTTCATGTAGTCCCCTAACCTCTCTCTTCTCTGATAGCTGTCAGTCTCTTCTCCATATCTGTAAGTTTGTTTCTACTCTGTTTGTTAGTATATTTTGTTTATTAGATTCCACATATAAATGAAATCATATGGAAAGTGAAATAAACCAGTCAGAGGGAGACAAGTATCATATTTTTTTAAAGACTCCAGTTTTAGAGTTATTCCAAATGAGCAAAATAAAAATAAGCAATTTTGAATTTATTTTATTCCTGATATAAGATATATATATGCTATATAACTTCAGGGAATATTTTCAAATTTCTTTATTTGCTCTGTGTACTTCACATGAGAGAAAAAAGGAAAACCTTCCCCCTCATTTGCATTGATATTGGTAATGAGAATAAAGGATTTTGCCAGCATTTTCTGCTCTATTTTAGAAGATGAAGGGAGAATCATATATAGGTTTAAATCATATATAGGTTTTCTGCTCTCATCACTTTCATTTAGAATTATCTCACAACTAATCAGGTAAGAAATTGGAAATCTATTATGGAACTGAGCCAAATTTTTCTATTCATAGTTTTCCTCTGCTCGAGAACACATAAATCTCCTCTTTACTTTCTGCCGCCACTATTCAGTTGTAAGAGTAGTGACTTTCACTCTTAAAAGTAAAAAATGAGGAAAATATTGAAACTTTGACAAAAATATGTTAACGATAAAATTCAGCAACATGATATAAATAACAGGCTCATCTAATTTGTTTTAATTTATAGTAACTATAACAAAATTGAAAGATAAACAGGAGTTTTAAAAATCAAATCCGAATGAAATGTTAATATATGGAAAAGCATTTTCCCCTTTATGTATGAACACATGATTTTCATTTCATTCATATTTATTTGATACTTCAGTTATTTGATCAGAATACAGGAATGTGTGTTTAACTTGATCACATTTGAAAACTATTTCCAACTTGTTTTATGTGTGACTGGTGGAGCTTATTATGTGCTTGTGAATGTGACTCAGTCTTTAAAGCTAAAACCATAATAACAATTACTATGCATTTAATTTATCATAGTAATTCATATTAACAGCACATGGTAGAAAGCAGAAAAACATATACAAATGTATAAAGACCTACTGTAGTTAAACATGACCATAGAACCTGGGGCAGGAGTGTATATTATACTGAACTCCGCTTAGACACGTTTCCCTGCCTTGGTTCCTCATCTGTAAAGCCAGTTGCTGGTCTGTGTGGCCTGTATATTTCTATCTAAATTGAAAACTTTCTAAACTTAAGAGAAAGACAATTAGGATGGTTAGTAGAATAGATACCATGTCACCACTGGAAAGGAATTTACTCATTCTAGTACTCTGTAAATGGGGAGGGTTTATGGCAACAGGGGATTTCTTCTGATTCTATCAGTGTGTGATGCCTATAAAACTAAATAGAGGTAAGAATTTGTTATCTCTCCGTAGGTAGCACTTTTCAACTCTGTGAGATATTTTCTTCCTTTTTGTGACATCCCTTTCTTATTCTGAAATGAGTCATAGATGCTACAACCAACATGTACAAATCATTTCCAAAATACACACATTGATATAACACCACGTCAGTAAAAGGAGGGAGATGCATAAAACATACTAAATACAAACCACGATAACATAGCAACGTGCTTACACCTAATTCTATAGGTACCAATGCGCACAGCTATGTTTTTCTTATGATCATCATATTTTATAGAGTGATACCATTGCTATTAAAGACATGACTCTAGCCCAAGCTGGCGTGGCTCACTGGACTGAGCACTGCCCAGCGAACCAAAAGGTCATTGGTTGAATTCCCAGTCAGAGAACATGCCTGGGTTGCGGGCCAGGTCCCCACTAGGGGATGTGCAAAAAGCAAACCCACAGTGATGTTTTTTCTCTCCCTTTCTCTCTGCCTAAAAATAAATAAATAAAATATTTTTAAAAGGACGTGACTCTACAAAATTACAAAAAAAGAAACAATCTGAGCAAAATCAAATATAAACTACCCTTGGTTTTAGTTGTATCTTGAAAAATGCCACTTATTTATTAAAATTGTATAAAATAATTAATTTGAAATTGAACTTGTTGGGGTGATGTAGTCAGTTTAAATCATATATAGGTTTCAAGTATACAGCTTTGATTTTTAAGCATAAATTTTATTGTTTTCTAGTGCTAATACACAATAATTTTACACACACATACACACACACACACAAATGGTGGTCCTTTGTTAACATAATGTGCCATGATCATTTTAAGTGGTCTAGCAATATTGCTTTCAATATAATATTGAAAATATGATTATATTATATCATGACTATAGTTCATGATAGTCAAAAATGTGCTTAGAAATTCTAAAGTTCCTTTAGGTAGTGTACTAGACTTACCCGATGCTTTTGTTCTAAAAGGACACCTAATCCTGGCAATTCATAGAGAATCTAGGCAACACTTATACAAAAGCAGAAGAGTCAGGAAATTTGAAATGAGACAACATTCTAGAAAGTAGTGTTTTGCATTCCACCTGTCAGTGTTATCATTTTGGTGGTAGATTACTCTGTATCAGTACTTCTTAAAAGAAATATCAAGGCCATATTATATATGGTATTTGTTCAAATATTGTGTTGGAAAATTCTCTGGACATACAAGTTTCAAAACCATTATAAGATTTGTCTAGTCCACTGAGAACACTTCTGCATTGACCACACCTCTAGCAAGGAATTTAAAATCAGGACATTTATCCATTGTTCTCCTCTATTCTTCGAATAAGAAAACTATTTTATTGAAATATCCTGCTTAGGCAAATTAAAGAAGAGAAAAAGGAAAAGGAGGAGGATGAAGGGGAGGAGGCAGAGGAAGAGGAGAAAGAGTTGTGGTCATCAAAGTAGAAGGAGAAAAGAAGAAATAATATAGATATGCATCTATATGTAGAGATGCATATGTATATATCTTGTTAGCATTTCCAAAATTATTTCTAAAAAAACGCTAATAAGCCCTAGCTGGCATAGCTCAGTGAATTGAGTGTGGGCCTGCGAACCACACGATCGTGGTTCGATTCCCAGTCCGGGCACATGCCTGTGTTGCAGGCCGGTTCCTTGCAGGCTAACTACCAGCAGGGGACGCACAAAAGGCAACCATACATTGATGTTTCTCTCCCCCTCTCCTTCCCCTCTAAAGATAAATAAATAAATAAAATTTTAAAAAATAAATAAAAAAATAAAAAACACTAATAATTGAAAGATCACTGCACCCTCTCTAAAGGCTTATGAACTAATAGTTTAGGAAATGCAGTATTCTCTATCACGGGCTCCATGCCAGGTACATAATTCTGAATCTGAACACTCCCACATTCAATCTACAATCGTATTTTCTTTTCTCCCTTTAATCAGTGTCATGCATATCTGTCTGCTGCACTCAATCACACTGTTGAATGAAGTCAAGGACCCGTATTTGATTTCCTCTTGCTCACACAATCACCCATGGAATTATGTCAAATATTCAGCAAGTAAATATTAAATATATGCTACATTTAAATGATTCTGAAAATGTCATATTCAGCATCTTCTACTCTCCTAAGAATATAAGAGCCCTGTGCCAACTGTCTTCTCTCATCACAGGTCCCATGTGACCAACAGAGTCATCCTGACAGTGGTCAGGAGGAAATTCACATTGCCTCCAGGACCAACATGTGTGATGAAGGAAGCGCCTAAGCTATGCAGACTGCTTTTTTAAAAATACATATTTTTAAATATTTTAACTAAATTAAGTTGCTTAACAGACAACTCATCAGTGATAGTATGCATTATTTAAATTGAATAGTTGAGGCATGATTTTAAAGTCTCATGCACAGGACATGACAAGAAGAAGGTAGTGTGACATGTTAAATTCCCATAGCAAACGTTAGAAAATATGGCAGCTGAAAGAGACTGCAGATCTCTAAACATAAATACGGAGATATTCTCAGATTGTACTATCTTTTCCTCCACTTTCTTACATATGTTTATATAATAGAACCTATTTACCTATTTACCTTGACTTGCTAAGGATGAATAGCGGAGGGACTTAAGAGTAATAAGAAGCTTCCAGGATTTCCAGCACTTTCTGCTTTGTGTTGCTATTTCCTTCTTTTGCTAACTTTGCCATGCTAAGCAAACTAAAGCTCTCAATGATTATGGAGCAATAATTTCCTTCTGTGAGAACTAATCCACGTGCTTTGTCTTAATATTTTATTTTTGCATTTTTGCAAAGCCTTAACTTCAAAGAGCTCAGGTATTGTACCAAACATGTCATTGAGTCTCTAATAACTTTCCTTTGGGATACACAGTGGTCATGTGAAGGTAGTGGTAGAATTGTGTCTACATGTATATATACTAGACCAAGCTTTTCAGAGATTTTCCCTTTACAATCTCTAGATATTTATTTTGTATCTTTTTGTCTCTCTGGATCTATCTCAATCTTTATTGCTCTCAACTGATTTCAAATGTAAGGAGTGAATATAGGTTCTAAAAAATTACTCAGTTCCTAAATAGCCTCCTTAAATGCTTAATCTTGCTATGTTTCATCCTTGATTCTTACTGCAATCAAGATTTATATCCTATTCCCACCAAAATTTCAGCTGAATTTACCTGACCAAATAACTGATTTAACATAAAAGGCTTGGCCTTAGCCACTTCAATTAGTCACTACTACCCAAGTGATTCTGTGTAACCAAGTTCTTTGTGGAGGTGCCCACCTTACTAAATTGCCAGCAAAAGTCCATATGCTACTGTGAACTGGACCTTTTCCATGTTTCATGTCTCCTTCCACATTGATTTATTTATATTATGCTTGAGGAAAGCAAGATACTGAAGGTCTACAGAGCCTCTCAAATAGGTGGTATTCCTTTAAACATAAATTTTTATTAATCATATTAAGAGCCAAATTGGCATATTACAAATTTGACTTATTTGCTTTTTTTCTTATATGGGCTCCTTGTACAAGGATTCCATTCTCTTGTCCTCTTCCTCGACAGTATTTCATTAATTCACATAGCTTTGTTAAGTAAATCTCCTGTTAGATTATCTTTGAGAAATATATTTCTAAGGTCAGTTTATAGTCTGCTTGTAAGGTAAAATTAACCAATATTGTGTGTGTGTGTGTGTGTGTGTGTGTGTGTGTGTGTGTGTGTTTGAACACTGCCTGCTAAAAAATAATAATGTTTTACACAAAGTCATCAAAATTAAGCAGGTCTAGATACTTAAATATTTAAGGTTTAAATATTGGGTTGGCCAAAATGTCCATTTAGTTTTTTTAATAAAATAAAGGACACATTTTCATTTTCACCAATAACTTCACTGATTTGGGTATTTTGAAAATGTCGTCTATCTCCTGTGATTAGCATCTAGTGAGTGGAGGCCAGGGGTGCTCCTAAATACTTTCCAATGTATAAGACAGCCCCACAGCAAAGAATTATTTGGCCAAAATGCCAATTGTATCAAAAAAACTTAGCCCTGGCTGGTGTAGCTCAGTGGATTGAGCACAGGCCTGTGAACCAGAGGATCGCAGTTCAATTCCCAGTCAGGGCACATGCCTGGGTTGCAGACTGGTTCCCTGCAGGCCAACTCCCAGCAGGTGACACACAAAAGGCAACCATACATTGATGTTTCTCTCCCTCTCCCCTTCCCCTCTAAAGGTAAATAAATAAAAAAAAATAAAAAAACAACTTTGCAAACCACTTTTGACACATGTGAACAGCCACAGCGCCTTCTTGATATACTGCACAAATTTTTTTTCTAATTTCAATTGCATTTTTACCTTTCTTGAAATAATAAAGCATAATACACTGAAAATGTTACGTATCTCCTTCTATCTTCAATATTAAAATGGCTTCACAAAAATTCACCAATTTTGATGTTTTTTTTTAATGTACACAGCTGTCACAATACAATCTAACAAAATTGTTTTGAATGAAGTTAAAGACAACTAAGCACAACTAGAGCCATCATACAGAAAAAAAAACTAAAAATTTTTGGCCAACCCAATACTTTTCTTGGCTAGTAAACAGGTGATGTTGTTTTGTCTGGATAGAATGAATAACAGCTATTGTGATGTATTGTACAGAAATACTGAAAACCACAGAATAGGGGCCAGCAAACATTATCTGTGAAGGGCCAGACAGTAAACCTCTAGGCTTCGTCGTAGGTCAAGTGGCAAAATTGCAGCTCTTGTGTGGGCATCTACGTAGCGCAAAAACAGTATTTCCCCAGCACTTTAATTATAGAAAAATCATTCTCAGACCATTTTTTCCTAGTCTTAGGAGCCCACCCAGTTTACAGATGAAATTATGATGCTTTTTTTTCTTTTGCATTGACATTACTAGCTTTCCATGTTTGCACTAATTATTCTGGGAAAAAATAGGATTTAGTGATTCTTTTCCTTTTCACGAATATGTTAAACATCCTCTTTCTTCCCCCTCCACTCTCCCTTTCCCACCCTCTCAGTATACAAGTGCTTTTATATACCTATATAAAATATCTCTCTGTGTTTTTTTCTGTATAGAGACTACAAAAATGTAATATTTTGATTTACAGATAATCTGTTTTCCTCTAACTTGAGTTACTGGTTTCCAGGCTTCTTAAGTCATATTTTTGATAGAATAAATAGAGAAATCATTGCTAAAAGAATGCTATTTTAATAATTGATATTATTAGTAAAAACTTTGAAAATTTCACAATCATATATTTTACTTTCCAAAATATGTTTTATATGTCACCTACTAAAAATAATTAGACCTCAATACTGAAATGGTCATCTGCATTTGTTTTGCCCAGATATTTTTAGTATTTTGAAACATACCTAATGCTTCACTTTTAAAGGGTAGCATTTTGGTGGGATTGAGTGTCGCTATACTTAAGCCACAGGAAAGATTTAGAATAGATTTACTCTGTGACAAATTCAAAAACACTCAAATCTGTCAGCTGAATGATCACAGTTTTAACATGCTTTATTCCATGTAGTTGTCTTAATTAAGTTGGAAACAAAACATGGAATGAAAAGATAATCTTTTGAAGTACTCATTTTATTTTTCTTGTTTTTTTAATTGTTCAAGTACATTTGTGTCCATTGTTCCTCCACCACTCCCCCTCATCCCACTTTTCCCCACCTCCCACCCTCCATCCTACTCCCCCTTTGGCTTTATCTATTTGTCCTTTATACACATTCCTGGACCACCCTTTCCCTATCTTCCCCCATCACCCTTCTCTCCCCTCCCTTCTGGTCACTGTTAGCTTGTTCCTTATTTCAATGTCTCTGGTTATATTTAGCTTGTTTGTTTGTTTTGTTGATTGGGTTCCACTTATAGGTGAGATCTCATGGTATTTATCTTTTACCACCTGGCTTATTTCACTTAGCATAACGTTCTCCAGTTCCATCCATGCTGTTATGAAGGGTAGGAGTTCTTTCTTTCTGCTGTGAAGTAATCCATTGTGTAATCGTGCCATGGTTTTTATTCATTTTATTTTAATGGCATTATAAGATTAATTGGTTAGGTACCACTATGAACAATTAGGCTTTCTAAACAAGTTGTTTTTCCTGAAGTATTTTCAAATTTCTTGTATAAATTTCTTGAAGGTGTGAGTTGAAAACTGCTTAACTGAAATCGTAATTCAAAAAATTAACTTTGTTCTGGTCACACAGATGCTGATCATAGGGAGAAAAGTGTTTATGACTAGGATTTTCATGAGAATGTAGAGACTCTGTTTACTTTTAATAATAGTATGTGTCCTTTCTACCTCCTAAAACATTTTTTACAGAATGCCTAGACCAGTGTGTAACGAGGTTACACTGAGGGACAGAGGTTAATAAACGGCCACAGGACAACTGCAAACAGAAATCATGAATTGTTAAGACCCCAAATATGATTGGTGATGATAAGTGCTAATATTTACCAACTTATGAAACCATAAATAAAATATTTTTAATCAAGTTCCACTTTCAAATAATGCTTTCATGGAATTTTAGTGTAAATACATTAAACACCTTTAATCTACAATTCCTAACATCATCTATTTTTAATAGACTACAGGTCTTTCCAAAATATGTGTGTGCAATTGTTACTGTCCTATGACTGGCTTGCTGAAAAACATAAAATGACATCCTCTCCAGCCTTCTTTATCTTTCCTGGCATGTTTGGGGGTTCATCCTCACAATTTCTAAAAATCAGCATTTGTTGGTTTCAGCACCTTCAAGTCCTGCTAGGGTTTGTAAAAAAGAGTGTCTATCACATGTGATTAATAAATTATTTATTGTGGAGACAGGGAGGTGAAATGAATGAATGATGAAAAGTTAAATTTCAAAGTAAAATAGAAAACAGTGCAGAAAAAAAGGAGGAAATATTTGGCAGAAATATAAAAGGAGATGTTGCTGTAGAAAATACTTTATCCATTTATTTATTTGTTTGTTTGTTTGTTTGTGAAATTCATTATCTTTTCACAAAAATAGAAAGAGAAGGTAATAAAGATATGAAGTTTCCAGCCAGGTGCTATGACAAATACAGACATTTACTGAAGAAGATATAAGAAACATTGTACATAGGACCATGACAACTCATTTTCCATCAAAGTAGGCACCTTGGAACTTCACACAGTTCCAAGTGCCATCAGTTGCCCTGTCATATTTTCCTGAACCTTATGGATAGTCTGAAATATCTTCCCTTTCAAAGGTGATTTTAGTTTGGGAAAAAGCCAAAAGTTGCAGGGCACCAAATCTGGGTTGTAGTGGGGGTGAGTCACTTGAGTAATTTGACGGTTTGCAAGAAAAAAACTGTGTGAGACGTGATGCATGAGTTGGCACATTGTTATGATCAAGGTTCCAAACACCTGTTGCCTGTAGTTGTCGCCTGAATCATCTGAATTGTTTCTGAAGAAAAATATGCAAGCTTAATGAAAAGTCTGATGAAGATTTGTTGTTCTGTTCACTCATTTTAATGCAACAGCCACACAGTACACATGCTCACTCAATAGCGTCTACTGCCCCTACTGACTAGTACACACTGAAGTCGTCATTGTTCACATGCATATTCCAGTCCACTCTCCTTGGCTACCAGATTACATAGATGTTGTGTGAGATGTTTTCATTATAGTAACAATGGCTGGACTTTTTCCAGACAGACGTCATATACCAAACTTGCATTCCATTGACAAATCATACTTTGCCATGCTGTATAACTTTTACATGCTTCTGAATTTGGCGTCATATTGCCTTCTTAAAATTGTTAAATCTATAATCATAATATTAATCTATGATTTTGTTATTGTTGTATTCTTATGTTTTTCCTTGTGTTTATTTGTCTGACATTGGCTGGACTTTTTCTGAATGGACCTCATAGATTGTTCTCTCTTAAGAGAGAAACAATCTCTCAAGAGATTGAGATTTTCTCTCTCAAGAGAAACCTGTCCTGTACACTATGAATTTCTTAGCCTAAGTTCTAGGACTTCTTACTCAGCTCACTCGCAGGCTGACCTCCTGCACAGCTGGGCTCATGAAATTATACATTTTATAGTAGGGACATATCTATGGCCTCTTGGATATTTGGTTTCCCAGTTACCATTGCCACTTTGATATCTGAGAGGCCTTTTAAATTTTGCCTCATAATTATTCAATTCTTGCTACCCTGTCCAGTCTGAAAACTTACTCCTTCCTTGTTTGGCCACATCTCAGTTGCTAGTAATTCTATTTTCCATTTGTTAGGTCAAAAACATCAGGTATATACCTATATCAGGTACACTAATACCTATTTGATAAGCAAATCTCATATTTGGTCTTTCTAACATTTACCCTGGATGGCAATACGCAACATTTCCATCACTAGTACCTGAGGCTGTGACACTTTAATGGTCCAAACTGTGGGTCCCTTGCAAATTTATATATTCAAGCAATAACTCCCAGTACCCAGGACACAACTGTCTTGGCAGCAGAGCCTTAAAGGTGAGAAAGTTAAAATGAAACCACGTAGCTGGTCCAAAATTTGATCTGACTGGCTTTCATAAAAGAAGAGATCTGGACACTCAGAAACACCAGGGATATATGAGCTTGCAGGAAAGGCCTCATGAGGACATAGATAACAGGTGTCCATTGACAAGCCAAGGAGGAAGGCTCCAGAAAAATCCAAACCTGCCAACACCTTGATCTTGGACTTCTAGTTTGGAACTGTGATAAAATGCATTTTTACTATTTAAGACACACGGTTTCTTCCTTTCCTTTCTCTCCTGTCTCAATTTAGAGTCTGTTCTTGGTATGACTTGTCTCCTTGGTTATAATTATTTATAATCATCAAGTATAACTTTAACTCCTACTCATTTAATCATCAAAATTTATTTTATGACAGTGTTCTGTATCTAAATAATTTTCTGTGTCTCTCATTGTCTATGATGATGATGTTACCTGCTTATTTTTGTTTTCTGCAAAAAGAGGTTTTGACTGGAAAGAAAATTATAGACTAGAGATAAATAACTAAAATATATACATTCCTTTTCTCTCCTCATCCAGTATAATTTATCTTTCCAATATACCAACTTCCTCAGTTTCTTAAATCAAGATTGTTTCTTACATGCGCCACTTTTGGCACATGTTTTCTCATTCATATTTAGTATCCTTAGAATGAAATACGAAAGTGTAGCTCATACAAAAGCTGTGCCTAGTCTCTAAGAAGAAATTAAGGAGATGATTATTTAGTTTATGGATAACAACTATGGAATATTTAATATAAATATGTATACTGCGCAAAGTAGGTTTGACCTCAGGCTGACACTTATTTCCTGTTTACATTCTAGTATCTCCTGAAATTGAGATTTTATTACAAAACAAAAGTGAATCTTGGGAATGTACTTTTGCTGAAAATACAACCTTTAGACTATCAAAATGTGCAAATATTTTGCTGGCATTACTATATTCTGATTTTATGCTTTCATAATAAGAAATATAAATTATTTTTACTAATTTATTTGGTTTGGCTTTTCAAAATATGTTAATCATATTTTGATTGTAGCTGCATTATATCACTGAGTTTTACACTTAAAGGACAAAATTAAATATAAATAAAAATAAAATTAGGAAACAAAATAAAATAATGAAAAAATAGATTATATAAACAGCATGTTGAAAACACCACACAAAAGTGAAAACTTAAATTCAAATTGATAGTTTAGAAACAGCAAACACTGTGTAACAAACTGAGATCCATGATTATGACAACTGAAGCAGCCAAAATATTTTTAATGTTCCAACAAAAATGATTTCTAATATACTACAAGACATGGCCAGCTTTACATGTTGCATTAGTTTTCTTTTGTGAGTGTAACAAATTACAACACACTGAATGAATTAGAATAATTTGTTTACTTATAGTTCCAAAGGCCAGAGTCTAAAATCACGGTGTCAATAAGGCTTTATTTTTTAAGAGCCTTCAGGGAAGAATCTTATCCTAATTTTATTCAGCATTCAGAGGTCACCTATATTCTGGGGCTCGAGACTTTTTCCTGGAATAACTCTGATCTCCTGAGTCCTCTCTCTTACCCTGACTGACGCTCTCAGCTCTTTCTGGTAAGGATGCTTCTGATTACATTGGCCCCACCTGGATAATCTAGGAAAATCTCCTTTATCTCACATTCTTACCTTAATCACACTTGTAAATTTCTTTTACCATGGTAAGGTAACCCATTCACAAGCTCCAGAAAGTAGGATGTAGCTACCTGTGCAAGGAGTATATTTAGCCTACCATATGCAAAAATTTGAATACACATGCACACATATGAATATGTGTAATGCTTATGTATATTTGTCAAATTGCTCACATAAAGGCTTAGTTTTATTCATTTGATTCGGTTGCATATATAGTACTCATAGATAAGTATGCGGAACATAGATAATATTTTTGAGAGTTTATATTCTGCACTATTCTCAGAATCAACTAGTCTGTAACTGATTTCATTTTCCTCTTTTTGCCTGTGACAACCACATTGACGATCTCCTTTTTTGTGCTGGGAGAACTTTCATATTACATGCTAGGCCCATTGGGTAGTCAGACATATTAGTCATTGTCTGATACTGACTTAATTTTATTGTCTCAGAATTCACTGTATGTCTCAGACCCTAGATTCCAGTACATCATCATGTTAAAGCTTATTCAACAATCTTGTCATTTTAATTTTTCACACTTTTTCATTTATTTGTTATTTTTTATTATCCTGTACCACAACACATACTAATGGGTAACTGTAGAAAAACATGAAACCACGTGTCTGTATAAAACATGTGTGTCATAAAAATCACTCTAAAATAACAGTAATCTGGGAATATTTCAAAATAATATATTTGATAAACTTTTCATCTATTATATGAACTTTCTACTACTCTATATTTAATGAAGATGGCCACCCTAAACCCCAATACTGACATTTGTTTCCTTCCAGTCCACCCTAGGTTTATTTAAAAATTTCACCAATTGGCAAACTAAAGCCAGGCCAAGCCTGTCCATGATCATTTATTTGAATATTGACCATGGCTGCTTTCACACTGTAGGTGATACAGGGTGCAGCCAAGGGGGGCCCAGAAAAGATTTGGAATGGTGTCCAGAACTCAAAGTGTACAGGAATATTGGAGGAAATATTAAGATATCCTCACCCTCCCCCCCCAAGGTGTCAGTTGGGGGAAGGGATGAATGGAGCAGGGCCATTGAGAGCTGTTTTGCATAGCAACAGTTTTGCAGCTAACCTCTGGAATGGTTATTTAACATATCTATAACCTTTAACTGGTTTCATAGATATGTTAAATAGCTGTGGCCAAGCTTTGGGCCAGGGAGAAGTGAGTAGCTAACCAGGCTGGAATTGGGAGCTGCTTCTCTGAGAGAGAGCCATGTGGCTTTAGCAGAGTGAGGACCCCCTCTTGGCCAGGTGACAGGGAGAGCCACCCTATTTTGGAAAGATGTAGACCCCTGTAGCCATTAGGAGGGAGAGACACACGGTTTCAGCAGAGTGAGGACCCCCTGTAGCCATTAGGAGAGAGAGAGACACACGGGTCTCAGCAGGGTGCAGACCCCCTCTTGGCCAGGTGAGGGGGAGAGCCACGCAGCTTTGCCAGAATGGAGATCCCTGTGGCCAGGTGAAGAAGAAAGACGCGTTTTGGGTGGAGTGCGGCTTTGGTAGAAGAGGCCCACGCGGCTTTGGGGTGCTCCCTTTGGCTGAGTGGCCTGGAAAGCAGGAGAGACTTTGATTGGAACTTGGTACAAAGAACTCTTGCCAGTGAAAGGTGCCACATGACTTTGGATTAATTGGAGATCCTGCCTGGACAGGCAGGCGACACAGCTCACGTGCCAGCGACCTGAAAAACGGACGTGTGCTCTTTTCCTGATTTATGTATGGTACCCGGAGTTGGGACAGTGGGAGAAGGGAGCGCTGTGTGTGTGTGTGTGTGTGTAGGTGTATACCCTTAAAGACTTTAATATTTTAAGGAAGGCATTAGGCCTGAATAGCATTAAATAAAAGTTTTGTTTCCTTTTCACAAATCTCTGGCATTGAGAGATGTCTTTCCAATTGGCGGCGGACAGAAGAGCCCTATAGATATTAGTGTATCGTCCTTGGGAGGGGCTCCTGTTTTCTGTAGCAGTTTTTTGCATCCCTTGGTGGGCCAAGTATTGCCCCCCCTCGGACCCTTTGTTCGATAACATAGGGGTAAAATGAAGTCTTTCCAACAGAGACCTACTACCTATAGAGCTGAAAATCTTTACTATTTCATACTTTATGAAAAAGTTTGCTAACCCTGTTTGAAAGAATCAAAAGCCATTGCTGTGGGGGTGACTTTCCTCCCAAGTCCCCCCAGCTGCCACGGATGAGAGTAAACATGACTGAGACAGGATATGATCTGCTTGGGAAGGAGAGGTGGCCATTTTCCCAGAGGGAAAAGGCCATGAGCAGTGGCCAGTTTCTTCGGGGGGAAAAAGGCATTGAGCTCCCTCTTCCAGGGGCCTTTATTGGGTTGTAATACACAGGGCAGCAAGGATCAAACAGTAGATAACATTTCAAAGAAATCTGAGGGCTTAGTATGAGTTACAATCGGTCAGGAAGAGAGTTTTAGGGTTTCCTGCTCGAACCCTTAACATATGAATGAAAACACTCTTGGCAGAGCAGATTTCACAGGTTTATCAGGAAATCTTTGTGATGCCAGATTGTTCCCCAGGACACTCTAGCAAGGCAAGGAGCTGCACCTCTCCCCAACAGGTATTCAGGCTTAAGGGGATTAGAGCCAGGAAGCACTTCTCCCAGAGAACATGGGGACTCAGGCTTTGACAAAGCTGGCGGGCGAGAGTCCATTGCTCTCTGCTGCAGCCCCCTGAGTCCTTCCATGATGGCCTCCCAAGTGATGGAGTCTGGCTTGGGTTGCCCCCTGCTATGAGGCGTCTTACCCATCCTTGACTTCTGACTAAGCTTTGGGGGCAGGGAGAGAAAACAGGCAGGTTTTGNGGCCATTTTCCCAGAGGGAAAAGGCCATGAGCAGTGGCCAGTTTCTTCGGGGGGAAAAAGGCATTGAGCTCCCTCTTCCAGGGGCCTTTATTGGGTTGTAATACACAGGGCGGCAAGGATCAAACAGTAGATAACATTTCAAAGAAATCTGAGGGCTTAGTATGAGTTACAATCGGTCAGGAAGAGAGTTTTAGGGTTTCCTGCTCGAACCCTTAACATATGAATGAAAACACTCTTGGCAGAGCAGATTTCACAGGTTTATCAGGAAATCTTTGTGATGCCAGATTCTTCCCCAGGACACTCTAGCAAGGCATGGAGCTGCACCTCTCCCCAACAGGTACTCAGGCTTAAGGGGATTAGAGCCAGGAAGCACTTCTCCCAGAGAACATGGGACTCGGGCTTTGACAGAGCTGGCGGGCAAGAGTCCATTGCTCTCTGCTGCAGCCCCCTGAGTCCTTCCATGAAGGCCTCCCAAGTGATGGAGTCTGGCTTGGGTTGCCCCCTGCTATGAGGGGTCTTACCCATCCTTGACTTCTGACTAAGCTTTGGGGGCAGGGAGAGAAAACAGGCAGGGTTTGCTACCAGAGACAAGCTTTGTCTCCTGAGGCTCGCATTCCAGAGGTAGTTGCTAGCCCTTAGCCACAGGGAGTCAAGATACAATTCCTAGAACCAGGCAGAGAGGTCCACAACACTTTGGTGAATAGGCAATGGTGTTTTTAAAGGACTTAACTCTATTATACACTTATACACAGTGCATATATACTTATATTTCATATCAAGTTATAATTTACTGTACAATCTACTATTTTATTTTATTACTTGAAAACAAGTAGTAAAAATAGCTTAATGTAGTTTAATATATTTAGTCCAAGTTATCAATCAAGTATGTGGCAATTTTTACCTATTCCTGTGTTTTGCTATGTTCTGTATCATTTCATCTCTCAAGATCTGCCCTTATTCTCTAGGATTTGATTGGAAACCTGACAATATTTTTTGGCATCTCTGTCTGTTTTATCCTCCAAATCAGTTAATCTTGTTGATTCATCCAGTCATGTGTATTGTATGTCTGTATGTGTTTAGAGATATGATATATATTTATTACTCTGCATTTCCACTGCTACCAATCCATTTCAGGCCAACATTTTCTTTCAACTGTACAATTACTCATCCACTCTGTTATCCCAGGCCCTGACTGTTGCCACAGAAATCTAATATAAACTTTGCAAAGTTTAAAAGCAATGTTTTTTCTTTTCTTGCTAAAATTCTTGAATGGTTCTCATTGCTTTCAGGAATAAATACAAAATGATTAGCATGGCTTAAAAGCCCCTGAATCTGAAACTCTTTATTTGTCTCCTCACTTTCACTCTCTAAGTGTTCACTGTGGTCAAGGTACAATGTTCATCAGTTATTTCCAAAAGACCTAATCTCTTTTCACTCCTTTGAGCCTTACTTGCCCTGGAGCTTCAGATTTTAGCTTAAATTTCAATGAAGGAAAGGTACTTTCTTTTATTGTCCTAAATATATCAAATCACTCCATTGACTTTTCTCAGGCGATTCCATTCTTTTCCTTCACAGTACTTAAGATAATTTATAATGTTATTTATGTTTTTTTTAATTTAATGTCAATATACCACAGTAGTTACCCCCTAGTGAACTATCACCTTACTTAACAAAGAAAGAAACCAAGTCTGGTCTACTTTCTTTCTCAGTCCGTGAGACAACCTAGCATAAGTCACAACAGCTGGCATAAATTCAATGCATAATTATAGAATATTTCTTTGATCTGTTACAGCTATCTAGTATTTTTCTGGTTTTTCTACAGCATACTTGACATTTTGGAAATCACTTTTTATCATTTTAAAGTCCTCCTTTCTATTTTAGGAATTTGTCTTCTGTTTCACTTTTAGCATGGCCTTCTTTTCCCAGGTAGTCCAGTGGCTGCCTTGGAAACCCTTACCCTATTAGGCTACCCATATCTATGTTTGTCAGGTGACCTAACACTAACTAGCTTGAAATAAATCTGTTCTTACAGAGATACATCATGGACTAAGATACATATTATCATTCTCCTCTTCTTGAAGAAACTAAAACCCTGCTTAATAGCACCACTGAATTATTTTTCAATTGACTTGTTTGAATGAAAAACAAAAACAGGCAGTTTACTAGAAGTAAGAACGAAAGACAGACCAGGCACTCCTCGTTCTGATTCATCCATTGAGCAGACATCATGTATATTTGCCCCTCAGTTATAAATGAGAAGAAATATGAGGAAGGAGGACAAGTTATTACGGGGGACCTGTTAGCTTTCATGTAATCACCCAGACCACTGGTTACTCTAATACTCATAGATACGAACAACATATGTTTAATATTGCAATACTCCAAAGTAATTGTCCTTGGTTAAGGAATATGTACCCCAAAGAATACATCATAATTTTATATATTCCATGTAACATTATAGAATTGTATGATGCATATTTATTTATTTTATGCCAGAGAGCAAACTTGACTAAGGGCAAGGATGTTTGTTTGGTTTGTGTACCATTGTGCCCAATCGAGTACAACAGCAACTGCTACATAGTGGGCACTCAGTGAGTTTTTGTTGAATTATTAAATTAATGTTAATTTTGTCACATTTAATATTTTATCTGTTTCATAGAAAGAATATTTTTTTAGCTAGGAGAGAAACTAGGCCTCACAAAGTCAACAAACAAATAAGCCCCTTTTTCACAATGTTATCACATTTTTCCTTATGTAAATTAATTACAATTTTAGGGAAGCTTGAAACATCATAAATGTGATTCATGAGGTTGGGACACTAAATGAGAGATTTCTTAGTTTCTATGAAGTAATAGATGCCTGGAATCTATCAGCAGGAACTAAAGATTTCATAATCTAAGGAGAGTCAAACTTTTCTGGAAACTGAACTTTGAGGAACTTTTGACACCCCCCCCCTTTTTCCACTGAGCTCTTCCTCCAGATTTGGGTGGAGTGAGGACAAACTCGAGGCATTTTCACCTATTCACTCTGTTTTAATGTTTCTCTGAATCCCCATTGCAAGTAAAATTCTTACATAAATCCCATAAACAGGCATACCTGGTTTGTGCCAGTATGATTTGTTCAACAGTTAAAAACTAAGGTTTTGTTTGTATACAGCCTAATCACCCATTTTGAAGTAGAAAAAATATGCTTTGCTATGCTTAGAAAATGCCATTAATGATCCAGAAAGTACTCACATGACAGAATTCTTTGAAAAAATATGGTCTCTTTTTGCTAAGGTGGAGATCGAGGAAAATTTTTACAGTTGGCAATGAACAAGGATGATGTATTTGAAAATATTAAAACATTAGGATCTCCCAGGTCTATGAATAAGACAAGAACACTAAATTTAGTACACAGACCATATACAACAGAGTCGCTGCCTGATATGGGGCTGTGGAACTAAACGCCATAGGAAGAGGCACATAGGTGTCGGCTCATCGACCAGATTTGGAAGCCAAAACTGGGCCGTTGAATCCCCTTCTAATAGGAAAGTCTGTTGCTAATTCTTTCAGAAACTGTGCTATAAGCTAAGTTCACCTATCGTACTATGCTTGATTTGGGGCTATCCTCAGATATTTTCCTCTGTTTGTATATCTACATTTTAATACACACAAATCATTCCATTATAATGTTGTGTAAAGATTAAACATTAAGTAGTTTTTTTGGGGGGGGGCAGGTAGGGGGAGAAAATACCGGCTGGAAATATATACTGCAAATTTATTTTCCAGAATGTCTGTGCCAAACAGTCTCTATACATCCAATTGTAACACATGGAAATATAGCCTTTACAATACCCACAGTGGTTATTTATTTTGTTTTTGCCCAACTCAGAAGAAAAATTTTTATCTATTGATTTAATTTAATTTGATTACTAGTGTTTCCTATTGCTATTGTAAGAAATTACCACAAATGTTGTAGCTTAAAACAATAGGAATTTGTTACCTTATAATTCTGAAAGTCAAAAGTTTAAAATGTGTCTCAATATACTTTTTTAAGGTGTTTTTTAAATTTTTTTATTCAATTGTTGTTCAAGTACAGTTTTCTGTCTTTTACTCCCATCCCATCCCCCCCACCCCAGTGCTCCCCACCTCCCTCCCATTTCCATTCCCCTTAGTTGTTGTCCGTGTGTCCTTTATACTAGTTCCTGTAAATCCTTCCTCTTTTCCCCTGAAATTCCCTCCCCTCTCCCTTCGGGTCACTATACTTAGATCAAGGCAAACAGCTGCATCCTCATAGGCTTTAGATAGAGAAAGTCCCTCCTTTGTATTTTCTGACCTCTAGAGGGTACCCACTTTACAGGCTCCTTCAAGCTCCCGCACACAAAGCTCTTCCCATCTCCCTCACATTCCCACTTCTTCTGCCTTGCTCTTCCATCTTTTAAGGACTCCTGTGATTATATTGGGCCCATCCATAACACTCAGGATAATCTCTTTAACTCCGTTTAAGTTAGCTAATTAGCAACTTTGATTTCCTCTTGCTCCTGCAGAAGAGGCAAAACTTAACCTCAGCCTTCTCAGTGTCCTTGGCTGCTCCTGAAAGTTAAATCGTCATATCCAGGTTAAAAAGAAAAAAGCATGTGAATTCATTTAACCTTAAATTTTACATAACATAGGAGCTTTCATAAGGAAGTTAAAGACTCAAATAAGTGGCAAAAATTAAGCACTTATATAGGAGGTTGAACAAAGAGTGAAAAAGTAAAATGTGGGAAGCCAAACAGAAGATAAAGTTTATTTTAACAAGTTGTGTTTGTACAGTTGTTCCTTGGCCTCCGCTCCCAATCTCTAGAGAAAACAATGTTTCTTTCCTCTTGGTATGGGGTCCTATTTCACACGAGAGTTTTATCTCTCTTCAGAAAGAAAGGGGGAAAGTCAGAGTGCCCTTCTTGAAGCTGCTATTTTATTTTAGCTCAAAATAATCCTCACACAAAAGGGGCATATTTGAGGGTGACACATTTCATCACTCCTCAATGTACAGCACAACATATTCACTGGTGCCAGAGAATATCATGAGAACATTTTACAGAAGGCCCAGTATTCTCTCCTTGGCAACACTTAGTAAAACTGAATATTTAGCAAATCTCTCAACATACTTTTTTTTTCTGTGAGCGCTTTTTTCATGGACTTTGCTGTTTTATTAAGGAGTTCATTTGTTCCTTGTTTTCTGAGTCTATCTTTATATGTTTATATCTTCTATACGGTAGCTCTGTTTGCAAGTCCAGTAAGGATGTACATATTTTATCTTTTAACTTGTTTTCAGTCCTGCTACTTGATAAACAATGGTCTCATAAAGGTATTATTAACAACTTAAAACTATCAGACTCACAAAATTTCTCAGCTAAAATGTAACAACTTTCACAGATATTTTTGGAAGTAATACCAAATCACACAGAAACTATGTGGTGTGATAGCTTTGTGCCTTTTGTGATTATGTAAATAAGACATGGTGAGAGTACAGCTGAAAAATATTTATTTCAGTTTTAAGTTGAGAAATTGAAATGCAAATAAATTATACATTTTCAAAAGTAGTCATTTTTGAAGTGAATATTTTCATTCTTCACTGATTTTATTATAATTTGAAGTGGATTTAGTTTATAAAATTTATTTTAGGAATTACAAAAACTAAGAAAGTAATATATATATATATAAATATAATGTGTATATATATATACATTATATATATATACATTACTTTAGATATAAAGTAATATATATAATGTATATATATATACACACATTACTTTCTTAGTTTTTGTAATTCCTAAAATGTATATATATATGTATACATATATATTACATATATATGTAATATGTATATATATATATATACATTTTCAGTTTAGAATTTGATATTTGGAAGTAGCCTGCTGTATAAAGAACAATGACATTACAAATATGTCTTTATTGAAATTACATCATTTTGCAAGCTTACATGTTATAATATAGCTTTGTCCTAATTGTTTCTAGTGTGACCTTTAAATTATATTTATTAAATTATTAGGTTCTCTTCAATTAAATTAATCAAGGTTATAAAGCTACACTACAGCTATCTTCTACATTTTGCATTTCTTGAGTTCATTTTAACTTTGTTAAACTCAGTATTTTGTTCTCTGTGTGGTTTAAAGGAATAGTCGTGATTATTCTTTGCCTTGAAAGTGAAGAGATGGGAGAATTATTTTTAGCCCGAAGTACTAAATTTAAGTGAGTACTGCAACATGCTCAAAACATAATCTATGTGATGTTTATTATTTTTGGAATATGAAAATGACAGATGTTTTAGAAAATTTCATTGAATAAAGAATGAAATGTGATTTTAACCAGGTTTGTGTGGGGGGGTATATTGCATTTCCATGATAAATTTAAAAGCATGAATGAATCAGTGAATTCATTTAATATTTATTTATTATGGCAATGACATAGCTCATATTCTACTGAAAAAAGCAACATAAGCATTTAGAATATACTTTGGAAAAAGATAATAGTGTGATGTACAAAGTTCTATGAGGATTGTTTGATGTGGACATCAAGAAAGACTAGGCTCTTCTATCAGTCTGGACCTCAAAGAAAAAAAATGACCAAGGTGAAGTGGGAAGTACAAAAGATTTTGGGGTGATGACACCTGTAAAAGTTAAAGAAGAAAGGGAGCTGTTGGAGTCAGACAGAGGTTCAAACTGGGAGGAAGATCTGACCTCTGTGAAAGTAGAGAAGGAAGGAAAGCCAATTGGACTGGAAGAGCTTCAAACTTCAGTGCAGCTTGGAGAAAACCCCACCTATCCTAACAGGTTACTCCAGTGCAAACATTGACCATGAGTAGGTGTTCTTTGATGGATAAAGGTGGCCAGACATTAGTATGTTTGCTGCCTGTGCTCACTGCGTGGAAACTTTTCAGGGAAAGGTGGTCTCACCTGACATGCTGTGGTGGATCTCCAAGTGCTGCAGCAGAGGCTGTAGGGTATTCACACTCCACAGAGCAGGTTTCCCCTGAAGGGCATTCTGGGTGAAGCATCTCCATGGCTGTCAGAGCTTTATAGAAAATATGGCACTAAATTTAATCTCTCCAGATCAGTAAATATTTTTGACTCTCTATTCTTTGTCAGATAATAGGAATATTTTCTAAGTAATTTTTAACCTGGTCTGAAAAAGGTACAAAGGTGCTCATGAAAAGGAAACGTGTGCTGTCAGTTTTACGGAAGGCCTTGTATCTTACTGTGTGGTTTATAACTGTGTGTGGCTGGATAAAGCAGGGGGTGAGAAGTTATAAAGGCGGTTTTGCTCTAGATGATGGAGGATGTATAGTTTCACCCAAAAAACTTTGGTTTTGACCCTAAAGGTAATTGTAAGTAATTTAAAGAGAAGCATTAGAAAATCAGGTTTAGTTTTAATAACATTCCAATGGTTGTCTGAAGAGACAGGCAGAGGGGGAAGAAGGGTCATTATGTGAAAAGGGCAAAGGGAGTCAAACCCATGGTGATGGGTGATGATTTGACTTTGACGGTGAGCACACAGCACAGTATGCAGATCATGTGTCCTAGTAACATACACTTAAAACCTATATGACCCTAATCACCAGTATCATCCCAATACATTTAATTTAAAAAAGTATTATTCTAAAAGCACTGCATTAACAAAGGATTATTTGAGGAGTGGACAAAAGAGGCAAGGGATACAGAAATATACAAGATTTAGCAAATGAACATATAACACTTCTAATTAAGGGGAAGGTATAGAAGGAATGACAAACCCGTTTAAAATCTTTGCCATTGTCAGTACCAGCATCTTCATCATTGTCTTTATCATTATTAATGTTTTACTGGTGAGTGGGCAAGCAGGAAGAAATTAGTCTATTAATGAATTGAGTTTGAATGACAAGCTAAACGTTTAGGTGGAGAAAGCTAATTAGGAAATTAAAAATACAGTTGACCTTAAATTAGGTATCTAATAATATATTTGACCATTTTTGTGTATAATAATAATTACATAATACTGAGAGTAGGTATAATTATCCAAGGAGTTTAGACAAAGAAAGGAATGTTAGAAACAGAACTCTTAAGAATACTTATGTAGCCCTGGCTGGTGGATTGAGCACAGGCCTGTGGTGCAAAGGGTCGCCAGTCCGATTCCCAACATGTCTGGGTTGCAGACCAGGTCCCCAGTGGGGGACACATGAGAGGCAACCACACATTGATGTTTCTCTCTCACTCTTTCTCCATCCCTTCCCCCCTCTCCGAAAATAAAGAAATGAAATTTTTAAAAAAGAATGTTTATGTAAATAGAGAAGCAAGGGGGGGTAACTAAGGGGAACATCGGTTGGCTCCATCGGAGTTCTCTCGTTAGAACCAAGGTGGTGGGCGCTGAGCATCCACACTGGAAAGATGAAGAGAGCCAGATACTTAGTTCTCTTCAATATGTAACAGTGAGTTAGAATTAAGTAATAACTGTTCTATGTATACTGCTGTATAAAGTTAAATGTGCGTTTTATTATTGTTGCTCCTAAGAATCAGAGTTTCCTTAGTAAATAAGTAATGTGAGGAGGAGGAAGTAGTGGAGAAGGAGAAAACTGCAGATACACAAGAGAGAGGCACGACTAATAAAATCAAGCTCCAAAAGAGACAACATTGAAGGGATCACCATTTATTGTCCAGTCTCACAAATATAACTAAGCTTTATCTTCACAATGTAAATATGTTGTGTTATCAATGATCATCTCATATAAAAATCTGGATTTCTATTCTTGATAAAAACTCACTTAGTCATGTGAAAGCATTTCACAATGGGTGTTTGTACTATAGTGATCTGTGTATAATGCCAAACATTCCTTTGCAGAAATTGTGTTCCAGGCTCCTCAGGTACAAATGGGGATGTGATGGGGGACGCATACACAAAACTTACATAAAGCTACCCACATTAATCTCAGTGAATATTAAACCAGCTTGTTATGCTAATCTGAGTTTCCTGTCAAAATTGGAGCTTGCGTATTAAAATGTATTTTCTAAATATACCTTACAGTTCAACAGTTACAGTTCCTGTGAGAACCTAAGGAGCAGCCTGACCACAAGGTCCAGGCTCAAGAATTCAACTGACAAAACAACAGATGGACAATTAAAGGTCCCGGACCAAGAAGATCCATATCAGGACCAGCAAGGACACTGCCTGCGTGTTCACAGCCCTTCCCTTCATGCCCACTTCTCTCTCTCACCAGCCCCTACACATCCCCCTGGGAAAATCCCCCCTCCCAAGTTCCCACCAACTCCTTATGAGTCACTGGCTTGATCAGAGATGGTTAGATGGGTTTGGAGACGATCATCTCCCATCTGGCCAGTTGCTGGTACCTGAAATAAACCACTGTCTTTTCTAAACAGCCTGTTTCATGCGTTTGGCTTTTGCTGTGACAGCCAGACCTGCCTTCAGTTACAGGGATAAGGACATAACAACAGATACACTATTAAAATATCTTACAAGTTTGTTTTACATATGTGTATTAAATATATATGATAAAGCCTTGCTGTTAAGAACTGTATTCCAGGTTATGTGAGGATTAAATTGATTAGACCCCTCTATTTTCAAAGGGATTAAAACAATGCTTGACAATAATAAATAACAAATATTTGTAATTGTGTTCTATTGTATTGACAAGTTTACTTACTGTAGACTTCAACAATTACACTTACAAGTATTTACCAAGAAAAATGAAAACATAAATTCACACAAAATCTTGCACACAAATGTTTAAGGCAGGTCCATTCTGATAAAATCCATAAACTAAAATTAACCCAGCTGTTTATCAATAACAATGGATAAATTAATGTGATTATACACATCAAGGCAATAATGTTCAGGAACAAAAAGCAAAATATTAAAAATATGTACACTATAGGTGAATATCAAACACATTTATATACTAAACAATAGAGATAAGAAAAAAAGACCACATCCACTGTGATTTCATGCATGCGCCATTATAAAAAATTACAAATCCAGTCTATACTATAAGAAAACAGTTAAGCCCTTACCTGGGGCACATTGAGGGTATGGCCGAAGAAAATATTTTAGGAAATATTTTATATCATTTCTATGCTAGCATTACTGAGATATAATGCACATCTCATAAAATTCACACATTTAAAATACACAATCCAATGTTTTTAGTGTATCCCAGATATGAGCAGTTATGATCATAATCAACTTTAGAGGAAGGGAGAGCGCAGTTTTGGTTAGATACCAATTTCTAACTGAATTTTAGTAGATATTCTTGAATGAATGTTTCTTTATTTGCTATGTGCATTTAGGGGCAATTTTAAAGACTTTAAATGATCATTTAAAAAATAATTTTCAGCAGTTTTTCTGGGGTGTGGGTTCTCAAAATTCTTCACACCTTCCTGGCATTTATAGATCTGTATCTTGAATATGCAGTGATTACACAAATGTATACATTTCTTCAAAGTTATGAAAATATATTCTGAAATATGAGAGCATTTTATGTTAGTTATAGTTTAGCAAAATGTGTTTTAAAATTTTTAATCATCAACTTAAGAAGGAAAGAATAGGACATTATTAGATTTAAAAAATATGTATTTCTTTTAGAGAGAGAAGGAGGGAGAAAGAGAGAAAAAGAGAGATCAATTTGTTGTTCCATTTACTTATGCATTTATTGCCTGATTCCTGTATGTGCCCTGAGTGGGGATCAAACTCGCAAACTTGGCGTATTGGGGTGACGCTTTAATCAACTGAGCTACCTGGCTAGGGTGAAAAGTGTATTATTTAAAATATGTCAGAGTGGCATTCTATTAATAGTTTAAATAATAGCACAGTTTAAGAATTTTGTATCATTTTATTGTGAAATTAAATGGATAAGCTTTAACACCTTCTACAATGCCAAGAGTGTGTAATGCTGTATGGAACGTGTTATTTTATATCCCAGATTATATGTCAAGAAGTTAATTTTGAACCAGAGTTTCTGGAGCTGAATTTTGTGCAACTCAAGAGTATTCTTTAAGAAAACAATCCCAGAAATATCATATATTATAAACTTTGCAAATATGAATATGCTAGTTATCTGCTAGCAGTATATAATCATATAAACTCAACCGAAGCTTGAGCTTCATTAATTCCAGGCTGTATCGCTTCGCCAGGAATAATTGCTGTGGTTATATTTTGTCCCAGGACTCCCTTTCTGATGCCATTTGTTTTCTGAAAACCTTGTCCACTTGGGAGCAGGTAATATTGTCATTTCCATGGTGTCCTTGTTAAAGATATAAACAAGAAACATTCTTTTGTGATATCATTAATTTATGATCATCCCATGTTGCATTTGGTAAATATACACATGAAGAACTTATTTATATGACATCTTTGATTTACCACTCTTTAAGTGAATTTATTTGAAGAATATTATTCATATATATAGAGTAAATAACTTTCAGTTTTATTGTGGTGGTAACAATGTCAGTTTACTTGATTTCTTTTTAACTAATCTAGTGTGTCTTTTCTCTCCAGGGGAAAAGGAAACTTTTATTAAAGGTTAAGAATTTTTTAGTGTGATATACTCCCCAAACAGAAAGAGTTTCATGAATGCACAATGAGGAGTTTGAAATATTGTGAAAGAAAAATAAGGTCTACAGTTTATGTTGCAGGGCAGCAGGGAAAAGAAAACTGATGGAAGGGCACCTTCTTCAAGGTTAATGATACAAAAACCAGACACTGTTAAGCAAACACCATTCACACTTTGCCTGAGACATCAAATAGATAGACCTGAGACACGAAATAAAGTAAAACTCTGTTTATAAATACATTGCTAGCTATTTCTGCCAGGCTCTCTGTTAGTTGTGGTTTGCCTTCAGTAAAATCCTGTAAGGCAAAGGGTGAATCGTTTCCTCTGACAGAAACATTAAGATATAGTTCTACTCTGAAAGATTCATGTATGGTTTCGTAAAAGGTCTAGTGAATGACTTCTACAGAAATATCAATACTGTTACTTTTTTTTTTCTGCTTGAACTTCTTTCTTCATGGAGAACCATAAATTAAAACAGCAATGGCTTCCATTATAAAAAGAATAGATTATATTTTTCAAGTGGACCTGCAATTCAAATATTAAATATGTATAATATCTGGAGAAAAATAGTTTAAATAGACAAATAGACTCAAATTATATTTGCCTCCTCTTTTTTGAATCACATGCTCCAAACAGGAAAGATAGTCAGTGTATGTATTATAAATTACAATGTTCTTTGTTAGATATGTCTACATTTCTTTTTGATTTTTATTAAAATTATTTTATTAGTCACTGCTGTGTGACCTTAGACAAAGTACTAAAGAGTTTCAAGTTCTACTTTTCAGTAAGATAAAAAATGCTACAAATTTGCCAATATTTGAGCATTTTTTTGATGGATTGCAATGTAGTGCTTAGTGTAAATGGTTTTTATTTCTGTGGAACCATGGAGTTGCATAATTATATAAGCTCTTGAGTCACTAGACAGCATGGTAATTAGCACAGGATTTTATGTTACATTTCCTTGTGTTTGGAATTTAGCTCTAGTACATATTAAATCTGTGATTTTTGTAAAAAGTTAGTTAACCTCAAAGAGGAGTATGTTTCCGATGAAATATGGTCATACTAACAAGTGTTGTAGGATTAAGTAAATTTAAGTAGGAGAGTTCAGTTTAGTAAAAAGTCAATAGGTCTTATTTTTGTCATTATTCCTTATATTGTACATAAAATACACCCTACAAAAGTATAAATTTTAATTTGATTTTAAAACATATTGATTATAGAGAAGAACAATGAGAGAATGAAAAGGACATTTTTAAAGGAATTTTCAATCTCACCTTCCTCACCCAAAAGACTTTGCAAGAAACATTTTCTTGCTACAACAAATAAGCCTTCTAAGATACCCTAAGGTATATTTCTAGGCTCCTAAATTTAGCATCTCTTTGGGAGCAAAAATGGCTTGAAATATAATCATCCATTGGTTAGGGGGGAGATGCTAAGTAGATTTTACTCTCCCCCTATTTTTTTCTTTTCTTTAAGACATTCCACAAAACCTTACCTTTTCCTTAAAAATAAATGCTGTTAGAAAGGTTCATAATGTATTTAAAAATAAGTGATAAAGATTAGAATGTAGTTATTATTAACTTAATAATGTCTGTCTCTATGATTCCTCAGTGATCACCATAGCAATGTACTGTCTTGGAACCACAAGAAACTGCTTTTTATCCTTAGAAATATAATAACTATTCTTAAAATTTTAAATAAAGATGTCACTCAACTCTGTATGTCGTATCTGCTCTGAGGCACAGAATTCTTTAGTAATTGATATCTGAATCATACTGCTTTTACTTCACATCCTGCATATTTGCTTTAATTTTAAACTCCAATTCAAAATGAAATTACATCAATATTTAGAGCACCAATAATTGGTGATGGCTGTAGCAATTTTATATCAAGAGCTTTTGACATTTCATGGGGACAAATTAAGTTCCATGTTAACACATAGCTTACCAACAAATGGCATGATAAATCCTTGGCAGAATAATCAGTAATGCTTCCCATTCATCACTGAAAAGACATGTATTTCCTTGCAAGCTCTTTTTGGTGTGCATCTAGTAATGTGTTGTCCAGGCTCATTTTTAGTTAATTTAACTTAATTTTTATATTCCAACCTAATTGGAACTCATAAGGAAAACTAATAGTGTATCTTAAAGAAAATAAGCTATTTGAACCAACCCACCATGTTTCTGAGTGCAATTATCAGAAGGCAACAATGCCATCAAAACAGACTGAGATTAAAGAAGGTTCCACCAAGAAAGAAAACACATGAATATTTTACAGCAATGATGGTTGAAGATGGTTATGAAAGACAAAGAAGAAATCTTTCTGATATAAGGCAAGGATACCAAGTCCACTTCACTAAGAATCCCTGTCTTTTTTTTAAAGATTTTAGTTATTTATCCTTAGAAGGGAAGGGAAGGAGAGAGGGAGAGAAACATCAATGTATGGTTGCCTTTTGTGCGTCCCCTGCTGGGAGTTGGCCTGCAGGGAACCGGCCTGCAACTCAGGCATGTGCCCTGACTGGGAATCGAACCTCGATTGTGTGGTTCACAGGCCCACGCTCAATCCACTGACCTACACCAGCCAGGGCTAAGAATCCCTGTCTTCATTCAATCCAATATTTATATGGCATATTTGTACCCTCACACCTTTTATAATACCCTTCTAAGTTTCCAAGAATTGGTGCCGTGAAAACAAATGAGATGTATGAAATGCATATGGAAATGACAAGACCAAAAGGATAAAGAAATTAAATCATTTTAAAGCTTATTTCATTTTTAAAGCCAGGTAATAGTGCCTTTCTAGTTCTGTTATTTGCCCCTATTATTAGAAGGCCTAGATTTTTCATGGTATTCTGAAATAATTTCTATTAACATTAAAGAAATAGGTTTTTTACTAGAATGGATTTTTGTCTAAAAGTTTCTGTCATATGTGTTCCGTTTAATTCTGCAATGAATATTTAATTTTAATTTTTATATTCAGGGATTTTTTGGCAATCCAAGAATAATTACATCACTGCTGAAAATATTTGTAAAATCAATGTACTATTATTATACTTAAATATGTGAGCTAATATATTAAGAAAACAAAATTATCTGTACTTTTCTACTATTATTTCTCAGAAGTAAACAAGAGCGTTATTATTACATTATATCTACTTGAGATAATTTACTATATAAATATATTATTCTTAAAAATGTTTTCTCTCATACAAAAAGATACATCCATATTAATATGTAATGTAACAAAAGAAACAGTGAATGTTGGAGACCAGTTTGCTAAGTTTTAATAAGTGAGTCAAACTATCACAGCACTTGTCATAGGGCCAGTCAGAGCTGTGCTGTGCTTTGCTTCCCAAAGTTATCTCCAATGAGAAGGTAAAAGAAATCTGGGTTGAAAATTTAAGGGTTAGTGAATATGAAATAATTACATGATATTTGTACAAGAGTCACTTCTGGCACATACAATAAATTTTATCACAAAAAGGGTACATAAAATGTGATCACATGATTTGTGAACCAGACATTTGACATATTAAAAAATTACTCAGGTGAATTACTTATTGGGTTGTCTGGTAATTATAACACAGTTTTCTTTTTCTACTTGGATTTAGTATAAGTCTTTATCTAGTATGTTTGCAATGGATCAGTATATTTTTATACGCATCCCACACTCTAATTAGCACATTCTAATTTCTAGCTTAAAATACAACCACAAGTAGCATATGGCTTAAAAGTTTTTATTGTTAACGATGGAAGCTATATGCCTCATTCTAAGGCAAAAATTAAACCTTTCATTGCTTTGATTCAGCCTCACTCTCTGGCTTATTTTTATTGGATAATTAAATAACTAAACAAGATAAAATGGGTTAGACATTTTTTAAATTAGAAATAATTTAGTTTTAGGAATTTTTCTAAGCATTGGAATGTTTGTCTTATGTCAACTCTATTGAACTTTCTGGTATCTAATTTCTTTTCATCGCTGACAATTATATCAAATATATACTGTAGTGTATATGCTTATAGTAAGTGACATTTGTTTAAAAAGTTTTTCTAAAAGTGGCAGCGGTACTTAATACTTGTTAAAATAGTTCCTATGTATCCGTGTCCTTGTACGAGATATTTAGTTCTTAACAAAGCATTTATAGCTATTGTAAAAAATGTTGCAATGAACCTAGGGGTGCACATATTCTTTCAAATTAGTGTTTTATGTTTCTTTAGATATATTCCAAGAAGTGGAATTGCTATGTCACAAGGTAATTTTATTTTTCATTTTTTTTTGAGGTAACTCCATCCTGCTTCCCCTACTGGCTGCACCAATCTGCATCCCCACCAAAAAGTGTGTGCATGATATTAATGTATTATATATGATCAATAATCAGCTCTCCCATACATTAACAGTTTTGATTTCCATAGTCAGAAGAGTCAAGGTGACCTTGAACTGTGAGCTTGGGTGATCATTCAACTGAACTGTTACTGCCAACCTTCTTCATGGAAGAAAATCCACCTTAGAAAAAAGTATTTCAAATTACTGTTCAAACACATTCAGTATATCTCAACAAAGAATAACACAGCCTACATGGAAAACAAGTGCCAGGAATCAACATAAGCAGAACTAATAGAGGCAAGGACTTCAAATATTGCAATTATCTTCTAAATGATTATGTTGAATATGATGAAAGAAAGTAAAAACTTTTTTAAAAGTCAATAATGAATCAAAAACGATAAAAGTTAATAGAAGAAAAGCAAAGAACTAAATACACCTTTTAGAAAATAAAAATAAAATATTTAAAACTGAGAATTTAAAAGTTGGTTTAATAAGGGGCTAGATACAGCTGAAAAATAAAACTTAAACTGGAGTTTACATGAGAAGGAATGCAGTGCACAGATGAAGGATATCTTTTATGGGAAGTTTCAGAGAATAAGAGAGATAATGGTCAAAGAAATTTTAGTTGAAATGACAATGACTGTATTTTTCCATAAATATTAAAACACCAGTTAACTACCTGAGAAGTAAAATAAATCTAAAAAAACAGTAATGAGAAATCCACATGTGGTCATTTTATGACAGAAATTAAAACCTGAGATAAGAAGAAAATCTTAAAAGCAGACAAGGGAAAAAATAAATTATCTTCAAAGGAGGTACTAGTAGAATGACAGCTGATTTTTAAGATCAACAAAAAGTGAGTAAAATAAATTAATACAAAAAAACTAACTGCCAACTACAAAATAGCTAAATGTGTGGTACTAACAATAAAAATATTGAGTCAATAAAATTGATACAACCACCAAGTGGAAAGAAAATAAAAGAGAAATGAGTATATTTGGAAGGGAGTTTCCAGTGCCCAATAGTAAGAAAAAAGAAACCACATTGACTCCAGCAGAACCAATCACCAGGCTCCTGTTGACATGGTAAGTTGCATGCATGCTTTATTAGACTTAACTCTCTTGTGACTCAAATGTATTTTATGACTTTCTACCTCATGTTTGTTTTTTTCTTTTCTTTTAAAAAATATTTTATTGTTTATGCTATTACAGTTGTTCACTTCTTTCCAAGTAACATTTCATTCACTTATTCTTCCTCTCAAATAAATTAGTTGAATTCAAATAAGGAAGCTTGCACTAACAGTGTAGTGTAACATAACATTTTGGATTCTTATACTTGTCTTTGATTCAATTTAGGCTAGTGTATCTAAATCCCCAGAATCCCTGAGGTCACTGGCAAGACCAAATCTTCAGTCTACAGATTTTAAGAGTCAGAATGTGGACTCTCAATATTGCTCAATTGCATTATTATTCAAAGTGTGGTAAATGTGAATTCAGCCTTAGCAACTACTTGGAGCTTCTCAGAAATATAGAATTTCAGGCACTACTCCAGACCTTCTGAATCGTATTCTGGTTTTTATGAAGATCTCCAGGGTATTCTTTCCACACCACATTTTAGGAGTCCTGCTCTGAGATTCTGCTAGTCTGAAATCTCATGTCAAGCATCCGATCCAGCTCTATGTAGAAGACACCCCAGCTTATTACAGAAAGTCTCAAAAGTACAGAACTGGTTCATTGAGATATATCAACACTGTATCATACTTGTAGCCTTTCAAAAAGCATTTTTGATATTTTCCCATTACACTTGAACCAGACAGTAGTATCAGAATAAAGCTAAACATGCTATCACTCAGCCAGTACCCACCAGGAATTAAAATGTCTAACATCCATGTTGCTATATTTAGAAAATAAAAATTCAATGTTTCCAGTTGAATATGAATTTCAGATGAACAACTATTGTTTATTATAAGTATATTCCAAATACTGCATTGGACATATTTGTAATACACAAATTTTAATATTGATCTAAAATTCACATTTAATCAGGCTTCCTATATTTATCTAACAATCCTATTACTATTATCTTTTTTCAGGCCTTTCTAATTTTTGCAAATGGTGTTCTTGAATTCTCCTTCACTAATTCTTGGTAGAAAACCTACAGAAGAGAAGATAAAAATATACTTAGTGTGATATTATTTTTTAGTGTGATATTATTATTATTCAAAAATAACCACACCATTTGTTTTCACTCATTTTTTTCTTAGGAGTCTGGCTGGTAATAGTGCCATTTCTGTCAGAACTTGATTAGTCTGTAAGAGAGTGACTAAGACAAAAAAATCAGCTGCTGGTGGCTTTGTTGTAAAAGGGGCTAAGGACCTTTGACCTGAAGCACTGGGGTTTAATTGCTGTTACTGGGAAAAACATATACCTATACCACTGGGTACGCAATTCTACAAAACAACAGCATCCCATCTTGAAGAATCTATTATTTTAGGAAAATATCCCCAGTCCTTATTTCAGACAGACAGCAGCTAATTTGTTTTTTGTGTAAGATTTTTCCTAAACTCATAATCAAAGCTAATTCTACTCAGTAAGTTGGCAAGTAAATAGTATTCTTTTATTTGATTTTCATAGTGTTTCTAAAGCTCGCTAAAGCCTTCTCCTTAATTTTTCACATGATTTCCATTAGTCTACATTGCTCTCATTCAGGAAAAGTCAGCCTGAATCTAAATGTCTCTGAAGTTCTTCTTTTCTAACCTCTCCAGCCCCAGTTTCTGCTACTCTGACATATCACACACCCACTAGCTCCCAGAATCATCTCCCAAAAGGGCCATTTTGCTAATGCCACTCTTTTTCTCAGACTCTAAAGTACAGCAGGCCAGACTTAGAGGCAAAGGAGTATAACTCTGAACTATAGTAATTTTTGTAAATTGTGTCTCCTCTACTAAAATGTCTTGTTGGCGGGAAATGTGGAAATTTCTTTTGATCAATTACTGGTCACTGAAAGCCATTAGTCAGGCATAAGTCTCTTCCAGTGCAATCCGTATGGGTTTCTTAACCTATACTACAGGTACATACCAGAAGGCTCTTCACAGGGGAGGAGAGAATTACCTCTTTCAAATTGGATTTCAGCAGATACCTATCAGCTACCACCACAATGCATGCATTTATTGTTCTGCAATTCTCACAAAGAGCAAATTATGATGTTATCACTAAAAATAAAGTAGTTTTCATATATGTAAAAAAACCTATCATCGGGGAATATTCCCTGATGACCATGAACAGATTTCTAGTTGATGCATGAAGTCAATATATTTAAGGAAGATTTCTTTATAATAACATTGAGTTAGAAAAATATTTCTTTGAATATGGCTACTGCTGGTTATAATTACACATTGTACCAGAGAGTTCACAGATAAAGGATGCAGAAACCGTTCACCTCCTGAGAACCCTGGCAAACTTAAGGTGTTTTATATAAGTGGTTTTTCAGGCAATAAAAGCTGGTATAAGCCACAATCTGTTTTTAAGTGTTAAGTGGATTAAGTATGGTGGTTGCTTTAAAAAACATTAGATATATCCCTGCTTTATAACATGTAATACACTGGACAGAATTTTACGTTTGTTTGTTTTTCACGAATTGGTCTTTACTAGGTCTTAGCCAAAAGGTAAAGATGCAAACATGATTTGGTCCTATAATTACACACTTATAACTTCCACATTCTGTAGAAATATATAAATCATGGCAGGGTCTACATAATGGATATGTAAGACTGAGTTATATTAAAATGGTTAAAAACTGGCATACTGGCAAAAATTTTTTTGCTTAGCTGAATAGCTTTCCCCCAGTCTTCTCTAGTTCTTTCAGCTTTCATTTATTTCGATAATGCTTTTACCTGAAAATTATTACAATTATACATTTTATCTTGTTATTATACCTAAAACATGAATGAGCTATGACACTACCTTTTGAGGCGGGGAGATTGATGTTAAGTCTGCACAATAACGGAATTTATAGCACTCTTCAGATAGCTTTTTGTCTTCAGGGGATGATGGGGAAAGGTTCATTTGGATTAGCTGAGAGAGTCTATGTAGTGCTTCCTTAAGTCATACAAAGGAAGAAATTCTGATTTCAGTTGTAATATGTAGAGTCAGAACTTGAGAGTCATTATTCTTGTCCTTACAACAAGGAAAAAAGCTTAGACACTGTAAATCGACTACTTTTCTTGGATCCTTCAAACTATGAAACTGCCTCCCCAAATCTTGAGTGACAGGTGAATTCAAAGAATCATAACAGACCTGCCTTCCTGGAGCAGCAGCTGCCGGAGAAGCTTACACGGTGGGAACCCTCGACTGCTCCTTTCGACAACTCACTGAACTCTAAGTGTGAACTAGTGTGAGAATAAGAAAATCCTGGGGGTCCTCGGTCTTAGGGGGGCCTCTACATATCTGTGAGTTTTCTCATCAGAAATCTCACCAAGTTCTCACCGCGATGAATCAAAAAAAATTGTCTCTCAGGAATCTGGCAAGAATAAGTAAACTATTTAAAAATACACCCATGCATTTATCCATAATAAATCCTTACTTTGCAAATAAAAACATCACATCAGACCCATATCCATCTGGAAATAAGTGGAGTCAGTGAGACAAAGGCACCTGAGAGCTGCACTCTAGTAGATAAAGTCTATTTTCACAGGGGGGATGGTTGTCCATTGTGAGGCTGATGTGTGTACACCTGGGAAGTGCAGACTCAAGTAACTGATGGCATTTTGTGGAAGCCAGGTTTTTCATTGTTGGAGTGAGAATTCACAAATAAGAAAAGTGAGTGAGAATGATCATTCTTGTGATTACTCTTGAAGGCATCAGTAATAATGATTCATGTTTAGCTTAATATAGATACAAAGGTTTACATACAGAAATATGTGTAGATATGTGGCTATACACAGGTTAGTATACAAACATATATTTCCTTCCTCAGTTTGCTGAGAGGGTCTAAAAAAGGAAACACAAATATCCAGTAGCAAATATCACACCTAGCAACCAAATCTTAGTTTTGAATTGTATTCTCCAATAAAAGGAACCAAGCTCCTTGAAGAAATGGCTAATTATAGGATGCAAGAAATATACCAGATGAACCTGGAGCATCTTGTCGTGTCCCAAAATAAAGGAGTGCTTAAATAAAATAAAATGAAACAAGAACTAACCGCATAAACCACACACACACACACACACACACACAAAATAGCTAGCAGTAATATGAGTATGTGAGTGGAGCACAAGATCCAACTCAGAGGGCTTCCAAAGGTGAAAACTAGAACAATCTGAATAATAACATAAAGTGGTAATGAATTATAATCCACAGGATAACATATATACCTATAAATTTTAGTAGCATAATTAAGTGATTAAAGAAATTAATAAATGAAAAAGAGGTAAACATTCAATACAGAAAATTTCCAAATAATTTATGTGGACAATCTGCCATCAAAGAAGGAATATAACTAACTCTCCTTAAGTATGTGTCACAAACAATTTCATCCAAAGAACACAAGATAAAAAGTAGAAAGAGATCAAATTTAAAGTGGAGAACCCTGGCAAACACTACCTCAACCAGGCAACCAACCATTGGTAGTCATAAATTGTACTGATATCATTTACCAATTATACCATATACAGAAATGACACTTCATTTCTCTGATCTTCCTCCTAATAACCCACATCCTTGTCTTATCATGAGAAAAACATCACATTCAAATAGTAAAGCATCCTAAAAAACACTATTACTTCTCAAAACTGTCATGGTCATAAAAACACGGAGTCTGGGAAACTGTTCCCTTCAAGAGGAGCCCAAGGAAAATGACCACAGCTATTTAATGTGGTGTCCTGGATGAGATTCTAAAACAAAAATGAAAGGACATTAGTTAAAACTAAGGTAATCAACTGTGAACTTCAATAGTAAGGTAATATGGTGTATTAATTATAATGAATGTAACATATTAAAGTAATATGTTAATAGTAAGGTAAACTGGGTGTTCTGTTAATGGGAATTTTTAATATTTTTTCTATTTTCTTACAAGGATAAAATTGCACTGAGCCCTGGCTAGTGTAGCTCAGTGGATGGAGCGTGGGCTGTGAACCAAAAGGTCACTGGTTTAATTCCCAGTCAGGGCACATGCCTGGGTTGCAGGCCAGGTCCCCAGTGGGGACCATGTGAGAGGCAACCACAGATTGATGTTTCTCTCCCTCTCTTTCTCCTCCCCTTCTCCACTCTCTAAAAATAAATAAATAAAATATTTAAAAATTTCTACACTGAAAAACATCTACTAAAAGTATGCTGTTCTTTTGGCCAAAGACTTTATAAAATAGTGAAAAGACTTGGTTCATACTGAGAATGAACTGTATATGGTTAACTAAAAGAAAAATTGTGTATTTATGTATACATATGCACCAATATTTGTATGTCATTTATCTGTAAATACACGTGCATGTATTAATGTTTGCATATATGCGTGTGATACAAATGAATATTCTAGATTCTGCTTCATTAAGTGGAAGCTTCATCTAACTTAATACGCTGGTGTAATTTCAACAGATTTATTGAAAGAAAGAGGAAATAAACAAAGGGGGACCCCCCAAAACCCATAATTATCTTCTAGAAGATGGGCCCCTTGTAGTATAGGCTTCCCCTGCTTCAGTGAAAATTTTTGAAGACCCTTTCAATGCATCTGCCCATTTCATGATGGGTGATTTCCAAGTGCATCTGCCCACACTGTGCTGAATGTTCAGAAGTTCTTGACCAAAAATGGCATGATCCCTGTGCCCTACCCTCCATATTCATCTGCTCTTGCCCCAAACAACATTTCTTTGTTTGATTCCCTCAATGAAAAAAGTCATCACAGGGGCACATTTTGCTGATGTTGAAGAGGTGAAACAAAAAACAGTGAAAGCACTAAAAGATATCAAAATTGATGAGTTCAAAATCTGTTTTGGACAGTCTTGATAGGATTATTGCATCAGATGGAGAACACTTTGAAGGTGACTGAGGTTTAAACATGTGAGAATAAATATGCATTTTTTAAAGTCTTTTATTTATTTATTTACCTTTAGAGAGGAAGGGAAGGAGAGGAGAGAAATATCAATGTATGGTTGCCTCTCGTGAGTCCCCTGCTGGGAACTGGCCTGCAACCCAGGCATGTGCCCTGACTGGGAATCTAACTGAGATCGTGTGGTTCGCAGGCCCACGCTCAATCCACTGAGCTACACCAGCCAGGGCATAAATACACATTTTTATAAATAAATTCCATTTTTAGGGGCATATCCCCTTGCAAGACGCTTTGGGAATAAATAGAAGGGTCACTTGACTTTAATTCAATGGGAGTTTGGGGAATCAGGATATCAAAGCTAAGACCTGATCACAGTCTGAATAGAAATTCATCAGCTAGAAAGCAGACAAAAGATAGAACCATAAAAAATGGGAAAGCTGTAAGAGTTTTAGTTTGATAGAGGAAAGTTGAAGGCTTTTTGTTTTATTACCTTTTCACTGTCTTGAATTAAGATTACAAATCCGCCAAGGACCAATAAGGATATCATAGGTTCAGAAATTTTAAAAAGTGAAAAATGATTTAATATAATAGCAGGGCTGTCAAGGGACTATTAGGTAGAAGAACCGGTAAAGAAAGTTATTGAGTTAAGGGAACCAAAGGATGTATAATTTTAGATAGAAGGGGATGCATAATGTAATTCTGACTCTGATTTCAATGTGCGGTTTGTTTATTTGTTTGTTTGATTTTCGACACCACGTGATTCTCGAACAACAGCTAGGTCTCCTGTGACTCAATGCAATTCTGACACTACTTACCTGGAGACAAAAGCAGATCCCCAGGTTAAGGCCACAGTCCTATAAAGACTGCCCCCAGCTGTCAGATGCCAAAGCAAGTCCAGGAGCTACCTGTGCTTGTGACTGACAGGCTGTGGATTGAGGATTCCAACAACCCTTTTCCTGAGTTTAATTAATTTGTTAGACCAGCTCCCAAAGCTCAAAGGAACATTTTACTTAGTAGATTGTCACTAGATTATGAAAGAATACAACTCAGAGCCAAATAAAAGAAATTCATAGGGTAAGTTATGGGGAAAGGGCTCAGAGTTTCCAAACTTAAAACATACCATTGAGGCTCTCATCACAAGAGATTCCAGGGGTTTTAGGAACTCTGACAGAAACAGGTCAAAACCAAATATTTGTTTTAATTATAAATCACAATCATATATATGTTTAATATTTCATAGGTATAATGGTTTGAGAAAAGTGACAAAATCAAATTTGTGGGCCTAGGAGAATATAGTACAAGTACAATGGAAGAGGACGTTGCTACTCAAGTGGATGACTTTTGTATGTCAGTAACTCATGTGGAAAATATTATCCCCAAATGATACACGCATTGAGATAAATAGACAATGCAGCAGCAGAACTGGCTCTAAATGGTTCTGGACCATTTTACAAGACACTGAGTTTATTTTCAGAGGTGGCAGACCCAAACCACAAGTCATGATGCAATGCATATGCAGAGGAAGAGAACCTCCAGCTGCACTCGAACCAAAGTCTCACTACCATCAGCCTCCAACACACACAGGCAGAACCAAAGAACCAACCCATAACAGAAACTCAAACACTAGAACCTTTCAGAAGCAAAGAGGCCCTTACCCAGGAAGACCTGATCTTGACACAATTTTACCATAAATGGCCAAGTTCATGGTCTTCCAATTAACACTTACTTCATCAACACTTGCACATACTTTCTCCCTTTTGCCCCTTAAAAACCCTTAACCTAAAATTCATTGAGCCAGGACTGTGGATTGGAGGCACCATAGGCTCTCCTGTCTTTCCAATTGGTGCCTTCTCAAGGGGTAAGTCTTTCCTTACTCCAAACTCTGACTTTCTGAGCTTTGTTCATCTGAAGCCTCAGGCACATGGATTTGTTTTGGGGTAATAACAATGCATCTCTAAAACTGAAAGGGAGTGCCTAGGAGGTTAGTAGATTATACCAGTGGGAGAAGAAAAGTACTGGGTGGTACAGCTGACCAGGAGAGTAGGAAGAGCTGGAACTATAGTGAGGATGGTGGAGCAATGGCAGTGGCAAGGAAAAACTAGAGGGACACTCAAATGCTTTCCCAACTTAAAACACACAAATTTAGCCCTGGCTGGTGTAGCTCAGTGGATTGAGCACAGGCCTGGAAAGCAAAGAGTTGCTGGTTTGATTCCCAGTCAGGGCACATGCCTGGGTTGGGGGCCAGGTCCCCAGTAGGGGTCACATGAGTAGCAACCACACATTGATGTTTCTCTCTCTCTCTTTCTCTTTCCCTTCCCCTCTCTCTAAAAATAAACAAATAAAATATTTTAAAAAACACAAATTTAGAGAGTGTACATCCCCCATCACTCCAGAGGAAACAAGAGATTCCAAGGGTAACCAAGGAGAGAAAATATGTTGAGGTACAGAGGGGCTATACTGTAAATATTAGTGCATATATGTGTTTGTGTGTGTTTATGTGTATAAGGGCCATCTGGTCTTCTTTCTTTGCATTTACATTTTACAAAGACATTGAATTTAATTGTATATAATGTGCAAACTATAATGTAATTTACCTTTTTAATATTCTATGCATTTAATACTCCCAAGAGGTAATAAAAAACTTGTAGACACATATTTTCTGTTTAGCTCTGTTTTCTTTTATCTATCACTCTGTTTTAGAATCAACTATGTATACTGGTTGTTGTCTTTCATGCTTACACATGTTAATATAAAGTTACAATTTTGGTGGATTTATATTGTGATTAAATTAATTTAAATCTCTAAACTGACATTAAGTGTTTTTAGCAGCAATGAACGAAGAACATCAGATTTTTTTTAAAAGATGCCTTTGGGTAATTATGAATTCAGTAATCATTGAATGCCTACAGAGCTGGCAAGTCTTTCTATTTTTATTTTACCATAATTTATAGAAAAGTTCCCAAGGTGTTTTAAGCTATTACCTCAGTTCTTGACTGGGTAAACTGGCATGTCAACTGGATTTAAAAATAAATCTTTCACACTTTCCTCTTTGACTTATATCTCTTTGTTTTTTTAAACATTTTGACTTTTCTGGTGATTAATAATTCTCCAAAGTTAAACCAGCTTGTCTTCATTGATTCCTTTCTCCATCAGATGTTCATGTTGCTCTGCTGTGTTGTTTGGGTTGTTTTGTGAACCATTATGGCCCTGAGGTGGTCAATTTGAAAAGAAGAGGAATGAATGCTTACATTTTCTACTAAGTAGAAGTGAATCTGGCTTTTCTACTGTGCTATGCCTGCCTTTTGTTTTCCACTGCGTTTTTTCTTACTTTGGTCTTTACATCCTTTTTAAGGTTTCAGGTTTTATTTTTTCCTTCTCTTCTTATGTTTTATGTGTCCTGGGAAGAATTGTCTGATAATCTGACTGACATGCATAGCTTTCCTTCACTGTAATGCTGAGTCAGGTCAACCATTTATTTTGTTTGTCTTTTGCTTTCAATAGCTTGCAACCAACGTAGCGTTGTTTGATTTGACAACTGCTTTCAGAAGTGTATCTAGCAGACAGCAATTTTGCAAAACCAGCCTGGATCCAGCCTCTTGACAGTTTCATGTTGCTGAATCCGATTTAATAACTGCAGTAGTCAGACAAGGAGAGCTTTCTAAGTTAAAGCTAAACAGTCAGGTATATGATATCTGAATATTTTAAAAACTAATCTTTAATTTTGTTATCATTGCCAGGAAAAAGAAGCATTCTTTTTAATATGTATGTATCAGGTTTGCTTTTTGGTGAGTTACTTTTTTAATGGCTGCTACTGATGTTAATTTTGACTAGACTTTATTCCTATGGAAATAGAAGACTGAAAAGAATTGTCAGGGAAGAGTCACAGTGTGATTTGCTTTCATTTTTGTCAACCTTAGACCTGAGATTTCGTCTTGGCTATATTATTGTTTTTCTATGAGTTAAATATTTTCATTTTCTATTCTCACTGTTAGTATTTGATATATAACATCATCACCTTTAACACAAACATAAACCACAAACTCATAACTAGTTTTCCCAACTCAAGTTTTCTTCTCATCATTGTTTGACTATTTCTTTTGTAAAAGGCAGAACAATTCAGGCAGATTATTATATAATTTAATTGCTCAAAAGTTTTTTATTAATTTGTGCTTCCCATTCCACTAAATTCAGCATGTCTTTACTTCTAAAAATCTTCTCTAAATTTATCATATTTGTCCGAAGATATTGTAAGCATTTATTTTTTGTTCATACCAGCTTAATAGCCTTCTTGCTCTACACATGTACATCCTCTTACTGCATATTTGCATTCGTGAATGCTACTCTGTTTACTTCTGAGTTTTTCTCTCCTTCCTGTCTATCTAAATCCTATATATTCCCGTTCTTCTAGAAAATATCTAGGAGTCCTTTTCTACTACTTCAGTTTTCACTGATCTTAATATTCCTGAATGCCTGTTTATAATAATTCAGCCACAAATTTAGCAAATTTTTATGTATTCTGTTCTTGTATAGAGTAAACTGTATCTTAGACCCACCAATACAGTTTATGTACTTTGTCATAAGCCTAATGTTTTACATTTTTGTCTGCAGGTTTATTTGTGTGTATTTTACTGATTTTGCTGGAGGTAAAGTATATACCAATGAAAACATATTCTATTCATTTAAAAATGTTCTCCTGCACATTATCTCAATTAACATTTACAGAATTTGGTTCAGATAAGTATTGCCCATTTTATTTTATGACTTTGAAAATGAAGTCTGAAAGAAGTTGAGTGAATTGCCCAAAGCCCAGAGTTAGTGCTTAGCTAACATAGGATTAAATGCCATAAGTATCTTAGAAAAAGAAAGACCATTGTGTCTGTTGGCAACAACAAAAATAAACTATGGCTACTCTTACTTAGGACATCATTCTGGGTACTTTGCTAGTTTCTTAACAACTTGAGTACATCAAGTCCAAAACACATTATGCCTTTTCTGCTTTATCCCCCAACCTAAGGCAAATTTTGAATCCCTTTTTTTCCTTCCTCATGTAATCCACTACCTGGCCTAAAAACAAAATGACACTTGAACTATTAAGAAAGACAGCCTCCCAATAAGATTTGAATATTTCACGTTTTTCAGTTGTCTGATAAGTGTGCCGGAATTTTAGCTTGGGCATGGAAAGCGAGGGCACGTCAAGTGGCAACCTCTCAGAATCAGTGAGAACTGGCAACGAACGTTGGAAGGGAGTTTTAGGATATTCAGCTGATGCAGAGTTCGACGAGAGCTTGACGTTGAACAGAAAAGGTATGAGTATCAACTCAGGTGGAGGAAGCTGTGTGGGGAAAGCTTTAAAGAGCCTTCTACTCCCTTAGTGAATGACACAGGATTGTCCATTTTTACAATATAAGCTAGTAAAGCAGGAGATTTCCTATCCCCTGTAACACCTGATTAAGTAAAGTAAACAGTAGTGGTTTGGGGGGATAACCTAAATGCTAGCAAAATGTTTAGTTTGGAAGACATGATCCTAACAGTTTCTCTCAGCTCCTCAGAGAAGGCCTTTTCCTTATTTATTCTTTACAGAAAGTATTTTTTAATTGTATATGCTGTTACTGTTGTTACTGCTTTTGCTCCCTGTCCTTACCTCCACCCGGCCCTGCTCTCTTGCCTCTCCAAGGTAATTTCCATATTGTTATCGGTGTCTATGGGTTGTGCATAAATGGTTTTTTTTTGGTTAATTTCTTCACTATATATCATCCCATCCCTTCACCTCCTTTTTGGCAGCTCTCAGTCTGTTTTATGTATCCAAACTTCTGTTACTATATAGGTTGTGGTTTTATTGTGTTGACTAGATTCTACATGTAAGGGAGATTAGTAGTTTTCTTTCACTGACCAGCTTAACTCACTTAGCATAATTTTCTCTGTCCATGCTGTTGCTAAATTTAAGAAAGAGTTTCTTCTTTTTTTACTGCTACATAAAATTTTGTTGTGTAAATGTAACAAAGTTTTTTTTAGCCACTCAACTACTGACGGGCATTTAGTCTGTTTCCAAATAATGGCTATTTATAAATAGCATTGATATAAACATAGGCACACAAATATATTTTTGTATTGGTGTTTCGGAATCCTTGGTGTATATTCCCAGAAGTGGAATGACTGGATTAAAAGGAAGTTCCATTTTTAATTTTTTAAGGATACTCCATATTGTTTTCTTCAGTGGCTATATCAGTCTGCATTCCCACCAACAGTGCACTGGGGTCCACTTTTCTCTTCATCTAACCAACACTTGTTATTTGTTTTTATTTATTTATTTATTGATGGTAGCCATTCTGACAGGTGTAAGGTGATATCACACTGAGGTTTTAATTGATGATGTTCATTTTTAAAAGTGTGTGCACTCTTTGGAGAAGTGCCTATTTAGTCTTTTCCCCATTTTAAGGGGGTTGTTTGCTTTCCCAGCATTGAGTCGTGTTTGTTCCTTGAGTATTTTGGAGATTAGAAGCAAATACTGTGTTCAAGTATTGGAATAGTTGACATCATTAAAATGGCTATTGTATCCAAATCAATCTATACATTCAACACAATTTCTACTAAAATACTAATGACATACTTCATAGAACTAGAACAAATTGTCCAAAAACTTATATGTAACAACAACAACAACAACAATAACAAAAAGACCCTGAATAGCCTCAGCAAACTTGTGAAAGAAGAACAAAGCTGGACCTATCACAACTTCTTATATCAAACTATACTGTAAGGCCAGTGTAATAAAAGCAGCCTGGTACTGGCACAAGAAGAGACACTTAGATAAATGGAAAAGAACAGAGAACCCAGAAATAAACCCCTCCCGTATGAGCAATTGCTGTTTGATGAAGGAGGCAAGAGTGTATGATGGAGCAAAGGTGTCTCTTCAACCTTGAACCCACCAGTCATTCATAAATGGTGTTGGTAGAACTGTACTAGCTAGTTTCAAAAAAAGGACACTAGACCACCAACATACACCATACACAAAAATAAACTCAAAATGGATGAAAGACTTTCATGTAAATTATGAAACCATAAAGATCCTAGAAATCATAGGTAATAAAATCTCAGATATTCAATGTAGAAATATTTTTGCCAACATACATCCTAAGGCACTGGAAACAAAACGGAAAATAAACAAATGGGATGACATCAAATTAATAAGCTCTGTACAGCTAAAGAAGCCATCAGCAAGACAAATAGGGAACCCACTCTACGGAAGGACATTTTCACCTACGACACATCTGACAAGGGTTTAATCTACACAATCTATTTTTAATAACAGTCACTTGCATTTGTCTATAGCTTCATGTTCTATAAAGTACTTTTATATACATTCTCTTTTTTGTGGTATGTAGGGCAGGAATTCTTAGGCCTCTCTATATATATATATATAAAACATACATATATATTCTACATATATATATTCAACATATATATTGAAACACAATAGGATGGCAATGAATAAAATTTATTCAGGACTACACAGAGACATAATTTAACCCACATACTTTGCTTTCCATATCCAATACTCTCACTCTCACGAAGGGAATGCATCTGATGTAACTCTTTCACTAACACTTGCCCAGGTAAAATTCTAGCTCAAATACAATAAAAGTAATTTAAAATTTCACCTACTAGGAATACTTTGGATGAGAAATCTCATTTTATCACTGATGTGAAAGTGAGAAGAAGCCTAGAATTCAATATTAATCATTGATTTAAAACCTTATGTATAAAACGGAGAATTCAAGTGAAAAAGCTGAACTATTTAATTAGTAGAGTTACATAGATTTAATGCAGGACAGCTAGAATTAGAGAAATAATACCCCTAACAGAGTCCTTAAAAAATTACTTGCTCTTCAAAAAAATGTGTGAATATATTATGCAAAAAAAGGAGAATCGGAGCAAATGAACTTACTTTGACAGGTAAGGAGAACCACTCAATTTTATGCAGCAATAGAGCTTTAGTGTTTGAGGCAACCTGTTACCTGGAGCATGGAATGAGAACCAGGCTGAAATGAGGAAATATCTCTGGAAAAAAGGAAAGAATTCAAATCAGAACATCTTCCTGTCATGTGCCCTGAGGGTAATTAAGGAAATGTCAGGTGTCATTGATAAGCCATTTGCCATCATCTTGAGGAAATCATGCAAGACAAGGAGTCCCTGAGGACTCGAGAAAGGAAAATGTTGTGTCCATCCTTATTTTTCTTTAATGATCTTGTTTTATATTGATCAACTGAAAATCTACTTTAGAATAAACCATTAATTCTCCAAACTCAAAATTAAGTCTTCCTGAAAAACCATATAAAATATATTAAACTTAATATAAATGAACAAAAATGCATATTATTTGATATTCTGTGCAAGAGCATGGTTTGCAAAACAAATGTTTTAAAAGTAATTTTTGAAATCAACATTTTAGAGACAATATATATTGTGTCTCTATAAATAAATATTCTGACTTTAAAATAACTTGAACTTTGAAATAAAACATATAAAATGCATCTAAAAGTTTTATAGGTTGAATAGTAAATAAATAGATAATCTTATGTCATTAAAAACTTTTAAAAATGTTTGTAACAGATATTTTACTCATAAATTATATTAACTGAAAATCAACCACAGATAATAGGAAAATACAAATAAAATAAAAAGAATGTCCAAATTTAATTGTTGCAATAATTCAAATAAATTTATGAGAGCTGGTAAAAATAATTAAAACACTTATGTAAGGGCAGTTAAAGTGAAACATGATCTGTGAATCCTTTGCATCATCTAAGTATTTGTGTGCAGGTATACATACAAATGACAATGATCTAAAAGTTTAATATATGCATGCATGTTAGAGACTGTGCACCAATATCATATGGCCTTGAGAAATTTGTATCACATAAAATGACTCTTTTTAATAGATATAGAAATCAGAAAGAATCTAAAAGACACAGTTACATTCAGATAATACTGACAGAGTCAGAGCAAGTACAAATATATCTTAATTTTCTAAGTTAAAAAAGCAATTTATTTATTGTAATCATGATTTCATCATTGAATAGAATAATATATGTAAAATACCTAAATATTAATATTTTCTCAATAAATGGTGGTGGTTTTCATTATTATTCGTTTTCCTCTATGATAACATACAAAAGAACAAAGTAATCAATTTAATTGAATTCTAGAAGTTTGAATAGGTGCTTACTCTGATATGCTTAATAAGTTTTATATTCATTTTTGTTTCCCATTGTGTTTGTTTTATTAAGAGGCTTTTGTCCTAGTTCCTAAATATGTGAGTATTTGATGATTAGGTATAATGCATTCTTGCCTGTGAGATTGCTCTCCAACATATTCCCAAGCTTCCTTCATATAGAGACAGAACCACATGCCTAGTATGTTCAGTCTCACACTTGAAATCTCAAGATCTATCGCACTCATCTGTGTCTCAAAATTGTTTTAATCTCTTGTGTGAAAGGCTAATAGGATTTCTGTATTGCTAATCAGAGATCAATATGTAAATGTGTCCTATAACACTGAGGTTGTTAACAATGGCTAATTCAGACTCTGGACAATATCTTCAGTCCAGACTTTCCTTCTTACTAGTTCTAAAAATACTGACTCTGGTGGTAAGATTAGTAGTGGAATTTAGTGTTTAGTAATGGAACTTTGTCGTCAGACAGTTAGGCATCAACCCAGGGGGGGATTGCATAGTGTCCAACAGGAAATGTTCTTTATTTCTGCACAGTCAGTAGAAATATCTAGATAAACTGGACAAAGGAATTGTCAATTTGCTCACTCAAATTGTAAGTACTAATAATGTGTTAGGTGGCCAATAATGACAAAGTTAAAAATGATAGGGGACTCAAGACTTGGAAAATTTTAGCTTAAGGTAAAAAGTTGTAAATCTAGCAAGTAATGTGCATGTTAAAGCTTTTGTTTCAGAAACTACAGACAAGGCCTGTCCTGGCTCCTGGGAAAACAGCCCACCTCTTGGGGCACTGATAGAGATTACCGCCTGGGGACATCCGGACCTTTTATGTTACAGGAAGATACAGATGATGCTGTTCCTGGGAACAACTAACTGCCCAGAACAGGAATGCTGCAGCTTCACTAACCTAATCCTCCCTGAATTTCAAAGCCCTTGCTGCACCTTGTTTATCCCCCCACCCCCCACTTTATAAAAGGTCTGGCCTGGAAAGAAAGGACTAGATGGACTATTAGGGTATGAACCCGCCATCTTCTCGGATCGAAGGACATCTGAATAAAGTGCCCATAAAGATTCAGTTGCTGTCATTGCTTATTGGGTTTGGTAGTGACAGGCAGCCCGAACGCCCATGTTTTTTCTGGTTACAAAAATAAAACCTACATTACCTTTAAGATTTAGTAAACTGTACAAAAGGAAAAAATAAAACCCAGTAGGGGTAAATGCAAGGCCACACATTTTAATATAGCATATGGTATTGCCTAGGAAAGGACTGCCGGAATATAAGGACAGAATACAGCTGGAAAGTGTCATTACTTATTATGAATTGTAACCAATGTAGTGTTTTTATCACTTGAAAATAAGTAAAGATTTTTGAAACATACTGAGTAAAATAAATACACTAGTAGTATAATTAGACTAAAATAATAGTAGTGTAATTAGACTAACAAATAATAAAATGTTACATTCATTTTTAGATCAATTTATTTCTAAAAAAAGTGGAACAGTCTTAAGGTAGAAATCCAATATGTAACTATTCCAGTTCATTTTTTTCTCTCCTTTAATTGTCAGCCTACCACTATTAGGATTGGGTTTGTGAAGTTGTGTGCTTTCTATATTACATTATACATACACACAAAGTCTCAAAAGAATATAACACTTTGTATTGTACAAATTTTTCCTAAATGTTATTATACTGAACATATCTTTCTGAACGTTGTTTTTCACTATATTATGTTTTTGAGACTCAATCGTGTTATTTATATAACTTTAGTTCATTTTAGGAGCAATATTTCTTTATGAGGAAGCCACTTTTCCTAATATTTTCTGTGTTGCTTATGATTTTTTCCAAGTTTTCTTTTATTACAAAAATATTGTAAGAAGCACTCTTATTTTCTTATGCATATGTGCATGATTCCTCTACAAAGTATCTCAAGGAGAAATTTTTCTTGGTCTTCTGAAATTTAGTACCCGAACTAACTTAAACTCAAACTATCAGCATAGAAGAGATCCTTTTTCTCCAAATTCACTTTATTAATTGATAAGTATTTATAAATGTATTTCTGTCTACTACAAATAATGTAATAGCAGTTAATTTATTCTATTATTGTTAGGCAGAATAGATAGCGAACCAAGGCAGGGAGAAGAAGGGAGACATGTCTCACGCATGGACTCAGCAGCCCTGATCCTGTTCTGATAAGATTGCCAGGTGTTCCAACATCACAAGAAATACCACACTAGCACAGGAGGGAGGGAGTCCTTGACATTCGGTATCATTTCTGCTGTCTGGGAAAGAAAGTCTTTGAAATTGTGTATTTATCTCAAGGTCTGAAGAGGGGAAGTGGAGAGGGTGCACAGTGCCCAAAGAAGAAGCCCATATAACGACATTGGTAAATTGCCTGCCTCTTGTTACTATCTGTTTTATGAGGGGGTGGGGGGGGAGGGGGCATGGTGCTTACAGAAAGAGCCCATAAAAAACTTTGGGTTACTGCCTCAACTTTAATTAACTGACTCCTCTCACATAACTGGTTTACAAGATGAACAAATGCGGTCTGGAGCAAGATAAGAATCTGGGCTTATCCGCCACATATGCCTACATTTACATGGTCACTTCTCCCAGGGCAAGCCAGCACCTCCATTATCCACCAAATATGACTCCCTCACTACTGTCCCACTGACTATGTAAGTCCACAAGACCAAGAACCTGATGCTTTTTGCCACCTTTGCCTTTATCTATTCCCTCTGCCCTATCTTGGCAAGGCCCGTTCTCTTCCAGGAGAATGCAACACTAATAAACTTTGCCTGTATGCTCTCAGTTTCCTGATAGGTGATTCTTTACTCAACAGCAAGAAAAACCAAATTTTTCCTGTGATATTTTAATGTTGATCATATTTCAAAACAAATATAAAAAATAAGAAAGTCTAGAAAAGTCCAAAACAGGTAATTTTATTAATAAATAGGTTATATAAGCATAAGCTGTTGATACTGAAATATTTAATAAAAACATCTTATTAGACATGCTAAATTTTATAGCATGCCTTTAGTCATATTCCTTCACATCCATGAAGAAACAAAACAGGCAATAGACCTGAACTGAAAACATCATTGGGATTTCCTTCTGCTTAGTACGTAGAAAACTGGGAAGGGAAGTGCCCCCTTCCCTATAAGGAAAAGCTAGATGAGTTACAAAATCAAAATATTTTTTAATCAAGTACCATTAATTTAGCTTTTCTTTAGACAAACAGAGCATAATCATTGGACCATCTGTGGAAAGTTACAAAAGAGACAGACTCTGGTTTCCATATAAACAGGTAAGAATAATTCAGATTTTAAAAAATAATAAATTGCACAAGAGCATAGAAGACGTGAAGGTACAGATATACAGGATTTTGCACGTTTACACAGATTTTCCTCCCTTACTAGGGAGGGACTGATTTGGAGAAAGGGAGAAATTTCAGAGTCTTCTTTTGCAATTCAGGCCTGAGGAAGGGCTTACAATGAAGAAAACACTCAAACCCCACCTTGACCATTATTCTTCCTTGAAAAACAACAGAACTTTTTACCCTCAGGCATAGTTGAAAACCCATTGCTGCTGGGGGAAGAGTAAACACAAAACAAGTAAAAAAGATCTACATTTGGAACAGGAGCAGGAAACACTTGTGGGCCCAGCATTCTACGCTGGATTAGATTCCCAGTGTTCCTGTAAGAAATTACCACACACTTTGTGTGGTACATGACACAAATTTATTTTCTCACAAGCTTGTGGGTCAGAAGCCCTATAGAGGTCTAACTGAACAAAAATCACATTATAAATAAACAGTGTGGTGTTTCTTCTGAAGGCTCCAGGGAATAATTGATTTCCTTGTCATTTTCAGCTCCTACAACACTCCTGCATCTTCTATCTTCAGAGACAGCAAATTAAATCTCTCTCAGATTCTTCTATTGTCCTGTCTCTGACCACAGCCTGGAAAAGCTCTTCACTAAAAACTCTGTGAGTAAATAAACTGTCATTACATTTGTAAAGTCTCTTTTGATATTTAGGGTACAACATTCAAGGTTCTAATGATTAAGATGTGGATATTGGCTCACTGGCTTGGGTTTTCATTAAAAAACAAAACCAAACAAACAAACAAATGAAACCCCTATAGAATGGGTGGTTTAACAACAGATTTTTTCATAGTTCCAAAGGCTTAAAGTCTGAGATCTGGATGCCAAAATGGTCATGGTCTAGTGTATGCCTCTAACTAGCTACTAATGGCAAGCAGAGACATCTCTCTCCATCTTCTTATAAGGTCACAGTATTGTCTGATCAGAGCCCAACCTTATGACCTCACTTAGTGTAATTAACTCCTAAATACACCATCTCCAGACACAGTCACATTGAGGGTTATGGCTTCAACATGTGAAATTTGGACATACATAATTTAGTCTACAGCAGACACGTTTTGGTGCCATTTTCCACCAAAGGTGTGGACCCATATCATGATGTCTTTCACAGTTGGGAAGAGGATTGAAACTCTTCTGTGCAAATCCCCAAAGTATTCAAAGCAAATTTTGATCACCATAGGCAGAAGGAACAAGATCACTGAAAACCCCACCCTCAGGCAAACATGACTGGCCTAAGACTGAGATGAACCATGACTCTAGGCAACAACCCTGCCTGACCACCAAGCAGGTAAGCTTGGGGAAAACAACAACAACAGTGTACCAGTGGGAGAGGAGCAAGTGCAGGGAGAAAGAGCACTTAGTGTCACCAGTGAACAAAATATAGCTGAATGTTGAGGGTGAAGCAGTTTTGACTAAAACTCACAGGATAAATGGCAGTCATCCAAATTCAACTAAATTTAAAGGCATTTGAAGCTTCTGGTCATTAAAATACACAGAACAACACAAAAACTTAAATGCAGCTAACTTCTGATTACGCTGAAAAGTCTCCCATAATAATGGCTTAGTAGAATTCATAGGTCCATTTACCTGAGTCTCTACTATTCTACACATGATGTCAGGTGTTCCGTCCCGCGGAACAGTCAACTGGGGTCCCGAGTCTACCTGGAACCACGACCTGCTGTCAATATACAAAGCAATAAACAGAACCAAACTCAAAGATTTCCCAAATATTAGAGAGGGGAAGGGGGATAATAGAGGGAAGAAGGTGAAGGAACTAATCAAAGAACATGTAGAAATGACCCGCGGACACGGACAACAGGGTGAGGGCTGACAGTGGGAGTGGGAAGTGGTCTGGGTGGAAGAGGGCAAAGGAGGGAATTTGGAACAACTGTAAGAGATTTAACAATAAAAAATTAAAAATAGAATTTTCAGAGAGAGTTTACTCATCTTTTTTTCTCCTGCTCCTTCCCTTCCTTCTGTTCACCATTTCCATTAACAGTTATAATGAAAATGTTGTTGGTGTATATGATCAGATAAGCAATTTCAGCAGAGAGATACTGAGTCAGAGTTGCTAGAAAAAAACTGTAAAGAGATGAAAAATTTCTTTAAAGTGCTCTCTACTAGTATTAATATAAGTGATGGAAAATGGTGAACTTGAAGCTAGTACAATATATATCAGTAAACTGAAAAACAAATAACAATGGAAAAATATTGAATGATGTAACATGTGTAAATACAATTGTAAAATGTGAAAACAGGGAGAGAACAGAAAATATATTTGGAGACATAATGTCTGAGATTTGTTCAAAATTAATGAAAGACAAAAGAAAATCCATGGAAATCAGAGAACCATTAGCAGTATAAATACCCAAACAAACAGACAGCACATATTGAAACATCATATTCAAAACAAAAAACAAAAATAAAGAAAAAAATTATGAAGGAAGCGAGAAAAGAAAGACATTTAATTAATTAATTAATTAATTTACTTATTTAGAAAAAAAGATAAGAATCCTAGCAGATATTTCATGAAGCCAAAGGCAATGAAGGGACATTTATACAATATAGAAGGGAGCAAACATACAAACCTGTCAATATTCAGGGACCAATAACAATGCGTGGGTTCTTTCCCTCACACCAAGCAGATCTTCCACATTAGCTGGGTGTCCAACTATTTGACTCAATTCTGACACTATCTCCAGGCAGATTAAGGGCTCAGGACCATGATACTGCCCCCCTCTCTACTTCAGGCTCTAATTGCAAGTCTGGGTCATTACCTGTGTGTGCTATGAACACTGCACACAGAATGGAGGTTCCAATGACCTCTCGTCCTCAGGTTTGATTAATTTGCTAGAGTGTCTCATAGAACACAGAGAAACATTTCACTTACTAGGTTACCATTTATTTGAAAAGAAAGTAACTCAGGAACAGACAGATGGAAGAGATACATAGGACAAGGTTTGGGAAAGGGGCTAGTAAATTCCATGTTCCCTGTGTACATTCTTCTCCTGTCATCTCCACATGTGCACCGGACTAGAGCCTCTCTGAACCTCATCTTTGATGGATTTTTATAGAGGTTTCATAATATAGTCATGATTGATAGAATCATTGGCTATTGGTCATAGATTCAACCAATTCCTTTCCTCTCTGAAGATCTAGGGTGGAGGACTTTGTAAGTTCCAACCCTCCAATTACATGGCGGTTCTAGCTACAAATCCCCGTCTTTAGATGCTTTCCAAATAATCTAAATTAACATAATTAACGTAAACGCAGTATGATTGAAGGTTTTTTGTGTGTGTGTGTATGTGTGTTTTGTTTTGTGGATAACAAGACACATTTATCATTCATCACTTAGGGAAGTATTTTCAACCAGTGTGCTGCAAGAATTTTTAAAACACACAATACATGATTATTAAGTCAGGTACACTGACCTCTTTTCCTTTAGAGCACAGGAGGCAAACACAAGACCCATGGGCTGAATTTGGCCCTCCACCTTGTTTTATCTGGCCCAGCACTGAGCTCTCTTGCTTAATGGTCAAGGAATAGTTACATTTATACAGCCCTAAAATTACATTCCGCCCTTTGAAGGCAACTGGGAGGCTGAAGTAGCCCCTGGTGAAAATGAGTTTGACACCCCTGCTTTAGAGTGCAAAATAAAAACACAATAATAACAATAGCCATTGAGTATGATTTCCCTGCCTTGAACCAAATATATACATCATATAATACAGTGTCATCTTATTGGCCAAGTCATATAAAAAGTTTGCATCTGATTGGTTAATTCTGGTTACTAAAATTTTTTACATACAAGCATAGGCGCCTGCTTTTTTAAAAAGTCACTTTGGAGCAAAAAAGAGTGGGTAATTACTATTATTTTTTGTAAACCAATCAAAATTATACCTACTCTTTGTCAGACTGGCAAAAATATGTACCTTATGTGTGCTTCAGGATTTTGTTAATTAGTTTATATATGCCGTAAGATGAAAGAGATTGAAAATCACTGATTTAGGGAATTAAGAGGGTTTTAAGGATCATGTGTGAGGAGCCAGGATGAAGAACAAATGCATATTTATTATAACAAATCACCTTATACCTGTCAATCCCTGAAATCATTAACCTGAGACCTTTCATTTATAATATGAACCTCTAATTCTCTAAATTTCTCTTAAAGTAGTACTGCTTTAACAACTTTCCATATATACATATTGATATGATGAATTATAGTTTCCTTTCAGTGGAAAACAATTTCTAATTTCCATTTTAATTTTATCTTTGTTATTTAGACATTCATTATTTAGTTTTCAAATATTTGTAGATTTTTCAAATATAATTTACATTACATAATTCTAACTTAATTTCATTGGGGTTGGAGAGCATATTTTTTATTATCAAACGAATGAAGACTTCTTTTATGTTCTGAAATATGGGTTATAATTGTCAATGTTTCACGTGTGATTAAAAAAAACACATTCTCCTGTTGTTAAATGGACTTTTGTATAAATTTCAATTAGAGTGAGTCGATTGATGTTGTCTTCTGCATTGCAATAGAAGTAAGATTTTCTCTTTATTTCTATTAATTATTCAGAAAGGAATATTGAGCTCTCTAGCTATAGATGTGGACATGCCTATTTCTTCTTCATTCTATTTTGAATAGCTGTTATTAGGTATCATAATTTTTAAATGATTGCCCTGTTTTCTTGATATAGTTAATCCTTTATCACTGTGCCCTGAACTTCTTTATTATTAATAACATGCTTCACCAGAAATCTACTTTGCCTGATATAGATACAGCATTTCCAGCTTCTTTTGATTAATGTTAGCATTGTATATTGTTTTGCATCAGTTTTCTTTACATTTATTTGTTCTTTGAATTTAAAGTATGTTTCTAATTGACAGCATACAGTTAAGTATTACTTTTTTATTTTACCTGCTAATCTCAGCTTTTAAATTGGGTTGTTTATATCACTTATATCTAATGCAATTATTGAAATAAATTAATGAAAATCTACCATCTTGCTATTTCTAACTTTTTTGCACCATTTATTCTCTCTTCTATTTTTCTTTTTCTACCTTCATTATATAATTATTGCAATTTTTGGTTTTTTATTATTTCATTTTTTCTCCCTTTTGGTTTATTAATACTTAGTAGGTACTTTAGGGTATATGGTTTTCAATAATTTGAATAATTTTCTGCCATCATTTCTCTCTTTCCCATCAGAGTTTCATCTACTTATTAGGCTGTTTGAAGTTATTTCTTAACACATTGATGCTAATTTTTTTTAGTTTTATTTTTTCTTCATTTTATTTACAATCATTTTTATTTCTAGTTTTTAAAATATTCATTGACCTGTTTACTGGCTAATGTGCTGTTAATTATAAATCACTGTATAGTATATTTTATATCAGATATATTTTAAATTTTATTAAATAGAATCTGATTTATATATTATATAATGTGTTATATATTTTCTATTAAATATATATGTTTATTTATATGTAATGTCTTTTTTGTCTGCATATCAGCTCAATTATTTCTCACATTCTTATATGGAATAGAATTGTTTTAACTCTATTAATGCTCTCATCTACTGATTTATCATGTGCACCCTCTGTGCTTGTTTTTATTGATTGTTTTTGTCCTCACTATTGGTCATATTTTCCTGCTCCTTTTCATACCCAATGTATTTTGGTCGACCATCAGTCATTGCTATTTTTAACTTGTTTGGTGTTAAGCATGCTTGTATACCTTTGTGCTTTGTTTTGGAATGAAATTCGATTTTATATATTTGAAGTTTGCTTTTATAGATTTGGTAGACTGGAGCAAAACAGTTTATTCATGGTTCATTTTATCCCTGCTTAGTTAGTACCTCTCAATACTCTGTCCAAATACACGCTCAATCAATTATAAAAGTTGTTGAGTGCATGAACTATTCCCAGTCCTGTGTGATCAGGTGAATGCTCCATCTGCTTCTTTTGAGTACTTATTTTCCCATCTTGGGAGGTGTCTTTGCTTGCATGTTGTGATGCCATCTAGCTGAATACTTGGGGAGGGCCTTTGAAATTCTGCCAAACGCTGGAGTCTTTCCTCACTGTTTTTTGGTCCTGCATCATTTATCTGTGTGTCCTCTTGGCATTTTTCAGTTCCATCCCCTAAACACATAAATCCTGACAGGTTCCTCCTGGAACTCTCTCCAGTCAGCTCTGTGAGGCATTTGTAGCGCTCATTCTAATTGCTTCCCTTCTCTCATGAATTAGAATCCTGCACTGCCTGATAACTAATGTCTAAAAATCATTGTTTGCTACAGTTTTCCCCACAGGATTATAAGTTGTTTTAGGCAAACAGTAACTCTATTTCTATGTTGGCCAGAAAATGAAGTCAAGCAATGGTGAATTTTACCGTAGGCAAATCATATCTCAGTAAACCTAAATTTTAAAAAATAAGTAAGTCAGATTTTAATGGGGGGGGGCAGGGCAGAAAGATAGATGTTACTTGTTTTTGCTATTGCTACAAAGAATTTTTTGAACAACTGGATGAAAACTGTTTAGAGTGAGAAAATGTTTATGTTTTATTAGGCAAAATCTATGTGAAAATACTCATATGAACTATATTGAATCATTTGTCCTTAGATGTTAAGAATTAATTCTAATAGCATGAAAAATGTAAATAGGAAGCAATCTCAGTTACACAAGAAATTACCCAGATTCAATAAAGATTATCTGGGCCAGAAATGCTTCACATTAAATAAGGGAATATATCCCAGATATTTAAACCTATCGTTCATTGCCTTGGTAATTATTTACTTTATTTACAAATAGATTAATAACAAATTTGTTATAATATCTAATAACACATATATTAACTTACTAGTAATTTATTTACTTGGAAGTTATATATTAACTTTTCTGCAAATTAACTTAATGTTGACTAAATGAAGTGAGTTTTGTCGAGGAGGAAGACAGTTATGAGTGGGCTATTTTCATCATCCGCCCTAGTGAGGGTCATGGGCAGGCAGGGGAGAACATGAGAGTTTTACAGAGATGCACCGAAGGGGTTCAAGTTTGTTCCAAACCCCTGCAACTTTTCCTGGAGCTTTGACAATAAGAATTTACCTAATCACTTACCTGTCTCAAACAATCCACAGTACCATACACGAATGGTGTACCAGAACAAGGTTTGGAACTTAAGGAATTTTTCTTGTTTATTTCCTTTGGAAAATTTAGTAAATCACCCTCCCACTGACTGTACAAGGAAGACATGCTTGTTGTTAATAATACATCATAAGATATATTTAAGTGAAAAAAAAAGTAAAGTCAACTGACAATAACCTGTCTTTGCCACCACAAAAATTGTTATTGTAATTCTACACTTTAGCATAAATAATTGGTGTACTTTAGTGTACATTAAGTTCATGTCCTGATTTTTGCAATTATCATAATTGCAAAAATAATTAATTTAATACAGCATAATTTTCTACAGCATGTATATATTTCATTAGCATTTTAATTACTGCATAATAATCTATTTTCTACTGAAAAACTATTTTTTAAATTTTTGATGTTAATAATAAAGTTGTGATAATCTATAAATTGCTAATCTAAAATTCATTTCTTCCTCCCTTTCTCGATTTGAAAATATGTACATGCTATTTTAAAGTTAAAATTTGATAAAATTACTGAAGTAATTTCCAGGTTTATTATTCTACTATTCTTAAGTGTTTTTATTATTTGTAATTATATGTGAGGTAAGTGTATATATAAAATGAGATTTTGAAAATAATTTGCATAAATCTTTTATAAAAATTAAAACATTTTCACCACTAAATAATAATTTTCCTTTTATTAAATAAATAATATTTATTAAAATGGTAATGTCACTACTCTAGGCATTTTATAAGAACATTACCTGTGGTGGTGACTTTCCTAGCAAGTCCCCCCATGTACCAGGGATGAGAGTAAACATGACTGAGACATGATGTGATCTGCTTGGAGGGGAAGTGGCCATTTTCCCAGAGGAAAAAGGCCATGAGCAGTGGCCAGTTTCTCAGGGGAAAAAGGCGTTGAGCTCACTCTTCTAGGGACTTTTATTGGGTTGTAATACACAGGAATACAGGGCAGTAAGGATCAAACAGTAGATAACATTTCAAAGAAATCGAGGGCTTAGTATGAGTTACAATCGGTCAGGAACAGAGTTTTAGGGTTTCCTGCTCAAAATCTTAACATACGAATGAAAGAACTCTTAGCAGAGCAGATTTCACAGGCCTATCAGGAAATCTTTGGGATGCCAGATTTTCCCCCAGGACATGCTCTAGCAAGGTAAGGAACTGCACCTCTTCCCATCAGGCATTCAGGCTTAAGGGGATTAGAGCCAGGAAGCATTTCTCCCAGAGAACATGGGGACTCGGGCTTTGTCAAAGCTGCGGCTGGGCATGAGAGTCCATTGCTCCCTCTTTGTCGCAGCCCCCCAAGTCCTTCCATGAAGGCCTCCTAAGTGATCCAGTCTGATTTAGGTTGCCCCCCTGCTGTGAGGGGCCTTACCCTTCATTGACTTCCGACCGAGCTTTGGGGGCAGGGAGAAGAAACTGAGGCAGCATTTGCTACCAGAGACAAGCTTTGTCTCCTGCGCTGGCATTCCAAAGGTCATCCCTCGCCTTTAGCCACAAGCAGTGGAGATACAATTCCTAGAACCAAGCAGAGTGGTCTACAACAATTAACAAATAACAGTAAAATTTTTGACCCACACAAAAAATTAGTTTCCTAACTTTAGAGACTCTGTATTTGATGTGAAACAGGATTGTAGATGTTGGGGAGAATTCTTAGCTCTTTCAGAAAGTGGACCTTATCTTTTTTTAATTACAGAGTTGATGGGTAACAAAAAACATTTATTGGTAAAACAAACAAACAAACACACAAACAACAAATTCACTCCAAAGAAGTCTCAAAAATTGTTTGAGAAAATTAGCATACTTGCAATTCCCAAAGCAATTACTCAAAGATGAAAACAGCTTACATAGTGTATGGAATTTCATGTCACACATATGTATAATATTATAATAGTTAGCAATGCTACAAGCTAGAAGAATTAACATAACTTGGGTTAAGTAAAATTTACTCAATGTCTTGAAAATTATAGTTGTCTCAGAACTAGAAAAGGTAGACACTTGCAATTTTCTAAATTGCCTGAGTTCTTATTTTCAGGTAATATTTCCCCTGGACCTCATTAAATAAATTACTATTTTTTAGCCTACACATTGTTTCTTAGTGCTTACCTAGGTACCTTCAGAGAGACAACTCCCAAAGAAAGCAGGACGATTCTTAGCTCAATAAGTGCTGAGAATAAATAAGTCCCAGTGATTCATTTTGCACAGCATCATTATATATTTCTAATTTGGCACCAGGACAAGATGGAAGAAGTTTATGTAGCTATGTAATTTAACCCACTCTTTCTGTGTTCATAGTTTTTTGTTTGTTTGTTTGTTTAATTTTTTGTTGGTTGGTAGGTTGATTTTTGTTTTCCTAAAATGTGAACATCAACATATTCAGATACCCTTAATAAAATATTTTATATACCTTAATGTACTCTACTTTTAAAAATTGTCATAAATTTTATGTATGCAAAGGAAAACTTTTCCAACATAATTAACAACAGGGAATGGGAAAACAAAAAGACCTTGTGGCACTTTTAAGTGTTTGGAATATTTATTTTTCTACTGTTTTTCAAAAGGGGAGTCAATTTTTATCAATCATTTAGAGGTATAATACCAATATCTATGCATATTTCTAACATAGAAAAGCAAGTAGACTAACTTCTGCAGATTTGTCTGTAGATGATCACAGTGATCTCTCAGTACCTGTGGAAGACTGGTTCCAGGTTCCCACCAAATCCACAGGTGCTCAAGTCCCTTATACAAAGAGTGTAGTGGTACATACAACCTATGTTCATCTTCCTGTATACTTTAAAGAATCTCTAGATTACTTACAGTAAATAATATAATGTAAATGCTATGTAAATAATTAAGTACCCTTATTTAGGGAATAACTATATGAAAAATAGTTTGGACCTGTATAGTACAGATATTTATCATAAACCTAATTTCAGTATGTCCTCACTTACTGTCATCCATAAGTTCTTGGAAACTCCAACTTTAAGTAAAACAATGTATAATAAAATGAAACAGATTTTACCACAAGCTGGTTAATATAAAGAAGAGTTAGGTCTTTATGGAAATTTTCTGGTCAAAAAAATCACCAAATTTCTAAATCAAAAGCCAAAACACTTTTAATATGACACATTGTGAAATAAGTGTGGCCTGTGTATGCATTTAAGAAAAATTATAAAAACAAGCAAGATCATTATTTTCCAACCTGTTTATTTTAGTTATAGGTAAAATGTGGCTGGACCTCTCCAAGCAGCTAAGGGTGCAAGGCAGTCACTTACCCTGGACAGGATGCCCTACACTCACTCAAACAGGGTCACTCATACCTGCCGATGCTCACTCAAACTGGGACAATACAGAGAAGTCAGTGATTCTCACATGCACATCTTTGAGATGTGGGAGGAAGCCTGAAAGCTCAGAGAAAATCCATGTAGACATAGGGAGTATATACTCACTCCACAAAGACAGAAGCCCCTGGCTTCTGAATAAGACATTATTCAACATTGAAAACAACATTGAATAAGACATTATACATAGACCTGTTATACATAGGACCTGCTATGTATGTTATACATAGTGAATGTTAGCAACAATGTAACTTAAAAATATATATTTTAGATCTGAGGTTGGTTGCATTCATGGATACAGAAACTTTGAAAATAGAAGGCTAACTGTAATTATTAGTTCATATTTAAATGCATACATTGTGCAAATATACCACAGTTTTGTGATCTACTCATTTACTGATGGTCACTTAGGTTGCTTCTAGCACTTGGCTATTGTAAATTTTGCTGCTATGTACATTGGGGTGCATAGGATCTTTTAAATCAGTGTTTCAAGATTCTTGGGTTATAGCCCCAGTAGTGGACCTGCTGGGTCAAAAGGCAGTTCCATTTTTTGTTCTCCCTAGGCAGTATGAAATGAAATCCCATACTGTTTCCCACAGTAGAAAGAGCTCCTACCTGCCCTGGCTGGTGTAGCTCAGAGGATTGAGCGCGGGCCTGCAAATCACACGATTGTGGTTCGATCCCCAGTTAGGGCACATGCCTGGGTTGCAGGCCAGTTCCCAGCAGGGGACGCATGAGAGGCAACCATACATTGATATTTCCCTCCTTCTCTCCTTCCTTTCCCCTCTAAAGATAAATAAATAAAATCTTTAAAAAAAAGAGCTCCTACCCTTTGAGACAGCATGGATGGACCTGGAGAGCATTATATTAACTAATATGAGCCAGGCAGTGAAAAACAAATACATACAATCTTACCTACAAGTGGAACCTAATCAACAAAACAAACAAGCAAGCAAAATACAACCAGAGACATTGAAATAAAGAACTGACAGTAACCAAAGGGGAAAAGGGAGAGGGATAATGGGGGAAAATAGGAAAAAGGCTATTAAGGAACACATATAAAGGACTTAGAGATGAAAGCCAAAGAGGGTAGGTTTGAAGGTGGGAAGCAGGGATGGGTGGGGCAGGAGACATGGTGGGGTGAAAATGGACGCAACTGTACTTGAACAACAAAAATATAAATATATAAATACATACATACAATATTATTATCCAGTTTTTGTGTTTAAATTGTTACTTTCTTTTTTCCCTTTTTTTTATTTAATTATTTTTCAAGTACAGTTTTCTGTCTATTACTCCCACCCCCATCCTCCCCCCTCCCTCCCATTTCCACCCTTCTCAGTTGTTGTCCATGTATCCTTTATATAGGTTCCTCTAAATTCCTCCCTTCTTTCCCCTGAAATTCCCTCCCCTCTCCCCTCTGGTCACTGTCAGCCTGTTCTCTGTTTCAGTGTCTTTGGTTATATTTTGCTTGCTTGTTTGTTTTGTTGTTTAGCTTCCTGTTAGAGGTGAGATCATATGGTATTTCATTATGGAAAACAGTATGGAATTTTCTCAGAAAACTAAAATTGGACTTGCCTTTTGACCCAGCAATTCCACTGCTGGGATTGTATCCTAAGAACCCTAAAACACCAATCCCAAAGAACCTATCTACCCCAATGTTCATAGCAGCACAATTTACAATAGCCAAGAGTTGTAAGCAACCTAGGTGCCCGTCAGTAAATGAATGGATCAAAAAACTATGGTACATATACACAATGGAATTTTATGCTGCAGAAAGAAAGAAGGAGCTCCTACCTTTTGCAACAACATGGATGGAACTGGAAAGCATTATGCTGAGTGAAATAAGCCAGGTGTTGAAGGACAAATACCATATAAATTGTTACTTTCTGTGAGTACCGTATGGTTGATATTGCTTAAATACAGCTAATCACTCCAAGTTATCTAAACTCTAAGTTGAAATTGTGTTTCAAATTGTCTTGTGTTAAGAGGTGTCTCAGGTATACACAAGGTAAAATGTTCACACTCTGTGATCACTATAAAATCTTACCCCTCACTTCTCCAGATAGAGGACCTGGAGTAGTAGAACCACTTTAGAATATTAGAAATGAACTTAATAGCATTCTATATAATCATTAAATCTGCCCTTTCTTTTCTGTCCTTTCATAAACCAAAATACAATAGTATACCTAAAATATGAATCTTATATTATCAACGAACGTCTTTATAATGTAACTAAAACAAGAACCTGACAGTTTTAGTTGGATGTAAATATTCAATATTTGAGTAGACTCAGCTGTTTTTAGTAATAAAATATCTATGTTGTTAGTCAAAGAATGTATTGAACTGTGCACCATATTTTTATGTAACCAAATGGTTACAGAATATGAATAAAGAGGTAGCATCTCCTATGTATTTCCAGTCTGGTCTGCCCATGTTCTATTTCTATATATCTTAAAGTATTCTTATGCTCAGTCTTTTCCCACTTTACCCCACTCTTGCTTAAAAGTGTTTTGGCATTATATGTTTGTTTTTTATGAGCAGTTTGAGAGCAAGATATTCTTAAAGCTGAAGTCATAAAATTTGCCTGCCTAAAAATTGATCACCTGATTGACTATCAGATCCAAAGAATGTTTCTCTCACATCCTTCCTTTACCAAACCAATATTAAGTTCTCCCTTCTTTGGTTGCAAAGTACCACAATACTCAATAAATTATATTTTTGCAATGGACTTGCTTTCTTTTTTATTGATTATTTTATGTAAAATAAATGCGTTTAACTTGATATTTGTTTTTTAGAAGATTTTATTTATTTATTTATTCATTCATTCATTCATTCATTCATTTATTTGGAGAGGAGAGGGGAGGAAGAAATTCATCAGTGTGTGGTTGTCTCTCATACACCACCCACCGGGGACCTGGCCAACAATCCAGACGTGTGTCCTGATTGGGAATTGAACCATTGATCCTTTGATTCACAGACTGGCACTCAGCCACTGAGTCACACCAGGCAGGGTTGTTTGCTTTCCACTTAGTTATTTCTTATATAAATCTTGCTTTTGTTTCTCAACTGATTGTTATTTATAAAAATGTTTAGAATATGTTGGGTTGGATCATAATTTTTCTCCTAAAATTTATGGAAATATTTTACTCATTTATTGGTTTTCTAGTTTTTAGCAGATAGTTCAGAAACAAAGTAAAAACCCGAGAGATAGTCATTATTTGTAGTATAAAATCTAATAAACAAAATATGACTCATCCTGAGTAGCCATTAAAAGTTATGTTTATTCTAAGCAGGCTTAGAAGAAAATTATGTTATATTGGGGGGGTGAGCAAAAATCCAGAAAAATTAACAGAAAAACAACTTTGACATTTAGAACAATAAATATTCAGTTACATTTATTCAATAAAGAAATAGCCCTGGCTGGTGTAGCTCACTAGATTGAGCACGGGCCTGTGAACCAAAAGATTGCGGTTCAATTCCTAGTCAGGGCGCATGCCTGGGTTGCAGGCCAGTTCCCAGTAGGGGAAGCATGAGAGGCAACTGCACACTGATATTTCTCTCTGTCTCTTCTTCCCTTCTTCTCTTAAGATAAATAAATAAATTTAAAAAAAAGTTTTAAAAAAAGAAATAAATGAAAAGTCAATATCCCTAATATAATGGAATACCAAATCATCAGTTTATAAAATTCAATATTGAGTAATGTGTACTTAATATTGAGTACACATTATTGAAATAGTACTCAATAGTACTCAATATTGAAACCCACAGCAGTATTGTATCAACATCTAACATACCATATAAATTATAGTTGAATTATAATATGGCTTATATTAAATACTGTTGTGGTTAATAATAAAGTCTATTGCTTAATAAATTTCCTCCCCATTGGATTATAATTTTTCTGGGACTAGTAATCTTCACCTTTTTGTTAACTCATAGAGTTCAAGCATATAGTAGGCATTCAATGAATATTTGCTGAATGATTGAATGAATGCACTACTCAGATTACCATCAATTAGATTTTGTCTAACTATATTTATAATCAAATTCATCTTTATTACTTAGGATTGAACATAAAATGGTTAGAATAAAAACTGAGATTAAAAAGAAAGCTTAACATAAAAACCAAGATACCAGTAGACAAAGTGTTTGATTAATTTGACCAAAAATATATTTGGATTTCAAAATTAACATAATAAATTAAACATATATACTTTTATTCATTCCCTTGTGAAACTTGAGAGAAAAAAGCATCCAACCTTCTCTGGAAGAAAAGTGTGAGATCATACATGTATAGATGAGTTCTCTCTGGGAGCATAGTAAGAATATGAAGAAATGAGCTGAGTAAAAACCTGAGCACCAAACAAGATGAAGAGAATTCTAGTAAGAAGCAACTTGAGTCTCACTACAGAAGCTAAAAATTCACAGTCTTTAAATGTCTCTGATAACTAGGAAGGAGGGGATGGAAGTATGACTAAAACAGAGGACTTGTTAGAAAGTCTGTGTAAGGAGCAGTTAACCCCAGTGTGGTCTTCTAAACATGGAGCCACATGACTACACACTCTCAAAGTCTAGCTTGTTCTAGAAGAAACAACTATGGAGGTCTAAGCACAAGGAAGGCAGTCACAAAGGAACACAGAGAAAAGGCAAGTACTGAGCAAGTAGGGTTAAATTAAAAAGTACATATATTAGATGACTAAAACCTCTAACTTCTCTTGGACTGCTCAGTTGTAGAATAACGGCAGCCACATGTCGATATTTACTCTCTTCCATCATCCATCCCAGTCAGAAACTAAGTGGTCCTGGAGAAAAGACTAATGCACACTGACATTTGTGAATATCCTTCCTGGAAACCCTAATCATTGGCAAATCTCCAGTCTATCTTCACATTCTCAGAAGGCTTATTTAGTGCCTCAGAATTTTATATAAATGGACATTCAATAATCTTTGGAGAATTGAAGGAAGACAAGTGAGAGATAAGGATCAAACTAGAAAGAAAAAATTATCTGAACAAAAAATAGAAGTAATCTATAACAATATAATGTATTGAAAATGTTGAGATAGTTTTATACGTAAAATAACAATTAGTTATTTAAAAGGACAGAAGATATAAAATATTTCTTCATCATTAAAATATGAGTTAAAATATAAAGATTGTGGTTTTTATATAGCTAAGAATGTTAAATGCAGAGCAGAAATGATAGTAACAAATACAGAAAAATATGCAAAATTGGAAAGAAAACTAGAGTCTGCCCCAACATAGAATTAATAAAAGTCCTAGAAGGAAATAGCAGAAATAAATAGAGGTAAGAGAATCATCAAAAGTGAGTACAAGGAAATATCTTAGACTGAAGAAAATGGATTTCTAGATTGAGCATATCCAGAACAAGTAATAAACAAGTAATTAACATTGAACATGTAGTTAAATATGAAATTGTGAAGGTATAATGTTTTGTCCACTTAGATTGCAGAGTGGTAATATCACTATGGAAAACAGTATGGAATTTTCTAAGAAAACTAAAGGTGGATCTGCCTTTTGACTCAGCAATTCCATTGCTAGGATTATATCCTTAGTACCTTGAAAGAGCAATCCAAAAGAACCTATGCACCCCAATGTTCATAGCAGCACAATTTACAATAGCCAAGTGTTGCAAGCAACCTAGATGCCCATCAGTAAATGATGGATCCAAAAACCATGGTACATTTACACAATAGAATCCTGTCCAGCAGAAAGAAAGAAGGAGCTCCTACCCCTTGTGACAGCATGGATGGAACTGGAAAGCATTATGCTAAGTGAAATAAGCCAGGCAGAGATAGACAAATACCATATGATCTCAGTTTTAACCAGAATCTAATCAACAAAACAAACAAACAAGCAAAATATAACCAAAGACACTGAAATTGAGAACAGGCTAACAGTGACCTGAAGGAAGAGGGGAGGGAATTTCACGGGGAAAAAGGTGAGCAGTTTGTAGGAACAAATATAAAGGACACATGGACTAAAACTAGGCAGGGTGGAAACAAAGGGAGGTGGGGGGGACTGGGGCAGTGGGCTGGGATGGGGGTAAAAGGCAGAAAACTGTACTTGAAGAACAATTAAAATTTTTAAAGATTTTGTTTACTTATATTTAGTCTTCATACAGACCTCCAGATAAGAGATTACACCTTTTATTGTTCATGGCAATTACCATAGCCAGGACAGCACCATAATACTAGCTCCTTACACCTCACTTTTCCAAAGAATTATTCAATGGACGGGGACTACTTTAACATGCATCTGCAGTGGAATTTATGAGAAGAGCCTCTAAATTCTTGCATCTTATATAGGAAAGACAATAAATCTATTTTTTTCCTCCGAACATGATGATAGATGATGATTGATAGATGATAGATAGATAACAGGTAGATAAGAAGACAGAAAGAAGGGAGGGAAGAAAGAGAAGAGAGAAAGAGGAATGGAAGAAGGGAGGGAGAGAGAGAGAGAAAGAGGGGTGGGAGAAGAGAGATCTTTGTTTAGTTTGGGAGTATAGGAAATTCTCTCTAGGAAAAGGAAAAACTTCTATATTTACTTCACCTCTTGGAACATTGGCTTTGGGAAAAAAAAATAAGTCTCCTAGACAATAAATCTAATTTCTAATATCCAATTATTGTTTGACATTTATGTATTGTTTTAACCTAAGTCGTCATTAATCTTTCCTCAGCAAGCCATTATCACAGTGGAAATATTGAATGAACATTGAAAATATTTGTGGAACACTGTCTACAAAAACATAATTTCAAACCTCTGAATAGTGAAGATAAAGTGAAGACTCTAATAAAGGCATAGGGAGACAAACAGGTACAATATTTTGTTGACTTAGATCGGATTTCCCCCCCAAAATCTTCAGAAGCAAGGGGTCAATGGTGCAATGCCTTAAAATTTTAAAAGAAAAACAATTTTAAACTAGGATTCTTTAAATCAGTAAAAAACTCAATTAAAAGGGTAATGGGGTCAAATGCGCTACTGGAATTCAGGGTATGGTGATGGAATGAGAAAGGTAATGGTGATGGAATGAGAAGACTTCAGGTAATGAGAACACAATGCAATATAACAAGGTCTATCTAGAAATTATTCATCCATGTACTATGAAAAATAGAGGCATTTATTGAGGAAGATAAAATATGCAAGAAATAGTGTACATAGAACAATGAGGTCTCAGTCTCCTTCAAAGTTATGACCTACTTGAAGAACTCTAGTTCATTGGTAACTTTCTGAGTTAAATATTTACCAACTGCAGCACAACGTTCCTTCTGCTGTGGTAGCCAAAGCCATGCAACCAAATTTGCCACATGTTTGATGCCAAGATCCTGGGTCAGAATCTCAGACACAGTAGTTTTTGGACTCCCCAGATCAGCTTCTAGTTCTCTGTCAGCAACCAGTCTTTGGTAATTGCAGGCGGTACACATTCAACATTCTAAGGTGTTCTGCTTGCTGCAGGCCTTTCAGGACATCGCTCACTTTCAACAGATCCTCAACTATCTTTGAAGCCCTTGTACCACACTTTTATCTGTGCTGCACTCATTGCACCATCTCTGAAAGCTTTCTGAATCAGCCAAATAATTTTTGGGAAGGAATGTTCAAGCTTAACACAAACTTTGATGCAGATTTGTTGCTCTACTCACTGAGACATTTTGTTTTTCTTTTTTAAAAATATTTTATTTGTTTAGTTTTAGACAGAGAGGAAAGCAGGGAGAAAGAGAGGGACACGAAACATCAATGTGTGGTTGCCTCTCATGTACCTTCTACTGAGGACGTGGCCCACAGCCCAGGAATGTGCCGTGAGTAGGAACTGAACCAGTGACTCTCTGGTTTTGCAGGCTGACAATCCACCTAGCCACACCAGCCAGGCCCTTTCAGTCATTTTGAATGTGGTGGCCACAAAATACACATACTAACTCAATAGCATGTACTGCTGACTAGTACAGTAAAGTCGTCATTGTTCATTCATGTGCATTCCAGTCTTGGCTAACAGGTTACATTGATGTCAAACCATTCTTGTTATATTAACAATGGTTTGGCTTTTTCCAGACAGACCTCATAATAGCATATATTTTAGAATTGTGCACTCAAAACTGATATAATCTTATTAACTAATGTCTCTCCAATAGAATTAATAAAAATGATGGTAAAGTAAGTACATTTTCAAGCTTATACTATGTCAAAATGCACCATTTATGCAAATAACTGTCAATGCTGTTTTGGAAGCCACACTCTAGCAAAATGAAGAAGGAAACTACTCCAGGAAAGATCAGCATGAGGAAGAAAGAGCCAGCTGTGCTGCTGCCCCAGAGAACCGAATTATAAACAGGGCCAAAGAATAAAGGCTGACAATAGGCCTGACTCCAGGAAAGAAAATAATTGGAACTGAGAAATCACCTGATGTGCTTTGCCATGTGGAAATTGGATTCTGATAGAAAGTTGAGAGAATTATAAACAGCAATATAAAACAGCAGAGAAAAGAAAATTTGAAAGAATAACTCTAGGAAAACAACACTGAACAGAAAGAAGTCGTATATTGAAATTCTTATCCACTAAAACATTAATTTATGTTTTAAATGATACAAATAGAGATGAACTAACTTAAATCCCATCGACTACTCAGTATATTTAATATGTGCCAGACTATAGTAGCTGAAATTAAATTAATCATGACAACCATCACAACACTCAAGAGAAAAATTATGAGCAATAACCAAGTGAAATAAGAATTGATTCTCAATAGCAAAAAAAGAAAGGGGGGAAAGGAGAAAGAAAGGATAAATGAATGAACAAGATGTCATGGTTTATGAAGACAATAAACACAAGAAAAAAATTAAAATTGTTGAAAATCTTTCTGTTGGGAACAAGAACAATGGCCTCAGCCCCAAGGAGCCTGAAACCCTAGAAGAGACCCTGTAAGTTGATTGCCATCTGTTTAGTTTCAAAAATTTCCCTTCCAGTTGAGACAGACCCCACTCTTTTCTCGCGTGTGGACCCTGTAAGCCAATAATCTGAAACGCCTGCTTGATGACCTGTATATAAGGACTTAGCTGTAAGCGCTAGGCGCGAATCCCAGACGAGCCCCCAGCAGGCACGTGTCTCCGGACACTTTGAGGGATCGCCCCTGTGCAGGTTAAACTTGGCCAATAAATTAACATCTTTGAATCCCTGAAAGTCTCCGATATTTGTTCTCGTGGTTGGTGGATCAAACACTTTCCATTCAGGGAATGAAAATAAAACTTGAGGATAGACAAGATGAAAGAGTGTTCATAAATGCTATTTGAAGTTTTAAATTACTGTATATTTTCTTTTATAAAACAAATTATAATTATTAAGCTAGAATAAAAGAAATATTGTGCTTTATAATGATAGGATTGTAAAAATGGCTCAAAGGAGCCATTAAACTATTAGTTTAATTTTACCCATTGGATGAAATATTCTGCTCATGTACAGTGTTAAGACCCAATGTCTGAAGAGCAGAATTTTTTAAATTCTGGTTTTACCACTCACTCACAGCATTGAGCACTATCATTAAAGCACAAAAAGAAGAAAATAATTTACTTAACCTATATGAATATTAGGATGATTAGGTGATATAATACATTCTATGTGATTATGAATGTGCTTAATAAATATTTGGTTAATTATTAGCAGTAATAGAAGTAATGGTGGTAGTGGTGGTTATTTTTTTTTTACCAGACTTAAGATTTTATTTTTTTAACATTAAAACAATCATCTAAAATTTACTCCAGTGGCAAAGCTGATCAGTTAAAGATGCTCTGATATATTATGAGGTCTGTCTTAAAGGAATCCAGCAATGTAACATGAAAATAGGGAGACTTATTAAAGAAAATGCAGGATACAAGAAACATTGTATAAAGGACAATCACACCCCAGTCTCTTCAAAATAGGTACTGTAGGACCTCCCACAGTCCTCCCAATTGCCCTGTCATATTTTCCTGAATCTCATTGACAGTCTGAAATTTCTTCCCTTTCGAAAGTGATTTTAGTTTTTGGAAAAACCAAAAGTCTCAGTGCAATAAATCTGGGCTATAGGGTGGCTGAGTCATGTGGGTGATTCGATGTTTCACCAAAAAACTGCACAAGATGTGATACATGAGTGGGCACATCGTCATGATGAAGCTGCCAATCACCAGTTGCCCGTAGCTGTGGCCTTCTGAACCATTCAAATAGTTTCTGTGGAGGAACATTCAAGCTTAATGCAAAATTTGATGCAGTTTTGTTATTTTACTCACTCAGTCACTTTGAATGTGACAGCCACACAGTACACATGCTCACTCAATAGTGTCTATCGTCCCCACTGACTAGTACAATGGAGTCGTCATTGTTCATGCATATGCCTTCTGCTCCACTCTCCTTGGCTGCCAGGTTACATCAGTGGTGCTCAATATATTCTTGTTATATTAACAATGGCTGGGCTTTTTCTGGACAAACCTTGTATATTGGATTTCCTTATTTATGTCAACGACCACATATGTTATATCTATGACACTGTGTTACAATAAATAAATTACATAACAAAGCTTTTATGGTTTTCTCCAAATTCTGCATGGAGAAATATAAAAACTATTTATATTACTATAACAGATCTCTTCCTTTTGGTCAACAATACCAATGATTCTCCAGTATAGTCATTAATTGTGCTGTTTATTATAATGTAAAAGAGCTCAATTGGTACTGTAACTCCAATAGTACTCAACATAGCATTTCATTCCCTCCAAAATGTCAGATAGAATGGTAGTTCTATCCATTCAAATTCCTCTTTTTAAGGCTACTTTCCCTAAGAAACTTTTTCAATTAAAAATTATGGAAAGATTAAACTCATATTTTTCATAAATATAAGCATGAGACAAATCACCTCTTTGTGAAATCTGTAACACATTTTAATTGGATACAAAACAATGAGGCATAAATATGCATCAGGATCATGGAGATGAGCTGTTCTTGCCTCTAGGGAAGGTACAAATATAGATTGATGTATAAAGTATAATGCAACGGGTTCCCTCCTAGAGGGTAAAAATGCATTTTATTTTGATGGTTTTTCAGTGGATTTGGCAAGAATAAAATTAGCTAAGTTTAGTTAATGTACTTAGATCATTCAATGTATTTGCAATGGCAGTGTATTGCAGTGAACATTATAATTGATATATTTAATGCATTTTGAAACTTCTCTTTATATTCTGAACTTTAACCTAAAATAAGTTAATGAATTGTTAGGGTGCAGTTAATGTCAGCCATTTTATAATATAGTATAATTTTTCATTGTGAATGTCAAAAAGCAAAGTAAGAAATACAATAACACTGATTTTTTTTTTTACCAAGTGTTTTACCAAATGCAGTTTCTAGGGGCTAGCAAGAAGGACGATATATTTGAAGTACTGCTTTAATTGGAATTAAAGTGTGGGCATATTATTTTCTGCTCAGGGTTAAATGTAGGCACACTAAATTTCCCCAATAGAATTATATATAAATTTACCAATATTTTTAAAACTTAAAAATGCTAGTTTATAGTTTGTTATAGCCTTTTTAATTTCTTCCACTTAACAACAATTTTGAGATTAAGAAATATATACTTGATTTATTTTTATTCACAACTATTAGACCAATGACTGTACGTGACAGATGCTAAATACATGTTCAATAAAGGAAGAAAAGTTTTAAGTAGGAAAGGATATTTTAGAGATGAGCAGCACAACACATTTTAATATATTAGAGAGTTTATAGTGTTTGAATCACCTACAAATAGCAAAACAAACATTATTTAAACAAACACAGGTTTCAGTTACAAAATATCTGGAGATGATGTTTAAGTTTTTCACTAAATCCCTTTAAGAACTCTTTTACTCAAACTGAACAAAAAAAAAACATTTAATCATGTTAAATAGCTATCTTAAGTCTATTCTAAGCCTCACCTGTGTATTAGAAGATAGGTGATTAGTCTCATCCCATCATTTATGAAACTTCTGTTTACTTCTGCTTCTTTGACCTAACCTTTTAGGTCTTTCTCCTGATTTTATATTGCTGAAACTTGATCCTTCAAAAGTTGAATGCACCAGGCCTTAGTCATAAAACTTTTTATTTTTCTCTATGTAAATTCTTTAAAAAAATTTTTTGGTAGTATTGCTCCTGACCTTGGTCTAAACACTATTTTTATTGAGGATATTAACCCTGTTCTATCCATTGAGGACAAACTCTTGATTTGATATTTCCATTTATAAATCTAACAAGCCTCCCAAACTTAACATGCTGAAAAGAGATCATTGGATTCCCCATACCACTCCTGATTTTTTCATTCTTCTTAATCTCAGCAAATGCCATTATTATACACCCAGTTGTCAGGAGTCATTCGTACTTTCCCCTCTTTTCTTGTCCCTCATACCCAATATATTAGTAAGTTTTTTAGTGCCATCCAAAAGGTCAAATTAAATGCAGCTACCCCTCTATCGCTATTACCACCATTGAATTCAAGCCATAATCTTTACTGGGACCTTGAAAATTGTTTTTTAATAATGTCCCTGCTTCAATTTTTGGCCTACTTTTCAAATTTTTTATTATACAGAATCCAGAGGATTTTTTTAAAGCATGTGTCACTGCCTTTCCAGTTTACAACCTCATAAGAGACAAGTGATGCATTAAGAATAGAATTCACATTACTTGCATAGAGGACTCTGTGTTATCTGACTTTGGCTGACCTCTCCAATGTCATCTTAAACTATCATTATTCTCACTGGCCAACATCAAACACATACAACAACCTTATCTAGGTTTTTCAAGAACTTTCTGGATTCACACACTTAGTTGATCTTCTATCGGAATGTTTTATTTATTTATTTATTTATTTATTTATTTAGCCTAGATATTTATATACTTAGCTCTTCTCTTTTATTCTTGGTTGAAATGTCACTTAGGTCTTAGTTCAAATGTCACTTTACAAATAAGGTTGCCAGAAAAAATACTGAATGCCCAATTAAATTTGAACTTCAAATAAACTATATATATACATTTATCTTGCAAATATTGCATAGAACATCAATAAACAAATAGAAAATAGGTATTTATCTGAAATTTATACTTATCCAGTGTCCTGTGTTTTTATTTGCACAATCTGGAAACCCAACTCCAGAGGACTTCTTTGGCCTATGGCATTGCTTTTATTGCACTTCACTTTATTGCACTTCACCCATTTTATAACTACTTTATTTATATATGTATTTTATTAGTTTACAAGGCATTTTTCTCATTAGCAAAGGAACATTGTTGACACACAGTAGGTAATCAATGCATAATTTACTAATGAATGAACTAATTTAGTATATTATTTTGAAAAGTGGGCCAAAGTATAGCCTGAGTACCAAGTTCTAGTGTGGCCTCTCACAGATACCTACTAACAAGTTTATGCAAACTTTATAATTTTCTGAGGTCAGATTTTCATCTCTGTATTGGAAAAAACAATACCAGTTCTTATGGCTTCACCACAGAGTGGTTAAAAAAACTAAGGACTATGTTTATAATATTTTTACATTCTCTAAGGTGCTAAAAATAAAAAGTAATATTATGTAAATACAATGAATATTAATAAAATGTTAATACTGCCCAAAGAAATATACATATTTAACACAATTTCGATCAAAATTCCAATGGCATTTTTACAGAAACAACAGTTTTATTTTTTTCTTTTTCCAATTTTTTAATTTAATCATTTTTTAAATACAGTGTTCTATTACTCCCATCCCATCCCAGCCCCCGTGCTTCCCCCCTCCCTCCCATTTCCACCCTTCTCAGTTGTTGCCCATGTATCCTTTATATATGTTCCTTTAAATCCCTCCCCTTTTTCCCATGAAATTCCCTCCCCTCTCCCCTCTGGTCACTGTAGGCCTGTTCTCTATTTCAGTGTCTTTGGTTATATTTTGCTTGCTTGTTTGTTTTGTTGTTTAGCTTCCTGTTAAAGGTGAGATCATATGGTATTTGTCCTTCAACACCTGGCTTATTTCACTCAGCCCAATGCTTTCCAGTTCCATCCATGATGTTGCAAAAGGTAGGAGCTCCTTCTTTCTTTCTGCCGCATAAAATTCCATTGTGTATATGTACCATAGTTTTTTGATCCATTCATTTACTGACGGGCTGATATCAAACTCTATTACAAGGCAACTGTAATCAAAACAGCCTGGTACTGGCATAAAACAGGCACATAGACCAATGGAACAGAATAGAGAACCCAGAAATAAACCCAACTCTCTACAGTCAATTAATATTTGACAAAGGGGGCAGTAACATAAAATGGGGTAAAGATAGCCTCTTCAACAAATGGTGTTGGGAGAACTGGACAGCTACATGAAAAAAATGAAACTCGAGCACCAATTTACATCATACACCAAAATAAATTCAAGGTGGGTAAAAGACGTGACACCATTAAAGTCCTAGAGGAGAACATTGGCAGGAAAAATCTCAGATGTTTCACACAGCAACGTTTTTACTGATATGTCCCCTAGAGCAAGGAATATACAGAAACAACAGTTTTAATATGTGCTGGACCTATGAATGACTTTGAATAGCCAAGGCAATCTTGACAAAAAAGAATAAGGCTAGAGGCATCACAGGATCTGCTGTCAGACTATTACAAACCTAGAGCAATGACAACAATATGGTACTGAAATAAAAAAAGACATATAATAATGGAAAAGAATAGAGAGTTCACAAATAAACCTATATGCATTTCCAATTAATTTACAACAAAGTCAAGAAAACACAATGGGGAATGAACAATCTCTTCAATAAATGATTTTGGCAATTGGATATTACATGCAAAATAATAAAATACTGTCCTATACCATCCATATAAATTAACTAAATGGATTAAATACTTGGATTTAAGGTCTGAATCCATGAAACTCCTAGAAGAACTATAGGTATAGTCTTTGTGAAGACTTTTTCATTTGACACTAAAAACAAAAGCAATTAATGAAAATAAATAAGTGGAAGTACATTTAAAAAAGCTTCTTCACAACAAAGAAACACAAAAAAATTGAAAGGGAAACATGTTAAATATATTTAAATGTATTAATCTATTAGGAGCTAATATCCAAAATGCTTAAAGAGCTAATACAACTTAATAGCAAAAAAATTTAAACAAACCTATTAAAAATTGGACAGAAGATTTGAATAGTCATGTTTCCAAATAAGATATACAGATGGCTAGCAAGTATATGACAAGATATTCTATACCATTAATCATCAGGGAAATGCAGATTAAAACTAAAATGTGGTATAACCTCACACCTGCTGAAATGGCTATTACCAATATGACAGTAAATAAATGTTGGCAAAGATATGTATAAAAGCAAATTTTTGTGCACTGTTGGTGGAAATGTAAATTGGTTCAACCATTAAGGAAAACAATATGAATGTTTTTTTAAAAAAATACAACTACAATATAATACAGCAATTCCTCTTCCAGGTATTTATTTGAAGAAAATGAAAACAGTCCTGGCCAGGTGCCTTCATTGGTTAGAGTATTATCCTGAGCAGCAAAATTTGGTCCCAATCAGGGCAAATACCTGGGTTGGGGGATTGATCCCCTGTCAGGCACTTTAGGGAGGCAGCTAATCAGTGTTTCTCTCTCACATTAGTTTTTCCCCCATCCCTTCTCCTCTCTCTACAATCATTTAACATATCCTCAGGTGAGGATTAAAAAAATTGAAAACACTACCTCATTATGTTACATGCATCCCATTCTTATTTCAGGATATAACCTGAATTTTTATCAACAGATAAATGGATAAATATGTGATATATAAATATTAAACAAGTGTGAGATTTTACATATGTATTATTTAGTCATAAGAAAGTAAAATAGTGCCATTTGCAACAATGTGGATAGAACTCCAGGGCATTATGCTAAGTGCAGTAAGTCACTTAGAAAGACAAATTCAGTATAATCTCTCTTATATGTGGAATCTAAAAATAAATTTAAAAAAATAGATACAGAGAAGAGGTAGAGAGTGGGAGAAATAGATAAACTGTGTGTGCGCTGTTTTTTAGTTTAAACAAATTGAATAAAGACCCTTTTTATTGCCAAATGCAATGAAAACTTTTCAAATTTTGTTTTGTTTTTTCTTGATTTTTATTTGAATATGATAGGCATATATCTCTGCATAAGTTTAAGGTATACAGATAATGGCTTGGTTAACATATGAAATGATTGATGGAGCATTATTCATCTCATTCAGATACAATAAAAAGAAAAAACGAAAATCAAAAGAAAATTCCTTGTGATGAGAACTATTAAATTTATTGTCTTACCTTTCATACAGACCATACAGTGGTGTTAACTAGAGTCATAATTATGTACATTATATCTCTAGTACTTATTGATTTTATTACTGGTAGTTTGCATCTTTTTTACAACTTCCTCCAATTCCCTTCCTTCCCACCCCAGATTTTTGTTTTCTTGAACTCTTAGGAGTTTTGACAATTTTGACCACACACACAGAGAAACAAACACAATTAATACATAATACCAATTTAAAAAATCCTAGCATTCCTGCTGCTATCTGATAAACAATAAGATAGTAATGTAATTCAGGACTAAAGTTATAACTTTCCTATGTAAAAGGATCTGTAACGTCTCATTTAAAGAAAAATATAGATTCTGTCTTTCACTTATTTTAACTTCTCTTCTTTCATCTCGAATACAATCAGCCCAAGGTTGTGTGGAAGTAAACTAAATGTGGTATATATTGTTCTGACTCTTCATTAGTCCTTGCGGAGGACGAGTGTCACACCAAAATTTTAGTTCAATAAGTAGGACTAACTGCTGTCAATGCATGAGCACCACCGATGTGCAGTGAAGAGGAAAGGTACTGTTGTAAAGGCCTCTGGAGCCCAGAAGACATGAGTCTATAGGAAAGATGTACAGTCACATATTCCCATATTCTCCAGGCGATTTTCCAACTAAACTTGTGGAATGAGACAGCTATGCCCTTTCATCTGTTCCCCATTGCCTCTTTATATGGGTAGTTCAAAATGAGATATTTTGCCTGGTGCTTGGATTGTCACTGTATGAATTCATGTCTAGTTTTGTGGAAGCACAACATGTTGGTTTAATATTTATTGATCTCTCACAATATGTTAGGAGCAATACGGAAAATATACACAACATGGTCCTCAATTTCTGAAAACATATTTTAAAGCAAAGCAGTATACATATCTGCTAGAAATATAAATTTCATAAACCAGCACACTCCTTTTTTTGTCAGTGACCATTTTTAAACTCTATTTGTCTGATATGACGAAACAGTCTAAGTACTTTGAGAGAAATGGCTGATCAATACTTTTAATGAAACCAGTCTCTTCAGCCAATGTGGTTAGAATTCTGATGGCTTGCCGCCAGAATGGCTCCTGGACGACATTTATTTGGTAACATTTTATTGAAAAGAAATAAACCAAATGTGCTTCCCTCAGTATTTTCAGTTGCTAGACAACTTTCCTCTTTAGGAATTGACTTCTAATGTGTATCATTCACAAAGAAAAACAGAAACTGTTTCTAAATTGATGTCGTTAACAAATTGAAATGTGAGTGAATAGGAGATAAAATCACAATGGGGACTAAGGCAAATGGCCATACCTCAGCACTGTGGTTAGTACTGTATGATATTAATTACTAAATCCATTACTCTCTCAGTGAATATAATGATCACCTTTTCATAGAAAAAGATAACTGAAGTTTCTCAAAATTAAGTAAATTACCCAAATTCTCACAACAAATAAGTCACACGATTTCAAATAAAAACTCACAATTTGCTGACTCCAAATTGCTAGCCTTCAGGAGTACACTCCTAAAGAAACATAGGATAAATGATCCAATGACCGTGTGAATTAAAGAGGAATTTGAATGAGAAGTGTACTACGGTAGTTTAAAAAGTAATGAGCAGTTGTGGGAAAATGGTCCCTCAGTTTTTTATTTATAAATTTCCCAAAACCACTTCACAGAAACAGACAGTAACTTGGATTGCAATAGAGAAACTATTTCAATAAACTAGTGACAAAATATGCTTGAATACCTCAGAATATAAGTGGGTTTTCCAACCCACTTATAACTAGGAGGACTTGAATGCATTGCTGACCCTTCTTATGTAAACTATATTCTTTATTTTTCTCAGGACAAGTTGTGTAGATATATTTTTTTCTTTTAAGAATTTTATTTTCTAGAGAGGTTTTAGGGCTCACAGCAAAATTGAGAGTCAAGTAAAGAGATCTCACATCTAACCCATATTTCTACTCATGCATAACCTCCCCAATTATCAACACCTCCCACCAGAGTGGTGCATTTGTTATAATTGATAAACCAATATTAACACGTCAGAGTCACCACAAATCTGTTCTTTTCCTTAGAATTCTCTCAGTGTTGTACACTTTCTGGGTTTAGGCAGATATATAATATCATGTATCTGCCATTGCAGTATCATTTTAGAGTTTTTCATTGACCTAAAAATTATCTGTGCTCTGCCTATTCATCTTTCCTCCCTACTCCAAACCCTGGCGACCACTTGCCTTTTTTGTTTGTTTTATGTTTGATTAAGTCCTTTGGGGTGATATTGTTTAATAATATTATGTAGGTTTCAAATGTCCAATTCAGTGTCCAATTGTCTGTATACTGCACTGTGTGTTCACCACCCAAAGTCCAATCTTCTCTCACCACATATGTGACCCTTCACTACCTTTATTACTACTTCCCCACCCTTCTCCTCTCTAGTAACCAAGATACTGTTTGTTCTGTGTCTATGAGTTTTGTGTTTGTCTTATTTGTTAATTTGTTGCTTTCAGTTATATTTCTCCCATATGAGTGACATCATATGGTTCTTAAGTTTTTCTGTCTGACTTACTTTGCTTAGCATAATTTTCTCAGGGTTGCATCCATGCTGTTGCAAAGAGGAGTGTTTCACCTTTCTTATGGATGAGTAGCATTTCACTGTGTGTATATACCAAATCTTCTTTATCCAATCATTGATCAAAAGATACTACTTTTGTTGTTTCTATGTTTTGGCCACTGTGAAAAATGCTGCAAAGAACATCAGGGCACATAAATATTTATGAATAAATGTTTCCAAATTTTTCAGTAGGTACTGAGAAGAGGGGTTGTTGGGTTACATGCTAACTACATTTTTTATTTTGTGAGGAAATACCATACTTTTTTCCATAGGGCCTGTACCAGTTTACATTCATTCTTACCAGTAGTGAATGAGGGTATCTATTTCTCCAAAATCTCTCCAATACTTGTTATCTATTTAATTAATAATAGTCATTCTAACAGGTGTGAGGTGGACCTGACCTTTTAACTGTTCCCATTGTTCTGGCTTTTACAGAATGTTACAGAGTTGCAATTGTACAGTATATAACCTTTTCAGATTGGCCACTTTCACTTAGTAACATGCATCTAAAATCATTTAGTGTCCTTTCATGACTTGATAGATCATTTTGTTTAAGCACTGAATATTTGATGGTCTGGATATACTATACTTTATCCATTCAACTACTGAAGGACACCTTGATTGCTTCCTAGTTTTGGAAATTGTGAATGTTACTTTAAATAAAGTTGTCATAATTCTAATTTTATTTAAAATAGCATACATTAATTTTTTTTATACAAGCACCCTTCAGATTGTGATCTCTAAATACGATCTTCTACTCAGAGGACAAGAGCTTTATGGTGATACAGGTAATTCCAAATCTCAGTCAGAAAATATATGCGATAAGCTTATGGCAGACAGCATGGAAAATATCAATGTCCTTTAAAAAACATGAGAGCTAACGTAAAGGGGCAGTCAGTAGCCAAAGCTGACACAATAAGAATGTCAAACAGAAAGAAACCACCCTGGCTGGTGTAGCTCAGATGATTGATCACTGGCTGCGCGAACCAAAGGGTCACTGGGTTGATTCCCAATCGGGGCTGTGGGCCAGTCCCCAGTGGGGGCTATGTGAGAGGCAACCGCACATTGGTATTTTTTTCCTTCTCTTTCTCCTTCTCTTCCCTTCTCTCTAAAAATAAATAAATAAAACATTTAAAAAGAAGAAGAAGAAAAGAAAAAGAAACTCAGACCCAGACAATAGCATTGTCATTATCAGAGGGGAAGGAGAGTGGAGGAAGGTTGAAGAAGGAATGGGAGGATAACTGGTGTTGAAAGAAGACTCAACCACTTGGGGTGGGGAATACAATACTATAGATGTATTATAGGAGTGTATACTTGAAACCTACATAATTTTATTAACCAACATCACCCCCCAAAAGGTAAATGTATGTATAATTAGAATCAAATAAAAACTATTGTTATGTTCAGTGCTATAATGTTCAGTGCTATAAAGTCTGTTTTTGTCAAAGATGAATGCTGCAATGTATATGGGCAAAATAAAATCATATCTAGTATTTGGACTAGGGACAAAGCAGCAAAAAATAATAATTAAAATAATTAAAATCTAACTTGATTTTTAAAATCAGTGATATTTTTGAAAACGAAATGATGAGAGTTTAGTTTAAATACTGCTAATTTAAATTTTTTTAAATATCAAAATATAATGGAAAATTTTAAAACTATTACATAAAAAATTGTAATCAGGAAAACTCCTCTCTATTAATAAGTCTTTCTAAAACTGCACCTTGATAATGCTATTTTATTCACTTTAACATGGACTCCTCCAAATTGCAGGACTATATAAAGTTCAGGCAACGCAAAAATATTTACAAAAGCTTATGGAAAAGACTATTAGAAGTAAAAGTTTATGAAAATTAAAAATAGTAATGGTGAGGAAATATACACACTTTGCTTCTTTGACTAATAAAAATATTCCTAACTGTGGGCTACATAACCAATGTAAGTTTTTGCTATTGGTAAACATAGTTTGACCTAATATGTACTCGTAAGGTTACAGTTTCTTCTTCATTATATTTGCTCAATTCCTGCCCTTCTCAAGTTTATTACTTACCATCCCAATGAAGTATTTCATAGCCAGCTCACTCACAGTTATTTCCATTTTCTTTGACTAACTTATACAAAGAACTACATTATCATTTATCATTTAAATACATATTGCCTTATGCTATTTTAAAAGTTTGTTCATTATATTCTTTCCTACTTTAAGAATAATAAATTTAGTGTTCAACATTTTATTGCTAGTATTGTGCTAAAAATATGTGTACATTAGTTTTTGTCTTTATGCTAGAGTCTCTGTACATTTATTTGAATCCATCTTCTTATTTATTCAGATATTAGATTTTCAATAAATATTTATAGAGAGAATAATTTTCAACAATTTGGAAGAAAGGAAACCAAAATATACTGAACCCTAGTATTTCAAGCACTGCACTAGGTCCTTTATATATAAGTATTATCACATAATTTTTCCAGGTTTAGGGAAGAGAAGACAAATGTTCAGAAAATTCATAAATTCTTTGTGTTGTCAATAAATGAAAAAACTTCGATTTGAACTCAACGTCTGACTAAATGTTTTTTTATTGTTTTTGTTATCTTTGTATATGTGGAAATAAAAAGGAAAGAAAAATAGAGGAATATTAATAACAGGAATACTTCCATAGTATGAAATTCTTTTCTTATTTTAAAAGTAATATTCTCCTCTAGGATTTTTATGGTATTATGATTTACATTTAAGTCTTTTATCCATTTTGAGTTTATTCTGGTGTATGGTATAAGTTGATGGTCTAGTTTCATATTTTTGCATGCAAAATCCAGATCTCCCAACCCCATTTATTAAGAAATACTGTCTTTACTTCATTGTATGTTCTTGCCTCCTTTGTCAAATATTAGTTGACCATAAAGGTGTGGATTTATTTATGAGCTCTTACTTCATGCCATTGATTTATGTGTTTGTTCTTACGATGAAACCAGACTGTTTGGATTACAGTGTTCTTGAAGTTTAGTTTCTCACCAGGTCGTATGATCCCCACAACTTTGTTTTTCTTTCTCTAAATCACTGAGGCTATTCAGAGCTGTTGGCTCCACATGAATTTTTGAAATATTTGTTCTAGACCTATGAAATAGGCCTTTGGTATTTTAATAGGAACTGCTTTGAATCTATAGATTGCTTTGGGTAGTAAGGACTTTTTAATTATGTTAATTCTTCCAACCCATAAGCATGGTCTACATACACAACTCCCACTTATTTGTATCTTCCTCAATTATCTCTTGGAGAAAAACATAGGTAGTAAAATTTCAAATAGCTTGTGTAGCAATGTTTTTGACAATATATCTCCTGGGGCAAGTGAAATAAAGAAAACAATAAACAAATGGAACCACATCAGATTAAAAAAGCTTCTGTACAGCTAAAGAAACCATTCTCAAAATGAAAAGGGAACCCGCTGTATGGGAGAATATATTTGCCAGGGATAGATCAGACAAAGGTTTAATCTCCAAAATATATAGAGAGCTTATACAACTTAATACCAAAAAGACAATCTAATTAAAAAATGGGCAAAGGACCTGAATAGACACTTCTCCAAGGAGGTACATAGAAGATGGCACATTTACATATGAAAAAAATGCTCAACAACAGTAGTCATCAGAGAGATGCACATTGAAATCACAATGAGATATCACCTCCCACCTGCCAGAATGGCTACCATCAATAAGGCATTTTTCTTATTTTCTTTTTATAACAGCTCTTTGAGGTCTGTGTTACTCTCCCTATTTTCCAGCTGATAAAAGTTAAACTGAAAGAGAAATCATGTTTTGCAGAAAATATAATAAAATTTTTAAAAGGGGACTAGGATTTAAATCTAGACATACATGCTTTGAAAATTAATTAAGGCCTGTAATTCCCTAGAGTTTCTGTAATACAAAACCTTCTTTTCTTTTATATCCTAGTGCATCCACTGTATTTAATTTCACTATTAGAAATTAATTCTTCTCTATCTAGTTCGGAAAGTATTTAATGTGTTTACTTAAATATTATGGCACTATTGTCACTTCCTTTCCAGCCCATAGCATCTAACATAGTTTTGGGTAAAGAGCAATTGTTAAGTAAACAATTGATTATTAAAGTGATTGTTTCCATTGCTATTTCAGCACAAGTAGTGATGGCACTCCAGATTGTATTTTAATGTTATTCTTTCAGGCAGTTTTAGGTGTAATATGCTATCTCTTTTTTAATAGTTCAGAGACTTAAATTTTTAAATATCAGTCTATCAGCCAATCAACAAATATATACTGAGCAATCTCAGGGTGCAATATCAAAACTTCTAACAGTAATATCCATGAAAATGTAAGTTTCTCTAAAAATATATGTAATTTTACTTGCTGGTCTAAACCTACCTTTTCACACAGATCAGCACTTTTCTTTCCTCTTTTAAAAATATTTTATATATTTATTTTTAGAGAGGGGAAGGGGGGGATAAAGGGAGAGAGACATCTATGTGTACTTGCCTCTCACATACCCCCTACTGGGATCCTGGCCCACGACAAAAGCACGTTCCCTGACTGGGAATTGAACCAGTGATCATTTGGTTCACAGGCTGGCACTCAATTCACTGAGCCATACCAGCTAGGGCCAGATCAGCACTTTTCATATGTGCTTATGGAGATGTTCATTTGAAATAACTGCATCACTTCTAAATCATGTTACTCTGATTCTCTGCATGTTTTTGAGTTTCCTTTATCATCCTCATCATTGTGTTGCATGTTCAGCCCTATTACTTTTTAGCTTAATGCTCTGCAGGTTAGCTCTCTGATAAAAGCCTTATTGTAGTGTTTGGAATACCTACAGTGCCTCTGTGATTTTGCACAAATTAATTGTTCTTTTGTAGCTATTTTAGCTTTTCAGCACTTTGAAGCTGTTACTGAGGAGATAGACAAGAGGGAACTGTGGTTTAGAGCACGACAGCTTAATTTACATAGGCAATGTGAAGCGGAATGATGAGGAAATTAAATCAAGAAAGACGAAGAAGAAGGAAAAAAACACCTGTAACACTGAAAACTATTTGTATTTGACTGGAATGATTCAAGTTGAAAAACTACCGGAACAAAACTACCTAATGATTGCTATGGCCAATTTACTTGAATAATAGCCTACAAGACTAAAAGTTCACATTTGTTTAAAAAGCAAAAGCAAACAAAATTTATGATCTTAAGCAGCATTCAATTTAAAATAAAGGATGGGAGGATAATTTATAATATTTGACTATTTTTCTAGAAAGTGTTAAGAGAAAGATCCCAGCCTAGGCTCCCCTCAATGCATGAGGGGAAATGGAGAGGGGACTGTTTTCTAATCACCTCTATCATTCAGTGTCTCTGAGGAACACTCCCATTCTCACTCCTAGAGGTAATTGTCTCCGAAGCAGTCCTTTCCAGATTTCACCATTGTGTGTCCACATCCTTTATGTTATCATAAGGGTCCATGTATTCAATCACATGGAATGTTTTAATACTCTTTGAGTAACATTAGAAATTATTGCAATGCATCTTTAATTAAATCACTTTGATCACTTAACTTTGTGCTAGGAATAAAAAAATGAGTTGGAAGAGGCACACCACTTGCCTTTTAGGAGCTTACTACTTAAATATAAAATTGGACTATAAAGACACAACTGCAAATACAGATAGATTAAAGTTATAGTGTCTATGATGAAATATTATGAAAGGTTACAGCTTTGCAGTTTATAGAATCAAAGAAGAAGTTAGGGTGAGACTGAACTTACTGGTTGAGGCTGTGTTTTCTTTTGTGTGATTTGGAGGCAGATACGAGTAGAGCGGCTGCCAGGCTATGGGTATATTTCAGTGATAATAATTTTCCATTTTTTACTTAAATATTTTGTATGATTTCATTCCAGGGTTTTTTTTGGGGGGGGGATCTTAATATTCCAAATATGGCTGTGACCAGTCAGAGTTTAATTCCTACTCAGAGGCATCATCATGAGGACTCGGGGTTATTGCTTCTTAGTTATCTTTTGTCTCTCGAACTTGCAGGGCTTTTGGCACTGATTCAATTACTTTTGATATTCACAAGGAAGGTGAAACATGGATGGAACTAGAGCAAATGATGCTGAGTGAAATAAGTCAGGCAATGAAAGACAAATACCATATTATCTTACCTGTAAGTGGAACCTAATCAATAAAACAGACAAGCAAGCAAAACATAACCAGAGACACTGAAATTAAAAACAAACTGACAGTAATCAGAGGGGAGAATGGAGGGGGATAACAAGGAAACGAAGGGGAAGGGTCATCAAGGAACATGTATAAAGGACCCATGGACAAAGCCAAGGCAGGTAGGATTGAGGGTGAGAGGTGGGTGTAGGCAGGGTTGGGGAGAGCAGTGGGGGGAAAGGAGACAACTGTACTTGAACAACAATAAAAAAAGAAAAAAAAGAAGGAGTTGTTGGAAAAGATAAATTAAAAGTAGAATGAGAAAGAATAACTAAAAGAGGAGAGGGAGAGAGGAAAAGAGGGAGGGAAAGAAAGAGGGTAAGGTTGACATGAACACACTGATGTGGAGGAAGCTATGTTACCTGATATGTAGGCTTATCCAGTTGAAGCTTAACTGATAATATTACTGGCTTGCTGTATTTCTGGCTCTTATTTCCCCAGGTATGTCATTTTAAAGGCCAGTATACATCACTGAGATAACTATGAAATTAAAATAAGAATAGTTGCCTAAACATTTATGATAATTAAAAGTCGGTTTTAATAAACATTTGGTCTTAGGAGGAAGACACTCTTTTGATATTATTAATGGTTATCTACCCAATTTTTCCAGATCTGGACATGGGGTAAGCCTGATAAGTGCTATGTGATAGTTAATGTACTGATTTTAAAATGGATTTTGGGTGTGATGTGATTCTGAATGTTTTTTCTCTTTAAACTATAAATTATATTTTATTTCCTGAACATTCTTATGTGGAAATTTCTACATGTGTTTTACAACTTTCAGAAAAATTTGAGTTCTCTAATATTCTGTATGCCATGATGATTATACTTATGCATCATTTTATTTCTATGAATTAATGGCAAAGAACACATTAATAATGTAAGACTGGGGTAAGCAAACTTTTTCAGTAAATGGCCAGAAAGTAAATATTTCAAGCAATGCTCATCATATGGTCTGTGTCATAACTATTCAACTTTGTGATTATAGCCCAAAAGCAAACAAATGGGCCTGTCTGTGTTCCACTCTCGGGATTTACAAAAATCAAAGTCACACTGAATATAGCTCACAGGCCTGAGTATGGAGACAATTTCACCTGCTACTTGTAAAAAATTAGAAAAATGTTTGCATATCAGTAAATGCAAGTGTTCATCCATTCTTATATTACTTTTCATTATTTGAGAGATGCTAGAAATTACCACCTGCATATCAGGTGATAAAGAAATAAGCAATAAGTCTATAAACTGAACAGTCCTGCATTGTTAAAAATGCAAAACAGTTTGAAACAAGCAACGAGTAAGCAGTTTCATTAACTCAAACTGCTAGTACTCCTGACATTTTGTTTACAATGTTTTATGTAACAAGTCTCATTTCTTTAATTACTCTTCAGGTCTTATAAATTTTTCATGTTTTAATACTTTTCAGAATAACATGGAGTTAAGGAATTTCATACTTGATTTGAAATTACATTTATTTCCTATAATAAAGAAGATCACCCTACCTTTGATGTTTGACCTCAGATAGGCTCCCTGGTTCTCTCTGCTTTTCATACTCCTGCCACCTCACCACCTTTGTGAACTTGAGAGAAAGACACCCACACATGCCCTCTGTCTCGGGGAGCTGGTGAGAATTCCAAGCAGTCCAGCCCAAGCCAACATAAGAATTCCCACTCCAGTGTCATCTCCCACCCATGACAGAGGCTGGAGCCACCATCCTCCAGTGCTCTTCGGTCTTCTGTGTGAGCTCTTCCTTCTTGGGACTCCTCAACTTGATGTGAGTGCTAAATGCCCTTCCTGTGTATCTTCTGGTGAGTGATTTGTTTCATCTGTTCCTATATCTAAATACATTACAGGGTGGTGACAACACCAGCCTTTGGGCTGACTTAACAAAACAACGCTTTATATCAAAGGAGCTTCTTATCTTAGATGGCCTTTGCACATGACCTTCCATTTACCTCGGTCACTTTTGCATCTGAGAGTCGTATATGCTCTAACTCTTCAGTTCTCTGCTCAATCATCCTCTTGTTGGAGAACATCCCGGATCATCCTCTATAAAACAAAAAATAGTGAAAAGCTAACTTTCCCCTTACCATTTTTTATATTTCACCAGGGAACTTACCATCTTCTAATATATATTCTACACATTTTAAAATTTGCTTATTGGTACTTTTAAAATACAGGCTTCATAAGGATAGACATTTTCATCATTTTTGCTTGTTGCTAAATCTCCAGCACATAGAATCTAATGTAATAAATGCTAACATCCCCTAGTAAATTAATAGTCAATATGTTAGAATGTTGTGGTTATATATATATTTTTTCTTATATATCTTTACAATCTCCATGTTGTATTCCAAAGTTATTCTACATATTTAAATTAAATATAAGTAAAAACACAAGATGGTTTTTAGATTTATGAGAAATTAGGTTTAACAATGCACAACCATATTACATTTATTTATTTCTGCTTGGTGATGCAATCAATTTGCTTTCACATATCAGTTTCATATACATACATATACTATGTAGACTATATATACCATAAAAGCACTCAACTACTTCTAACATAACTGTTTGCCCAATACCCTGTTTAAAATATTTAGACATATTTAAAATTAAATAGCTTATTACATTTGTTTTTAAATGATGTTGAAGAAAAATACTCTTAGTAATAATATCAGGCTCTCTGCATATATCACATTAATTTATTTTGTGATTTAATTGTATTTAATGAAATCAAAGATGCCATCAATTGTGAAATATATCATTCATAACTACTAAAAATAAAAAGTAGTTATGCCATTTAAAATATGAAAATGCTTTTATTACAAAGTAATTATTTTCTTAAGAGAGTTGTTTTAGAGTAAGTTTAGTCATAAATATAACTATATATTAATGACATAGATGTATAGCAAATAGGTTGAATAAGATCTTCTGAAAACATTTATCTAATTCTTCCATATACTTTTTTACTTAGAGTTATTATATTCATATTTCTTCAGAAGATATGCAATCAAGATGCAGAATTTTTTACAAAAGTTTTTCATTATGTTCATTGAAATTTTCCTTTAGGCTCCATCTCTCTGCAAAGTCTAAAGATAATACTTTATTAGGGCAAAATTTTTCATCATTTTATTCAGAACCACCAGTATTTATGTTTATTCACCAAATGATATAAATTATGTGTTGACTGAATCTTGGGGGTTTGCGTTCTTCAGTATGTGACAAAAAAGCACAGCAGTGTACCCATGCACAAGCAACAGCAGTTATAAAATGGTCGGCCCTGGACAAGAGTGAGGGGAAGTCAGAGATGTTAAAACGAGAAGTCGTCCCATAGATTTCCTATGGCATAGCACATGTTATTAATTTTAAGAACTTCAAAAATCATAAGTTAAGGCCCAAATAGGTGAGGGAATGAAGATGCTTCCAAATCCATTAAGCCAGGGAGTAACTTACCTGGACTAATTGTACATATTCCTATCCTAATAATTTGGAAAACATTATGAATATTACTAAATTGTTTAAGTTATAATTATGTGCAAGGATTCATTTATAGTTAAAGCAATATATGAAGAATTCAGTCTGCCCTGTAGATGTTGCTCTAAAGTCTGCAGGTCATATCTGGCCCTCAGCCGGTTTTGTTGAATTCGTGTTGGAGCACAGCCATGATCAATCATTTTGGGATTTGTCTATAGCTGCTTTCACACGACAATGACAGAATTGAGTAGGTAAGATGAACACCACAGGGGGCCCACAAAGACTGAAATATTTACTATTTGGTTCTTGACTGAAATATTTTTCCTGTCCCATGGTAAGACCTTGAAAGAAGAGGAATCTAAGAACTATCTCTATTTTGCACTTGAACTGCTTGCTTGGATGCACTGCCATTGCATTCTTACTGTGCTACAAACCATTGTTTCCCTCTGTTGAAATTGTCACTAACTTCTTTTATGTCAGTACTCTGAATAGCTTTTCTTAGTCTCTTTACTCAAATCTCTGCACAAAAGTCTCCCAGGCAGGCTTCCTTTAAAATCATACTGAAAATACCTACACACTTGCCCCACTGCTCTTTCACCTCCGTTGGCTTTATTTTGATTCACGGCAATTCTCAACTTGTTGCTGAGACAATGTTAGATGTTCAAATCTATTACCTGTTTCCCCAGGGAATGATGATCTTATTTCCTATTCTTTATTGCATTTCCTGAATTATTGAGTTCCGGTCAATGAAATATAACTGAAGCAATGCAGGACTAACACCTAGAATCAAGATTTTCTACACATTTGTCCAGATGCCCACTTTTCCCCCTGTCTACCAGGCAAATGAATAGCCCATGAGAATGGTGGGGCTACACAGTGAAAGGGCTTGAGACCCTAAATGCCTCCTCGGAGCAGAGATCCCATCTTCCATGCCCAGTGCCGACTATTTGTGATGTAATGGTAAAATAAATCATTTTGTTTCAAGCTCTGAGATGTGAAAGTTGTTTATGTCAGTTGATGATGATCTACCTTAATATTTGCCACCTGAAATAGTGAGTTTATTTATTTATTGTTTGCTCCTACACATAAAACATAAATTTCATAAGACCATGATTTATTTTCATTCATTACTAGAACACTACCTGTCATGTCATAGGTGTTCAACACATTTATTCCATTTTTGTAGGGTGAACACATTAAGAAAGCTAAATATCAGAATTATTCTGAGAATTTGTTCCAAAAACACAAGCATAAGCACAAAGATTTCTGTGTGCTCTCTTAAAAGTATTACTCTTTTTAACCACTGTCAGGACAAGAAAGTAGCGATATTTACTGTGCATTCCTGAGGCACAGGATACGTTCTAAATTCTTTCATAAACAATCTCATTTAGTTTTTATAATACACTTGCAAGGTAAGCAATTAAGTATCTCCACTTTACAGATGAGCAAACTGAGCCAGAGCGCAGCCACATGACTCTGTCTTAGGCCGCACAACTAATAAGTGGCTAAGCCAGGATTTTAATTTAGGCATTCTGGCTATACTGTATTCTCAACTAATGTACTCCAATGATAAAGGCTCATCAAGTATGGTGGGGAAAATACGGAATACTATAATGGTTATAAATTACATAATCCAAAAATGTAAGGGAGGGGTGGAGAGGTCCTCATTTTCATTTTCATTAACTTTTTTAAAACTAAACTAACTCAAACTTCTTTTTTATTTAGTGGCAATAACAAAATTTACTGGAGTGGGGAAGTTGTCCACACTCTGTAAACTTATTCAAAACAGAAATATTTCAATAAAATTGTGTTTTTTATTATATTCTACCCATCTCCAAATGGTTTTATCTAAAAATCTGAGAGGTAACTACCCATGTTCTTGTCTTATATGGGTCCCCTGCTTTTTTACTCCTCCATCCTCCAGCTGCAGTGGTCCATAGTTACTGGCATATTTCCTCCAAGGTCCTCAAAGTGTCCTCATTCTTAACTTATCAAGGACCCAGGAACATCACTCAAGGCCATCTTTATCCCAGCTAAAAGTCTTCAAATCTATAGAAATTCACTGTGTATCTCTGTGACTTTTTTGGACAGCATTGGACAACTCTGAAGAACTGTCACGTAACTGGGGGTCTTCAGTAAATTTGGAAGGGTTATTTCAGTGTTTCTCTACACAGATAAACCATGTCAACGTGATATGCAGTCAGTTTTTATTGAATTATGGCAAGAAGTGAGGGAATTCGGGAAACTTGCTGATTTTCTTGGTTCCATCTAGGAAACAAGGCTCAGGATTTCTCTTCTCAGATTCCAAAATTTAATTGAGGACTTTATTTTGCCTTTGGGGTTTTGACCTCACTGTGGGTAAGAATTATGTTTCCACAACTTCACCTCAGGGACCTTAATAAGAGTGTGTGTTTGATTCTTGCTCTCTGCTCTTGTCTTTTGGAAGCTGATTTCCTCTGTGGTAGGAAAAACTTGCTCTTTGTACAGATCTTTTAAAGATCAAGATTCAACATTACCTTTCTCTGCATTTCTATGTAACAATTATATTTTGAAAGGAGTCTGCATAGAACATTCTCTCCTGCCATCTTCCTAATTGGGAAATGGGTCCATTATGAGAACATTTCTGAGACAAAAGAGATGTTAATACCTCATGGTGACATCAAACCGTGAAACAAAGAGTGTATGAAATCCATCCAACTGGTATAAAAATGTCATCCATCAGGAGACAGTGGGATTAACATTAGTCTGAATTCTGTTCAGGATTTTAAGAACAAACAATAGGTCTAAATAACTCCCATAGCTTTTGTTTATATGTACTTAACAATGACTAATATTATTTATTTCATCAGGCAAATCCACAAAAGTTTGTACATTCTGACACATTTTAATTCTTCCTACTGACCACTGATGCTTCTAATCATCTAGCACCTCTGACAGACACTTTACCTCCAGGTAGTGGTGAACATGTCATATGACTTTGTGATATAAAGCATAAACAATACTTTCTTTCTATTTCACATATTTTTTCAGGGTTCTCCACTCAGCCTGAGTCAGCTTCAGCTGATTACACATTCAACTCTGACTTTTACTCCTGATGTTTTGCATTTTGCTTGCATTCTTTATTTCCTTTTTTCAGAATATTTTCAAGACCCTCCTTCACAATAAAAATCCTAATGTAGTCCACAATAGGTCAGTGTGCCTTTATTCTCTCCAGGATGTTTGCTTGGCACTTGGTCAAATCAGCAACACACATGGTCTTCTTATAACAAAAAAAAAAGTAAATGTATATTTTCAAAAAGCAATGTTTTCAAGTTTCCTTAAAGGAGTGGAGTCTCTTTATCCTCAGGAGACATAAATCAGATAAAAGCAGCACTACTGTGGTTGATACAGAAGTATAGAGCTGCTGTTTAGCCCCAGTCGCTGTTTCCCTTTTCACTTCCTGTCTGAGAGCTGAGGCATTTTGAATTGCCCAAAAGACATCATTTAACAGCCTCTGCTCTGAGCCTACTTCTGATTTCTTACTAGCCCTTTGTTGTTTTTTCATTTTTTATAATATCACAAGAAGAAATAACTATTGAAGTGTTTCTTATTAAGTCAATGTAAAAAGACCAAAATATGGACAACCGCATGGTGATTAGCAGAGGAAAAGTGGAACGGGGTGGGGTAGAAAAGGATAAAGGGGCACAAATGATGACAAGAGACTAGATTTGGGATGGTGAACACACAGTATGATATAGATGATACAGACTTGTACTGTAGACATTCTTGTATTATAGACTTGTACACCTGTAACTTATATCATTTTATTAAACAATGCCACACCAAAAATAAAAAATAAAAAGGACAAAGACAAGAAACAAAACAGTATGAAGAATGACACATGTATAGAATAATAGCTTTAATAAAATTTAAGAAAAAGACAAAGGCATATGCTTACCTTTGCATTAACTAAAAAGTCTATTTTTCCACCTAAATTATCATCATTTATATAACAACATGTATATTTATTTTAACACTGTTTTGATAGAGGTAGGTGATTTTACACTACTTAAATGTATCACTTTGGAAACATTTTTCTCAATTTGTTACCATTTTATAATTTTTAAAAATATATTTATTTTAGAGAGGGGAAGGGAAGAAGAAAGAGAGGGAGAGAAACATCAATGTGTGGTTGTCTCTCACTTGCACTTCACTGGGCATCTGGCCTACAATCCAAGCCTGTGCCCTGACTGGCAAACCAACCAGCGACCCTTTGATTCACAGGCTGCCAACCAGTCCACTGAGCCACATCAGCCAGGACCCATTTTATAATTTTTAAGGCACATAATACGTCTGGAAGCATCTACTAAAACAGTTCAACCTAACTTGCTTTGCCATTATGCAGAAAAACAATGTTTTCCAAGATTGGTAAAAACCGTTGCCTGCATTTTGAGCTGTCTGCTATAGGACATAACAAAATTCCCCAAATATGATGCTTCTTTAGTGATTTTTACCTGTAATGAAGAGTAAGTGCTAAGAAAAAGAGATTTCTGAAATCTGTATTCCATTAGTGTTTGAAGAAACCAGCATGACGCTTTACATAGCCCGGTAAGTACATATCATGGTTTATGAGAGTTAATGTTCTCATAACATTTTACCATTTATCAGTGCTCTGTTACATTGCCTAATTTTATCTTCACATTACAAACAGACACATTATTATTCCAAGATGAGGGATAATAAAACAGAAGTCCAGAGAATTTAAGCTGCTTGCTTAAAACTACTCACCTGAGTAGGGATAACGTCTAGGTTATCTGGTTCTGGAATCTTTGTCCTTTCTACTTACAGAATCCTGCCAATTAAGCTTTGCACATTGAGCTAAATACAGGTAAATTTCCAAGGCTAAAAATGAGGAGGTGATTAAGTATAATTTTTGAAAGTCCATTAAGGGAAATATGTTTTCTTACTTTGTTAAAAACAAGATTGATTAAATGATACTGAGAATAATGAGCATTTAAAAAGCTGACTTCATTAATGATATAGAATCATAAGAGTAGAGGAATTTTATTTGAACAAAGGCATTTACCAGAGCTTTGTACAAAAGGTTGCACAAGGTCTGTCCAGAAGGTATCTAGCTGTGTAATATGAAAAATAGAGACACATATTGAAGAAGACACAAACACAAGAAACATTGTACATGGGATGATGACACCACAGCCCCCTTCAAGGTAGGCACATTGGGACCTCATACAGTTCTCCCAAGTGCCATCAGCTACCCCTTTGTGTTTTCCTGAATGTTACCGGTGCTCTGAAATCTCTTCCCTTTCAAAGGTGATTTCAGTTTTAGGAAAAGCCAGAAGTCTCAGGCCATCAAATCTGGGCTGTAGGGGGCTGAGTCACCTGGATGATTCTATATTTGACCAAACAACTACGCATGAGACTGTGATGCATGAGCAGATGCATTGACATGATGAAGCTGCCAATCACCAGTTGCCCATAGATGTGGCCTTCTGAATCATCCGAATAGTTTCTGTGAAGGAATGTTCAAGTGTAACAAAAAATTTGATGTAGATTCGTTGCTCTATTTGGTCATTTTAATGTAAAGGCCACATAGTATACATCCTCACCCAACAGTCTACCACCCAGGCTGACTAGTACAATGAAGTTGTCGTTGTTATAGCATGCACATTCCAGTCCACTCTCCTTGACTGCCAGGTTACATTTATATCAGGCAAACTGTTCTCATCGTATTAACAGTGGCTGGACTTTCCAGGCAAACCTCATCTATCTGCTCAAGATTTTTTAGTTTTCAATTTTTCCTTTTTTTAAAGAAAAAGTAAATCAAAGAAATAGTAAAATGTCTGTTTTGTTGTTTACTTGTATGCTACTCTAAGCCAAGTAATGAGATAAGAGGTTTGGATTAAAGATTAATAAAACAGAACTCTTTGTAGAGGGCATTGCCAGCAGTCCATCAAATCTGTAATTCCCTTTTTTCCCTTAACCCCAGAGCAAGGTAAGTCTGAACTTTCTGCCTTTAGGTGTAGCCATATTCTCCAAAGTGAAAAGTGAGTGGAAATAGGTTGATTAACCATTTTTGTTCATGACTAAGACAAGTACAGGACGTGGGAATTTCAGTGCTTAAATCAGAACAGACTCTGTCTGTCAAACCAAGCTGAATTAGTCAGTCTAACAGGAAATGATGTTCCAAGCTATCAGACCTGCTCTTTAAGAAAACTCACTGAAGCCGATCACAGCCTCTCACAACAATTGGTCCGCTAATACGGATGGGTTCCTAGATCATCCACCCAGCAGGGGAAACCTATACTACAAGGGGCCTGCCCTCCACAAGATAATTCTGCTTCTTTGGGGTCCCCTCCTTGTATCAGTGAAATTATTGTAAAAAGTACAATATTTGTCCAGATTTTTCTTTAATAAATGATAAAGAATGGAAGTTGAGGAATTATAAGACCCCTTTACAATAAAGTTATGTTTTTAATTCTTAAACTTAAAACACTGTTAAAACAATAAAAAAGAAAAGATTTTGATTTAAACAAAGGCTCATTTTACCAAACTCCTTTTCATTGTGATCTATGATTCTCTTATTGCCAGCACAAATAAGAAGAGTTTAATTGCTTTTAAAAATCATTAATCTTGCAGATTTATTTTCAACACACTAAGCAATTACTTTGTGAGTGCAATTCATTTCTCCTAATGCTACCCATCCTCTTCACAGTAAAAATTATATAATCCTCATATTAGTTGTCTCATTAAGCAAAGGAAGGGTCTGAATATGCTGAATACCAGCACATGCTTCTAATAATTACAAAGACTGAGTGACTTTAATTCTTCTAAAAATTTTCACAACCATGGGAATTTGATTTATTTCACTTTGAAATGATATGGGTATTGTCACTGAAATGTTGGATTTCTCCTTTGTAGTTAGATAAATCCCTATAAATTTTGACTTTTTTAAGAAGGGAAATTCATAAGGATCTATCACTGAGGAATGATTAGAAGTGACCTTAGTATAAAGCTTCATGGAGTTCTGATAATTCAGAACATTAAGAGTCAGTCCACCACTACTTCAGATAGTAACTTTTAGATAATTTTTGGTCACAACTCAATAAATAAAGCAGATATGTCTTAAGCAATATACTATTAGTTGTTGATTTGCTCTGCTAAACTCTAGAAATTTATGCTTTCCACATAATGAGTAAATTGGACTATGAAAATATTGATACATAAGTATTCTATTGGAATGCTAAATATATTGGAGATGCAAACAAAACAATGTACAGGGATTTTTTTCTGGACAATCAAATAACCATTGCTATCCTTTCTTGATCATCAACACTATATATAGAATACTTCCGTGAACATCAACTTTATAAAATATGTGAGCTCATCAAACATAATTTTACTCAGGATATACTCGTAAAAATTGGGCAACATGAGTGCAAGCAGTGCATGATAATCGAGCCAGGTTTTTATGTGTGTGACTCATGTACCTGGTGCATTTTCTGTGAATGGATTATGTCCATGTACCTGCTGCACAGTATATTGGAATATAAATAATACAACAAAATGCTTTCAACATTTTTCGAGTTGGAGAAATTATTTAAGAAGCTGAAAATAAAGAGGGTACATCAAGATTTGTAGAAGCTTAAAACTTGAAAAGAATATCACTGATATATTTTTCCTTTTGAATAAAAATAAACCATGATGAAAATATAAAATCAGAAATACTAGAAATAAAGCACTCTTACCTAGCAAAAGATGATTAGCATATACTTGAAGAGGAATATTATATATTTGCTAAAATACTATAGATAATTTATATAGAAATTATTAATTTTAGTTAAAATTAATGTAAAGATAGAAAATAACAAATTAATGATTTGAGGAATTATTGTTTTATTATGGATTTTTCTTGTAAAGTAGCCTGTGTTTATACATTTCATTTCCCTTTTGCTTACTTCTCTTTTTTTTTTAAGATTTTATTTATTTGTCTTTAGAGAGGAGGGAAAGGACAGAAGGAGAGAAATATCAATGTATGGTTGCTTCTTGTTAGTCCCCTGCTGGGAACTGGCCTGTAACCCAGGCATGTGGCCTAACTAGGAATCGAACCGCGATCGTGTGGTTCGCAGGCCCACACTCAATCCACTGAGCTACACCAGCCAGGCCTGCTTACTTCTCTTAATAAAGCCAACCAACATAGGTGTAAACATATCTTTCTACAACATTAAAAGTTGAATGACCTCTGAAACAACTACTGTAAAATTATTTTGTATATTTACATTCTGATATGACTGGTCACAATATGCTATGGATACAATCTGGGGATAAATATCTTTAATTTAAAATCTCGTTTTAATATTTAGCAAATACATTCCATTGATTTTAGCCTCATCGTATCTAAGTTAACCTTCAATAATTTAAAATAAACTAAATTACAGATAATTCTGCAAATATAGTTAATAACCAAGATCAAATATTAAAACATCATAATAACATAAGCAATCTTTGTGGAAAGAAAAACAGTAAAATAAAGCTTCATTTTTATAAAGAGATGTCCTTAAATTAACTGGTTAAATTATATGTAAAGTTAATACAGCTTTTTTTCATTTTTGAGGTGTGAAATATTAGCATAACTTGCTACTTAGTAATGTGAATTTACAGACTTTCAACATGCTATATTTTGCTACAAAAAGGCCGTTAAAAATAAAACACCAACATAAATATATTTTGAAGATTTTGTTTATTTTATTTTAGACAGAGGGGAAGGGAGAGAGAAAGAGAGGGTGAGAAATACCAATGTGTAGTTGCCTCTCTCATGCCCCCTACTGGCGACCTGGCCCCCAACCCAGGCATACGCCCTGACAGGGAATGGAGCTGGTGACCTTTTGGTTCACAGGCCAGTGTTCAATCAACTGAACCAAACCAGCCAGGGCCACCAACATAAATATTGAAAGAAAAGAAATGTATAGGCATGTGGGAGGAAATTTATTAGTCAAGATGAATTATGAGGTATTATTTTCTTCCTAGAAAGCAACATATATTACAGGATTAATATGGATGATAGACTCAATTTTCCTCTGATTTTGTAGAAATAAATACTACAAAATTTTTGAGAATCATTTCTACATGTAAATTAAAATGGCAGTGAAAAAGTGACCTTTTAAATTTAGAGTAGCTATTTATTTTGGAGTGTATCTAGATATTTCATCTTTCCAAATATGTTTGAGCAAATTTTTATTGAAATATATTTTAAAATTAAAACGCTCAATAAAATATTTGGACATTATGCTTTGGACAGTAGGTGCTTATGATTATTATATTATTTTTAGGTGAGAAAAAACATTATATTCTGGTTTTCATTCTTATTAATTATTTTCTATAAAATGTATTGTGTTTGATATAGCCACAATTCCTCCACATAGGTTAATTCTCCATTAAACAGCACAAAACAAAACAAACAAGACACTTTTCCTAAACCCAAACTAGGCACCAGGCACTATACTACGTGGAGCAGGAGCCTGTGGGTGTGGATGGGGAGATGGAGATGAGAGGAAGAGCAGTTCTTGGAAAGAGAGTTTTCTCAGCAGAAGGTCACAATTGTACCTATGTTTATATTAGCATATACTTGGAAAACAGAAAGTAGGTGGGTGGAGGGCTTTCTTAATCATTATTTTAGCCTAATTTTTAAAGAGTGGATGAATATCTTTATTTGAAAGCAAATTATTTTATCACAAAATGATTTATTTAAGATAATTTTAGTAATATTTGCCAAATTATATATGTTGTAATAGAATAATTCCATTTCTTCTGCTAGTAAAACTTTAAATATAAATGTAAGCCATATAAAATTTTATACTGCAAACTAAAATACTCCTTTAATATATTGTTGAGGTATATTAAATAGGCATATGTACAATTAGTAATAAAATAATCTGTGAATTAAATTAAAATAGAAAACTTTCAATCTTTTCTTTCTCTTCTAATTACTTCTAAACAAAGAATTGACATAGGTCTTCAACTATATAAGCATTTTTTATTTGTTGTTTTGTCTCAAATAAATAAGTAAATGAGAAATACCTGTGCATCTAAACTCCCCAGTGACTAACAGTTTCCCTGTAAATAAAGTTACCGGTCAATAAAAAGCAACAAGATAAACGCTGTGAGTTTTTTTCTTTTTTTCTTTGTTTCTCTCACTCTCTAAAGTACAAAGGAGGGAAATAAACCTCAGAACAAATAAACTTACCACAATCCAACAGAACAACTTCTAGATGGATATGTGGGTATGTTAGAAAATTAAATAAAAATTACTAAAAGAAGATGCTGGTGAATATTTATCTCCTCTCAGAAGAGGAAAGGAACATCTAGATATAAAACCAGAAAAAACAAAAAACAAAAAACACCACAATTCTATGTGGGGGCTAAAAAATACTTAACTACTACACATTAGAATACCTAAAATAAAAACAAAAGATGGACAAAGCAAAAAAAATTGCCCAATATACAATGCATAAAAAGCTTTACCAATTTACATATGTATATATTACATAACTAGCTCTTGTTAAGTGAAATATAAACTTCAGTTAAAGTAAGGCTAAGGGCATAGAGAAAAAAAATCAACAGTACCAGAAATGAAATAAAATTATTCCCTAGATATCTTACATTAACTCAATATATTTGAAACCAAGAGAACTATTTTAAAATATAAAGTTCACTTTGGGAACTATGGCAAAGTAAGTCAAGTGGCTAAATTGCCCGAGTTTCTCATAAAACAGAAGACCAGAAGATGAAAAGTGTCTTGGATTGAGTTCATTATCCAATCAGTTCTAGAATTATGAAAGACCTCCTAATTCCCACACTTTTTCTTTGAGTTTTTCACGACCTACCTCTAAACAGCATTTCTCTTTCATACTTACCACTTACTTAGAATAAAGTAATAATTCTGTTGTCAAGAGCATTAGCTAAAAGATAAATGGACAGGTCTCTGAAGGAGTAATCTTCTTGCTAATCATGCCTTATTACACATTTCAACAAATTTCATAACTTTGGGTTTAGAATTTGTGTTTCTTTCTTTATGGCAGGATAGATCTCCTGCTACAATAACAGCAGTATATCCAATTATTCATGCTTTTGGAAGGCAAACAAGTTGAGCATCTGAAGGCTGGACACTCAAGACAGGTGTGTTTCAATCCAGGACATAGAGAATGGAACTGACAGAATTTTAGCACTGCAGCACAGATGGATGAAAAGGAGATTCACAGATCCTGGATGATGTAATAATGCCTGAAATAAAGAATAAGAGAGGTCCTGGCTGGCATAGCTCAGTGGATTGAGCACAAGCCTGCGAACCAGAGGATCACGGTTCGATTCCCAGTCAGGGTACATGCCTGGGTTGCAGGCCAGTTCCCTGCAGGCCATCTCCCAGCAGGGAACGCATGAAAGGCAACCGAACATTGATGTTTCTCTCCCTCTCTCCTTCCCCTCTAAAGATAAATAAGTAAATAAAATCTTTTAAAATAAAAAAAAAATAAGAGAGGTGATAAGCTGCACCCAGATTCACTGCAAGCTCTACGGTTTCCTACCAGTATAACTGTAGACAACTTTCTTAAGCTCTTTGTACATGAGTTGCCTTCTCCACCAAATTATGAAAGTATTTCATTGAATAGTTATGAGATTAAGCGATTCAATCCACTTAAGGTACTGGCAAAAGTACCTGGCACACACAAAGCACTAAAAAAATATTAGCTATTATTTCATGACTGGTGTCGTTTAGAGGATTTCTCTCAAGAAATCATGTTTTCAAATCATGATCAATATTTTTATGGGTCTGAGATATTAATAAACTGCTTAGACAATGATTTTTTGTCAGGGGCAGTGATCATCAAACAAGGAATCATTTATGTTTTTCCTCTTTTTTTTTGAGGTCTTGTTTTGACTTAAAAGCTGATGGGACAGTGCACTAACTGAGATTCTACAGTACAGCTTTACTCTAACTGACTTTATGCTTTAGGGATGAGAACTGCTGCAGATGAGCTTTTTGCCAAACTGCAATCTCAAAAGCAGTTTTTCAAAAAAGCCGTGAGTTTTGGGGTACTTTTCAGCACTTGCAAGACACTTCTGTCGAAAACCTGTAGGTAACACCCATGAAAGCCGAGTTATAGAGAGTTATTTTGCTCTCTGAAAGAAAAATGTAGGATATGGACATTGAATTGCCACCTTCAACTATAATATCATAATGCAGTTTTAAGACATTGTTATTTAGATAACACTTAATTTCATAGTGTGTAAAAAAGTGTTTTATTTTGTGGCTAGCAAATGGACATAGTGCCCACATAAAATTTAACTTCAAGCAAGATACAATTTCAATAGTCTTTAACTATAACACATGCTTCTATTCTTCATGGATTCTAGGAGATGATTATTGAGTAGTTTTCCGGTAGAATGTAAGCATAGACATTTTTAGCAGCTCCCGGGAATTTTCTCATCCATACCTTGGGTTGGAAACAGTGACCTATTTGATTTGCTCCACACACACAGAAATCCTATTATAAGTAACTTACCCATGTCTGCATTAGAAATATCTTAAATATTTCCTGTTTTATTTTGCATTCATTTTTTGGGCAATCCCTATCACTTTTCTTCCCACAACTCCTGCCTATTTTCAAAGAAACTAGTGAGGAACTTTGTTTTTTGAATTCATTTTCACACTGCATGCCATTGTTTTGACATTCTACAGCTACCGTTTGAAAGATATGAATGTATGTCAGTGGGCATAAAGGCTAAAAAGAACCATTCGTTTGTAATTTGTTTACAAGAAAAGTTCTATTTGAGAAAAAAAGTCATTTCATCTTTGAAATATATTATTTAAAATAATAGGTTAAAATGTCAGAAATTCCTTTCAAAGACCAAGTGGGTGTGTACATAGCTGTGGAGGCAATATTAATTTGAGAATAATTTCCAATTGAGCTGGCAAACTAGGAGGTCGACATGGAGAAGCAATCACAAAAGTCTCTTATATTTGACACTGCATTGATATAAATGCATTTTGAAAAGTGTTAAAATGTTCCAAGAAGCAGAAACAGCAAAATAACTATTATATATGTTAGATGATAAAAATTAACTTGACTTGATGAAGCTATTAGGGGAATATTCTAAAATAATTGTATGCTACTAGAAATAATTTTGAAATGCTTTGAGAGTGATACTTTATAAATATAACTTCTTTAGTTAATAATTTTCAGATATATGTAAATGAATACCAAAAAGTGTTCCATGAAAGAGAAATTAAGAAAATACTGAATACAGCATAACGCAGAAATTTTCTGAGATTACATGTGCATTATTTTGTTTTTGAAGATTTTATTTATTTTCAAGGAGAGGGAAGGAGAAAGGGAGAGAAACATTAATGTGTGGTTACTTCTCACATGGCCCCACTGGGGACCTGGCCCGCAACCCAGGCCTGTGCCCCGACTGGGAGTCGATCCCCTTGGTTTGCAGCCTGCGCTCAATCCACTGAGCTACACCAGCCAGGACAGATTACATGTGCTTTAGTCCAAAAAACATCTTTGAAAGAAACTGTTAAATGAAACAGTTCCTAAATTTCCATTATTTGAAATTCATTCGATTTTTGAACTTTTACAATAATAGCATCCAAAGAAATGAAACTTTGATAAATTCATACATATATAGGTATGTACATATATGCACACACATATGCATATGTATATATGACATAAAATAACCTAGAAAACCCATAAAATATGAATTTTATCTGCCATTACTAAAATTACATGTCTTAAAAATAACTAAAGTGAAATCCTATTTTATCATTTCAACAATGGTTAAATTGATTGAGAAACAATGCAGTGTAATTTTTCTGTATAAAAACAAAGCTGTTATGTCATTTTAAAGTAATTTGGTATTGCTTTTTATGTTAATTATAATAAAATGGACTCTAAAACATTTAGTACCATTTATATATAATTGGTTCTGAGGCATCAGATGATCATAATGCTAAAGAGTAAAATTATACTTAGCTTCACATTGGATAATACATGCACTTTAAATATGGTAGTTGATTCAAAACTCATGTCCAGTGCAGGTTAAAAATTTCACAAAGCCCAAGTAATATGTTTTTAATAAAAAATCAATCAAAAATTAGAATTTGACTTTTGGAATTTCAAGTAAACAATTTTATATACCCTTATAGTCCCCTTTTTCAGAATTTTTAATGGAAACAGCATTTTGATGAGAACTGTATAAAAGCTATCATAATTTTATATATTAAATTAAAAAACATTAAGGGATTGAAAGGAGGAATGATTTTGGATTTCATTTTCATAGATGTTAACAAATTAACAAAATATGTATCTTTTTAAAAACAGCTGCTCTATTCAGGATTTTTTCATTCACATTACACAATGGCAATTCAATTACCTCAAAACTACCAATTTCTGACTTTTTCATATTTTATGGTGTTTATAAACATATAAGGGCTATGTATTTTAATATAACTTTAGAAAGCTAGAAGATATTGATTTTTCTTTATCTTCTTCATCTTCTAACTACAATAACTTAAAAGTATTCCTAACTACAATTATTTCAAAATGTTACATCAAAATATTTGGGGGAGTTTATTTTGATTAAAATAAAACTAGGTTCAGTAAATACTTTTTCTGGCTTAGGTCTACTAAGACTGCAAATATATATTCAAAGATTAATTAAATACAAATAAAATGGTGGTGCAACTTGTACCAGTTTAGAAATCAGCTAGCTTACATATTCAATATTTTTTATTGTTGTTCAGTTACAGGTATCTCACTTTTCCCCCATTGCTCTTTCTGCCCCACCACCCCACTCCTCCTCCCCCAGTCAATCTCCACCCTGTTTGTTGTTCATGCCCAGGGGTCCTCCATAATGGGTCCTCTGTATATGTTTCTTGACTTTCCCATTCTTCTTCTTTTCCTATTATCCATCTCTCCACAGCCCTCTAATCACTCTCAGTTTGTTCTTTACTTCCATGTCTCTGGTTCTATTTTGTTTGTTTGTTCATTTTGTTGATTAGGTTCTACCTATAAATGAGATCATATGATATCTGTCTTTCACCACCTGGCTTATTTAACTGAGCAAAATACTCTCCAGTTCCATCCATGATGTCACGAAGTATAGATCTTCTTTATTTCCTTCTGCTGTGTAGTATTCCATTATATAAATGTACCACAGTTTTTTTTATCTACTCATTTACTGAGGGGCACTTAGGCTGTTTCCAGCCCTTGGCTATTATAACTAATGCTGCTATAAAGGATGGGGTGTATAGATTTTTTTGAATTGGTATTTCATATTTTTTAGGGTATAATTCCAGCAGTGGAATTGCCAGATCAAAAGGCACGTCCATTTTTAGTTTTCTGAGGAAATTCCATACTGTTTTCCATAGTGGCCGTACCAATACGCATTCTCACCAAGAGAGTACTAGGGTTCCCTTTTCTCCATGACTTCATCAGTGCTTGCTGTTTGGTGATTTGTTAACGATGGCCATTCTGACCAGTGTGAATTGTTATCTCATTGTGGTTTTAATCTGCATTTCTCTGATGGCTACTGATGTTCAGCACTCTTTCATCTGTCTATAGGTGATCTTTATGCTCCCCTTGGAGAAGTGTGTGTTCAGCTCCGTTGTCCATTTCTTAATTGAATTATTTGTCTCCCTGGTGTGGACTGGTGTGAAGTCTTTATATATTTTTGAAAACAAATCCTTATGCAAGGTATCATCAGCAAATACATGATCCCATACAATTGGTTCCCTTTTCATTTGTTGATGTTTCTTTTTTATTTATTTTTTAAATTTAATTATTGTATTTTTTTAAAGATTTTATTTGTTTATTTATCTTTAGGGGGGATGGAGAGAAGGAGAGAAACATTAATGTATGGTTGCCTTTTGTGCGTCCCCTGCTGGTAGTTAGCCTGCAAGGAACCGGCCTGCAACCCAGGCATGTGCCCTGACTGGGAATCGAACCACGATCCTCTGGTTCGCAGACCTGTGCTCAATCCACTGAGCTATGCCAGCCAGGGCTAATTATTGTTTAAGTACAGTTTTCTATCTTTTACTCCCATCCCTGCCCACCCTCCCAGTGCTCCCCACCTCCCTCTCATTTTCACCTCTGTTAGTTTTTGTCCATGTGTCCTTTATACTTGTTCCTGTGAATCCTTCCCCCTTTCCCTTGAAATTCCCTACCCTCTCCCCTCTGGTCCCTGTCTGCCTGTTCTCTATTTTAGTGTCTTTGGTTATATTTTGCTTGCTTGTTTGTTTTGTTGTTTAGGTTCCTGTTAAAGGTGCTGAAAAGATGCTCAATATCGCTAGCTATCAGAGAGATGCAAATTAAAACCACAATGAGATACCACTTTACACTGGTCAGAATGGCCATCATAAACAAAGCAGCAAACAACAAATGTTGAAGAGGTTGTGGGTAAAAGGGCACCCTCGTTCACTGTTGGTGGGATTGCAGACTGGTACAACCATTATGGAAAACAGTATGGAATTTTCTAAGAAAACTAAAAATGAACATGCTTTTTGACCTAGCAATTCCACTGTTAGGAGTATATCCTAGGAACCCTGAAACAACAATCCAAAAGAACCTGTGCACCCCACTGTTCATAGCAGCATGATTTACAACAACCAAGAGTTGGAAGCAACCTAGGTGTGTGCCCATCAGTAAATGAATGGATCCAAAAACTATGGTACATTTACACAATGGAATTATATGCAGCAGAAAGAAAGAAGGAGCTCCTACCTTTTGCAACAACATGGATGGAAATGGAAAGCATTATGCTGAGTGAAATAAGCCAGGCGGTGAAAGACAAATACCATATGTTGATGTTTCTTTTAGCCATGAAGAAGCTTTTCAATTTGATGTAGTCCCATTTACTTATTCTTTTCTTTATTTCCCTTACCCTCAGGGATATATCAGTGAAAATATTGCTGCATCAGATATCTTAAATTTTCCTGCCTATGTTTTCCTCTAAAACTTTTATGGTATCACAATTTATATTTAAGTATGTTTTTCATCTTAAATTTACTTTGTGTGTGGTGTAAATTGGTGGTCTAGTTTCATTTTTTGCATGTACCTGTGTAGATCTTCTAGCACCATTTATTGAAGAGGCTATTTTCACTCTATTTGATGATTCTGCTTCCTTTGTCAAATATTAATTTATCTGAGAGACTTAGGTTTATTTCTGGGCTCTCTGTTCTGTTCCATTGTTTTATGTGTCTATTCTTATGCCAGTAACTACCTGTTTTGATCATGGTGACCTTGTAATATAGTTTGATATCAGGTATTGAGATCCCTTTTACTTTGTTCTTCTTGCACAAAATTGCTGAGGTTATTAGGCATTGTTTATTGTTCCATACACATTTTTGAAATATTTGTTCTATATGTTTAGTATTTTAATAAGGGTTGAATTAAATCTATTAATTGCTTTCTGTTTTATGGACATTTTAATGATGTTAATTCTTCCAATCCATGAAAATGTAATATGCTTCCATTTATTTGTATCTTCCTTAATTTCTTTCTTCAGTGTTCTATAGTTTTCTGAGTATAGGTTTTTTACCTCCTCATATAAGTTTATTCATTGTTATTTGATTATTCTTGTTGCTATAGTGAATGGGATTTTCTCCTTAATTTCTGTTTCTGATATTTCATTGTTAGTGTACAAAAATGCCTTCAACTTCTGAATATTGATTCTGTACTCACTGTTTTGTCAAATTTACTTATTAGGTCGAATCATTTTTTGTAGACTCTGTAGGGTTTTTTGTGTACACTATCATGCCATACTAAAATTACTGTTTTACTTCCTCCTTTCCAATTTGGTTGCCTTTAATTCTTCTTCTTGTCTGATTTCTGTGACTCTAACTTCTAATACTATGTTGAATAAAATGTTACTACTTGTGCTGTGCTTAGAAATTCCCTGATGGAAACCAAGCTGTGAATCTAGGCTAGCTGCTGTTAGTACTGGCCCTGGTGGCACTTAGCAAGAGGTATGGGGCCTGAGGTTGTACAGAGACCAGCAGTTGTTTGTTTGATAAGTTTTATGAAGTTGTGAAACATGAGTCAATACTAACCATTCATATGAAAAAGTCAGTTTGGGTGGTACAGTAATTTTGGAAGCATAGAGTTTCAGGGGATCACCAGGTAGAGTAAACAGGTTTAGCAAGGTCATTGGAGACTCAGAATTAGCACCCACCTGCCAGCTCTATGGTTCTGTCAGGGGAGGGCTCAGACAAAAGACATTGGCCTCTGCCTGTCTTTCTGTCTGGGAGCTCTTGCATTAATGCAAGAGCACTTCAGTTCCTCACTATATGCTACTGGTGCCTTCCCAGCTGCTACCCTGGTGCTGGAGCTCAGAAGTGAGTCTGGGTAAGTCTATGCATAGTTTTTTTAAGGGAAACTGCTTAGGAGTCCAGAAATCTCTTCTACTGTTCAATGCCTACTGGTTTTTGCAGCCAGAAGTAATGGCACTTATCTTCCTGGCACTGGAATCATGGGCTGGGGGGCCTGGTGTGGGGTTGGGACTCCTTATTTCTGAGATATATCTCCTAAGTTTTTATCCACCACTCATGGATGTGGAACCAGACTGTTCTGTGTCTATGCTCCTCCTATCGGTCTATATGGATGTGGTTTCTTTAATTCCATAGTTGTCAACTTACATTCAACTCAGTTTATGGGGGTTTTGTGTGGTGGTTGTTCTATATCTTAGTTATAATCTTGATTTGGATGTATAAGGAGGCAAGCAACTTTTACTTGTGCTGCCATCTTGACTGGAAATCCCCATATTTTTAATATATAAACTCTTCAGGCTACATTTGTGCTCTAATATTTTTCTCTATTTTCAATTTTATATTACATTGACCATTACAGTTTTATATTTATGCTGCATTATTGATTTTTCTTGTTTTACTTATCTCTCTCTACATATTTTGGCTTATTATGAAATTCTTAGCTTTATGACTCAGAAGAAATTATTTGTACCTTAGTTTGCTTACAAATTACTTGACTTAAATATATAGAATTTAGGCTCAATTTTATTTTGAATAATCAAAATGTATGAGACCATAGCAGAAATTTTGTTGAAGACTCAGTCATGCCTTCAAAATGGAGACTTTAAAATCCAGCTCTTAGGATAGTGCTATGAAATGTGCACCAACAAAAAAGGAATGTATAATGCTGCCCTACACACACAATCAGATCATGGAACACAAAAGCACAAACCAAGGTGAACTAGAAATTGTAAAACAGGAAATGAAACATCTGCACATCACAGTGTTCGGTGTTAGGAAACTAAAATGAACAGAATAGCACATATCCAGTTAGTTAACTACGAATTGCTCTACTTTGAAAATGACAAACTCAGGCAAAAGGCATGGCTTTTATTCTGAGGCAAGATATAACACAGGAAATTAGGGGCTATACTACAAAGTCTGACCAAATAATATCCATCAGACTTCCAAAAATCTATTAACATAACTATCATTTAAGTTATGCTCCAATTGTTTTTTCTCTTTTTTAACTTTTTAAAATTTTTGTTCAAATAGAGTTGTGTCCATTTCCCCACCACCACTCCCTTCTCCCCCAACCCCAGGCATCATTCAAGTGTATCCTTTGCAGAAGATGATCAAGAAGAAGTTGAAAGCTTTTTCTCCAAGTATTCAGGAGTAAATCAATCACATACTAAAACAAAACATGCTGATAATTATAGGTGATTGCAATGCAGAGGTAGGAAATAAAGTAGAACAAATGTTGTAAGAAAATTTGATCTGGGTCAGAGTAAACCAAGATATCATCTCTCAGATTTCTGCAAAGCCAACAACTTGTTTATTGAAACACACGCACTTCAAACTGGCAAGATGACTATATATGTGAACATCACCAGATGGCTAATAAAGAAACAGGTTATGTAACTGGAAGCAGGAGATAGAGAAGCAGTATTCTTTCAGCCAGAACAAGACCAGGAGCAGGTTGTGATACTGACCACAAACTGCGAATATCAAACATTAGAGTAAAACTAAAGAACACTAAAAGAATTGTAGTGCAAACTTATAGTGAAAATGACATTCCTGATGCATTATAAGTCACATAAAAAACAGATTTGCACTGTTAAACTTAATTGACTGAGAACTAGCAGAACTTTGCACTAAAAGTAGAAACATAATTAGGGAAAAATTAGAAAAGACAATTCTAGAAGTAGAAACAAAAGACAAACCAAGGTGGGTGATAGAAGAAACACTAAAAATTGTTAAAGACAGTCAAGAGGCAAAAGCAAAAGATAACAAAAGCAGGATTAGAGTCCTGACTGCAGTTTTTACATGAGTGTCATGTAGAGACAGAGGACTACTACAATAATCAGTGTAAAGAGATAAATAAAATCACAGACAAGAAAAAAACAGGAGATCTCTGCTGTAAGACTCAAGAAATAAAAGGGAAACTCAAACCTAGGGTAAAAAAAAGCTGAATAATAAACAAGGAAGCAAATTGTCTATTGAGAAAAAAATAAAGGGTGAAAATTATCTACTGAAAATTCTTTCTGGAAGTAATGAAGGATGAGAAACACCTTTGAAGAAGATTTCTGGGAAGAAGAACCTGCAATTTTAGAAGCTGCAGTGAAAACAGCCCTGGATGAATTGGGAATAAAAGAATTACTAGGGGTAGATGAGATATGGATCAAATCATTTTAAGCCACAGAGATTGAATCTGTCAAAATCATACCAAGAATGTATCAAGAAACATGAAAAACAAAACAACAGCGTACAGATTGGAAACATCCAATATACATTCCATTCTTCAAGAAAGGAGATGCCAGAGAGTGTGGTGCCATAGGACCAGTGCTGTGATTTCCCACACAAGTAAACTGATAGTCAAGAAGACGCAACAAAGGCCTCTACCTTAATGGAGCAATAAATGGTTGTGGTTCAAGCTGGATTCAGAAAAGGAAGAGTCATTTGAGACCTAATAGCAAACACTCATTTGATCTTAGAGTGGTCCAAAGTATTTCAGAAGAAAGTGTAGGTTTTATGGTCCCCAGTAAGGCCTTTGACTGCATGGATCATGAGATCTAGGAGTTGCTCTGAAAGAAAGGGATATGCTTCAGCTTTTAATCATCCTTATACACATACAGTGTTGTGGATGGAAAGCCCCTCTCACGACAGAAATGAAGAGACGGAATGCCTTTCTTTAGGCAAAGGTAGCAGACAAGAGTACATTTTATCTTCCTAAGTTAATCTGTATTCAGAACACACAGGATAACCTGGGCAAGACTTGAGGAAGAAGAACTGAAAATTGGTGAAAGAAATATTAACATCTTAAGATAAGCAGATGACACCATTTTACTGGCAGAAAGCAAGAATGATCTGAAATGACTTCAAAGAATGTTAAAGAAGAAAGTGCTTTTGAACATCTAAAAAACAAAAATCATGACTACAAAAGAAATGCATAAATTTAACATATACAACAAAGACACTGAAATTGTTAAAGATTTGGCTTATCTAGGTTCAGTAATCAATTCAAGTGACTATTGGAGCCAAAGAATTAAGTTAAGGCTCAAACTAAGATGGACAGCGATGAAAGAATTAAGAAGATCACCAAGAGCAAAGATGATCTTTAAGATCATCTTTTAAAGATCGCCAAGGCTAACAGACATACTCCCATATTCTCAATTCCTACGTTTGTATGCCAAAGTCAATTAGTGAAAAAGGCTGATAGGCAAAGAAAAAAAAGGTTTATTTACAATATGGTTTTGAAGAGCCCTCTGGATACCCTGAACCATCAGAAAGACAAAAAAGTAGGCCCTAGAGCAAATTAAGCCTGAAACATCACTGCAGGCAAATGACAAAACTGAAGTTGTACTGCTTTGGGCACATCGTGAAAAGGCAGTATTCTTTGGAACAGAGAATGATGCTTGGAAAAATAGAAAGCAGTAGGAAAAGAGGAAAACCAAGTATGAGATACATTGACTCCATAAAGAATGCTCAAGGCATGAGTCTACAAGAGAAAAGCAGGACTCTGAGGACAAAAATCATGAACACCGCTTATTCCCAGAGTTCCCCAGGAGTCAGAGCTAACTTTGCAGCATGTAACAAACGTAAGTAAATGATATGTTTCTCAGTGAACTAACTTGATTCCGGATACTTGCTGAGTCTTCAACTTTCCTTAGGACACAACTGTTGCTATTAAAAACAATAATGTGGCTTAGTTGATTGGCACATTGTCTGGTACACAAAAGGTTCGCGGATTCGATTTCTGGTCAGGACACATACCTGGGTTGCAGGTTCTGTCACTCTGTCAGTGGTCCCTAGTCGGTCCATAGTCAGGGTTTATATGAGAGGCAACTGATCAATGTTAACCTCTCTCTCTCTCCCCCTCCCTCCCTCCTTTTCTCCTTTCCCACTCTCTAATATATATATACAAACAAAAATGATGTAGTAAGAGACCAATACCAAGGTCTTTAGAAATATATAAACATCATCAACAGGCTAAAAATGTAGGAACATGTTCCTGGGAGTAGCAAATTGGAAAATAGCATGATAGAGTTCCAAGAAAAAAAAGTAGAAAACTAAGCAGAACACAAGTATAAGCACTAAGAGATAGATTTACAAATAAGTAAATAAGCAAGTGAAAAAACAAACTTGCACATAGAAATCAGAGTGTAAGGAATGGGTGTGACTCAAAGAATCTTGACTAGTATGTAAGAACCTGGTAAAAAATGAAGCCCCAAACTGTAGTAAGACAAATTAGATGTTAACATTATACACTAGACAAAAGTCCCCATATTTTTTCTGCTTAAAGTACTTCCAGTTTCAAAGATTAAGCAGGTAATTACAATAATCTCTTTTGCACATACTTACTGTCATGTATAATCACTGGATAAATTGTCTTTGCTGATATACTCTATTGTTAATGTTTTTCTCATTTATTTAAAACAAAGATTAAACAAAAATTCATGTATTTTGTATTTTTATTTACATAAGCACATAAAAGATGTGTATATTTAAGTGGGTGTATAAATAATGATAGTTTTTTAAGAGATTTAGAGAAAAATGCAAGTTCAGTGTGCATGTGTGTGTGTGTGTGTGTGTAAACAGAGAGACAGACGTAAACTTCCAAAGTATTGTGAAGTCATCCAGTTCTTTTTCCCACCCAATGCACAGTCCACGGTTTTATAACGCTGACAGCTCCTTTGCCATCTCAAAGTTGCACATAATCAGAAAACAAGTTTAAGAGAAGCCACTTTAATTTCCGAATAGTCCTAATTAGTACACAACAGCTTCTTGCGTTATAACGTTATTTTTTTCCCTTCAATGTTTCAGAGTATTTTAGCTCTACACTTTGGAAGTAGATGGATTTCTTTTTTTAGTGTGTCGAATCTTCAAATATTTGAACATCACACTCACGTACACATGTACCCCCACATTTACTTTTCTACATTAAACAACCCTATTCTTTTTCACATATTTCAATGTCATAATGTCATAAAACTTTATTGTCCTTAGAGGTTCTTTTAATGTGATAGCCAGAAGTGAGAACAGTCTAGATGTGGTCAATTTTAAAAGTTGAATTGCAAAAATTATTTTCTTCTTTATTTTGAGCACTAAACATACACAAAGTCAGGCAAAGTTTTTGTTTGATATTTTATGGCAGCCATCACACTGTTGACATACATTGATCTTGTAATCAATATATAACATCTGTCAGCCAAATCTTTAGGTTCCCCTTTGAATTATTGGCATATGCATTCATTATGGCATTTTTCACATTTTTCTAGTTATTTATTTATGTCTGTCTTTCCTGCTAGACTGTGAGTTTCTCAAGGGTAGGGACTGTATCTTACTAATCTTTGATCTAGTAATGTAATAAATTAATACATGCTTATTAAGTAAATGTCGAAATATGAAAAGTTGATATGTATAGCATACACAATATGCACAAAAATAAAAAGATTTTTGAAGCATTTTTCTTTTTTTTAAATATTTTATTTATTTATCTTTAGAGGGGAAGGGAAGGAGAGAGGGAGAGAAACATCAATGTACAGTTGCCTCTCATGTGTACCCTGCTGGGAACTAGCCTGCAACCCAGGCGTGTGCCCTGACGGGGGTATCGAACCACAATCATGTGGTTCGCAGGCCCGCGCTCAATCCGCTGAGCTACACCAGCCAGGGCTGAAACATTTTTCTTATGAGTGAATCATTTCTTTGAACTGAGGAGATAAATGTTACATGCTTTTTTTTGAGAAAACATATGATCATTTTCCCTTTTTCTACTTTTCTTTTTCTTTCTTATTTTGTCCATGTCTCTTAGTATTAAATATTCTCCATTTAACAAACAATCCTACAATTTCAGTAAGAAATAATAAGTTCATCTGTGTTTACTGAATTCACCTTTTATTTTTTATTTTAAAATGTAGCATATTTCTTTACTTTTCTTCTGGATTCTTCACTACTATTTAAGAAAGCACTATAGTATGACAGGATGTAGTTTATGTGAAAGAGAGACATACAATTTAAGATTTTGATCTATATATTGCAAGGGATGTCCCAGTCTCAATATCTTTCTGTGACCATCACTCTAACATTTTAGTCTAAGCATCACATTGTGAAATAACCTGCTACAGATGTTCTGTTCCACCCATTTCAGTGTTTTATCTCATGTGTTCCTAATGAAAGAATCTCTCCTTTATAGTTATTATTCATGTACCAAACATAAATAAGGAGCCCAAATCTCCCTCAGTCATTAGATAGTATAATTACAGTGACATTTAATTTGTATTTTAGTCTTCTTTGCCTTATTTCCACGTTTCAAGATTTTTCAAAAAACTACACTGGTGTTTGTTGGCTGGGCCATTGTCTGATTGATGGGCAAGCATCTGACGTTAGCCATGACTACTTTGTACTCCACGAAAACTACTGACTGTCATGCTATGCTCAGAAACCCTCTATTCCAACAAAAAGAGGAAAAAGCAAGAGTCTGGGAGAAAGGAAAGAATTGTGATCTAGGCTTTCCAAACATATCTTATAGATGTTGGAGATGGCAGTGTGATCACCAGAGATGGATGGCATTTGCTTCTGATCTTGCAGAAGCCCATAGGTTATATGTCAAGACACTAATCAGAAAGGTTTTTATAAAAATTAAACATGATATGATCTTTTAAAGGGGAAACTGATCATATACAGGGCCCAGCAAATCACGGGGTCTAGGAAGTGTTATACTTGTAGACATCTTTGAGGATGGGCAGGGATGGTATTTTGTGCTTGCGAATGTTCAGGTGTTGAGAGTATTGCTCGTGACAAAGACAATCTTTACAAATAGGGAATATTTGTCCACGCTGAGAGGTGAAGACCCTGAGACATTAATTACATACTAACTTGTATGTACTATGTTTTGAGAGATCAGGCTTGTGTGCTGTAAGAGCACACACACACTTGTGAGTGATACCTCTTGTGTAGATCTTTTCTTCTTGATCAACTATTTGGGATAGGTGTTTAAGGAACTGGGATAGGTGTTTAAGGAACATTGACTTTGATTAGATTTTTAAAACACCACTGACCTTATCGTAGAAATCTTATTTGAGATTTTACTTATCATGGCTACTGTAAATAAAGCTAAAGTGATTTTCTGTTTGGATTCCTGGCCAAGACTGATCATCATTTTTCTCTCCACTGGTCTGCCCTAAAGCTGCCAGTTCTCCCATGTATGGGTTGGAATCTGTTAGCAGAGTTGGGCCTATCTATCCTCCCAAGATGATTTGCAATAATAACAAAAAATGGCCTTCAGATAATGTTTTTCTAAAAAAGATACACTTCCTGCAAAAATAGACATTTTTATAACTCTGACTAGGCACTTAACTCTCTTAACATGCCTAAATGGCATACAAATAATATCTATATTGTTTGCCATTATGAGAGTTTAAATGACATTTAATAAGACCACAATAAATGGTTGCTATTGTTATTCCTTTATGATCTCTTTTGTCCCTTTTCAAAATTCAACACCCTCTTCCACAGTGAGGTGCAAAGAACAAAATTGTTTAGTTTGGTGGAAATGATTTGTTTTAGAATCAGCATAAATTAAGATTTTAAAATATTTTAAATAACTTTTTATTTTAGTCATACTGATTTCAAAAGATATGCATATATGTATATTTACTTCACTGTATAAGTATAAAAACATTAATAAAATATATTTGCTGTTTTAATATACACAAGAATCTCACTCTGTATGAGGAGTAATACCTTCATATGTCTGTAGGTGAGTACTTTTTGAACCAACATTTATTAAATACCTACTATGTGCTAAACAAAATTAGCATGACCCTTTATTTCATGGATTGTACTTTCTATAGAGGAGGTATATAATCAAATAATTTCAAATAAAAACAAAATCACAAACTGATATAAATTACATGGATGGAATGGTCAAGCTACTAAAATCTGAATAAGTAAGAAGCAATTTAATTTGGACTTGGGAAGGCTGGAAGATAAAAAGATTGGAGCTGAAAAATTATGGGCTATAGATGTTGGTCCTGATACATATATACATATATGGATTTTGGAAATCCAAGTATGTGTGTGTGTTTTATGTGTGACAATGTAAGAAATGAAAAGAGAAGATTTAATACTGCCTAAATTTCAGAAACATTGGAGATTTAATAATACACAACTTGCTTCCCTTGTGCCTTTATAAATGAAAACATTATTTATCAACAGTGCAGGGATTAATTAGCAAATGTTTGTAAAATGTTTTGAATAGCTGATTAGTGATAATGCCATTATTTACAATATAATGTTACTAAAGTGAACTTGACATTTTTTTCTATGTCCCCAGCTGAGGTGCTAGAGGATCTATTTTTTTTCCCAGTCTCTAGAAACATACTACTCTAGACTGACAGGTCACCTGTCATTTATAATTAATGCCAGAAAAGCAATAAAACAAAAGTGAGTTTTGTACCTGGTATAACTGATCTTCTATCAGGTCTCTCTTCATATCTCTCCTTGTTCATATCTGCACTGGCATGTACTTTCTACATTTTGTTTCATGTGGTGTTGCTTTTTTACTTTAAATCTCTTTAGACATTTGATTCTATTTTCTTGCAGTGTTTTGGTATCATGGAACAACATTTTCTTAATTAAGAAATAATTAAATTCAGATTTCACTTACAAATACCCACTTCTTATCTATTCTTGTACTTCACTGAAGATGACAATCTGTTGAAACAGCTGCATGAACCACAAAATAGTCTTTGTACTTAGAGGCTAAACTGTTTTAACTGCAATAAAAGTTGCACTACAATTGCCTATACCCAGAAGGACATTTTGTTTCATGGCCTGATCTATTTTATATCTCTTTGAGTAGCAGGAGATCTCAACACCCCTCTGACAGACCTCATTTCCATACTGCTGGCACTTCTTACAAACTTTAGAAAATCAGCAAAGAGAAGAAAGCTAAATTCAAAATAACAAGATAAGAATTTAAAATAAAGGAGAGGGAAAATATTTCTGAGAAATAAATGTATATGCTGGGAAGACAGCCTATATACAAAGAAAGCAGTGGGGAAAAAAACAAGATGCTTAAGAAGTATTTAAAAATATGCCATTCATTTGATGCCCTTTATGTAATGTTCATCTGTCTGTGGATATTGCACATTGTTCAAATGGAATATAATAAGCAAAAAGAAAAAGAAAAGTAAAATGTCACAATCAGTACAAATCAAATCTCAACCTCTATTTTAAGTAAAGAGGAGCTGAATAGAGGAGAAAATAACACCTAGAAAGAACATTAGTCGTGAATATTAGCTTATAAAAAGGATATTTCATGCAATTTCAAACCACACCTTGTTGCTTGATTCTTCTACCCCCTAACCCCACCCCACATAAGAGCTGTCATCTGCTCTCTGTGAGTCTGTCTCTATTTTGCTGGTTAGTTCAGTTTATTCCTTAGATTCCACATATGAGTGAATTCATATGGTATTTGTCTTTCTCTCACTAGAGTATGTCACTTAGCATAATGTTCTCCTGGTCCATCCATGATAGTGTGGTGATTGTGGGGTGGAGGGGGGGCATAGGGACATTAATGTTAATGGAAAAATACAGTAAAAATCTAAAAAAAAACAAAAACAGAAAACAAAACCATACCTCATACCTGTTGGAATGACTATCATCAATGTACAGAGGATGATTTACTGAGTTAAACACCTAAAACCTTTGTGGTTTTGTGAACCAATACCACCTCAATAAATTTAATTGAAAAAAAGTCAAGATATAGCAAGTATTTATACGGATAGAGACAAGGGACTTTAAATTGGTGCAGTCATTATGGAAAGAGTATGGAGGTTCTTCCAAAAATTAACAATTTAATTGCTCTAAGATCCAGCGATCCCACATTTAGGTACTTATTCAAAGGAAAAAAAAACACATTAGCTTGAGAGACAGCAGTGCTTCCATGTTCATTGCAGCATTATTTACAATAGTCTGGCAACATGTCTGTCAATGGATGAATAGATAAAGAAGATTGGAGATATAGTGATACAATGAAATATTATTCAGGCACAAGAGAAGAGGAAATCCTGCTTTTTGAGATAACATGGATGGATTATAAGGGCATTATGCTTAGTGAAATATACCAGAATAAGAAAGACAAATACTGCACGGTATTGTTTACATGTGGAATCTAAATAGAAGTCCAACTCGCCATTACAGGAAGTATAAATGTGATCACCAAAGGCTAGGGGTGAGGGAGTTACAGAGAAGTTGCTAAAAAGGTCAACACTCAGCCATAAGATTTATCAGGTTTGAGGATCCACAGGTTGACAATAGTTGGTGATATTATATTTATAACTGAAATTTGCTAAGAAAGTAGAACTTCAATGTTCCTACACACAGACACATACACACACAACAGATAAATCTATGAGGTGATGGACATGTTAATTAACCAGATGGAAGAATACTTTCACAATGTAAACATATATCAAATTATCATGACACACACTTTAAATAGCTTACAACTTTGTCAATTATACTTCAATAAAACTGAAGAACATGAGATTTTACATCTTGTGAAAAGATGTAGTAGGTTGGAGTGTATAGTTTAATTATTTTATAAATTATATAAGCTGTTTGAAATATGTAGACTTGAAAGAATATGTATCTGGTACTCAGAAAGAAAAAATGCTGTAAATTATTTAAATGATGTATACTTTTCTGTGAGATGGACAAGGATCAGAGCATACTGACTTCCTCTTAACACAAGTTGTAATAAGAAGAGTAGGAATTAATGTAAATAAATATTTTTCTTTCCAGTAAATCACAGTCATTTTAATGCAATGGACAAATCTAGTGACTTTTAACATTCCATTTAACATAATATCTTCATTTAACAGACCTTCATTTGACATAATATCTTTACATATTAAGGTTATATCTAAAATTAAGCCTTTCACAGTAGTGTTCATGAAAAAATCATGACTATTTTTTAAGGTTAATATTTTGGTTATCATTTCACTGTTATTATCTGGTTACATTATTATGTACTTATCAATTAACTACTAAGACATAGTCAGTATGTACTGAATATTGCAATTTGAAATCATATATACTCTTAAATGTCTCATTCTCTAAGCACGTTTAAATCCTTCCTTTCACACATACATCATGTAGCCCCAACATCCCATATGCATTTTTACATCATCATCCATAAAATTTGCTTCTTTTGTATCACATCTTATAAAATATTTTGGAACTATAGAAAAATATTATTGACTCAGTAAAATCATACATTAATTTTTCAAATATTGTCACGAACTCTGTGAAAAAATGTTATTACGATTATGTTAAGTTGTTGGAAGCAAGATCACATAACAATCACATCAGTGTCATTTCAACACAAGAAATATAAATATTTTATTTGAAAGAAATGCTAATATTGTTTGAGTTTATTTAGACATGAATGCAATTTCTGCTTTGGGGGAAAAGTGGTGATGATTCTAATTGAGGGAGTAGAAAAAGAATTTGTTTAGCACTATGTTAAATATTAAATCTAGAAGACGTCTCAAGTTTTGAATTCTGTTAGTTACTTGCATCATCTGGAAGGCACGATGGCATTTTTTTCACAGTCGATTAAGACACACCTATCATAGCAATACCTCAGCAGAGCGCCAGATTGGGTCAGTGATCATCAATCTGAATCTGCTTTGTAGCCAGCTGAATTTCGGGGTTGCACAGAACCTAGCGTTACCAGCCATTTGAGTTCTATCCCTCAAGTCATAATTTCTCAAGGCATAATTCTTCTGCCAGAGCTCCAGATGGAAGTCCATTTAATCATAATGTATCTTATAATTATCATAACTGACACTTTGACATTCCATTTTGGCCTAGAAGATTGACCCAACTGTACAGATATATTGTCTTTTCAGCATATCATTTCTAATTTCTGTGTCATGAAAAAAATACCACTTCCAGATTCTTTATCTTACTGTGTGCTTGACCAATAATATTATAATATTTGAAATCTTGCTATAAAAATCAGGTACATAGGTGATAGTAAGTTCAAGGGAACCAGTTAAACTAAATCTAAACTGAATGCTAGCTTCTAGAACACTTTTAGTGCTAATGAATGGACACACTGACAAGGAGACCGAAGTCCTGTCCCCAACCCCAGTAACCTAAAAAATCATCTTATGCCCATTAGAGATACGCTGTACTTTTTGAGCCAGAGTCCACCATCTTTCACATCACTCATCAGGTGAAATAATAAAGTTGTTTGGCCACATAGGACTGTGGATAAATTTAACCCTAGTTTCACTTCATTAGAAAGGACAAGGGTAATTTATCTAATATCCCCTCTGTATCCCCCCCCAAATTCTCATTGCAATCTTCCTTAAAAGAGAAGTAGCCCTCATTCAGAAACTGTAAAAAGTCTGACATTACCATACTTCCAAACTAACAAGTTACACTGCCACAGTGTCATAGACCATGGCACCATATGAAATTTCCGGGTCACAGATAAAGGACTTTTATTACCTTGGACATGAGTTTCATGTTTGCATTGGTCATATAAGGATATAGCTTTATCCCTTTTTTAATACTAAGCTTTGTATTTCTGGTGTATTCTCAGAAAAGTTATAAATACTCTGGGTTTCATTTTCTTTTTTCTGTAATTCAAGATTGACCACCTTTTTTATTTGTTCCAGCTCTAGAAATCTAAGAATTTTTCCTTACCTTTTACTAAGGAGAGAGAGTATGTCGCTGACACATATTTTCAATGCAGGATATCTTACTATTCTTCTCTGACATAATTTTATAAAATTGTTCTGCGTATTTAAACAAAACAGTCAGAATTAGTAAGATATGTTTAACCTAGGCACTAGAAAAAGAAAAAAAAACCAAGATTTTCACTAAAATTTCTGTTTAAATTCCTCACTCCTCTTTGGTTCTTTCTTGCTTTGTCTTTAAACTATGAGGCATGCCAGGGCAGGCCACCCCTGGTGTGCCATTCTGGCATGCAGGTTATTTTGAGTTAAAAACAATCAAGGCCGAGAAGGCCCAGGGAACACCTTTGACCTTCTGCCAAACTGCCTGAAAGAATTTGAGATAGTAGGCCTGTCCCAGGAAGAACTGTCACCATAGATAACCTTATTATAATAAAAACTATTGTGGCAAACAGGGAGAGACCCAGTAAGATCCATTTGATCAAAGTCCTCTCTGTATCTCAGGATTTCTAGATGGTCCAGAAAACATTTGTTCATTAAACATTAACCCTTTTCATCGACCTTGGAATTGCCTTACTTCCTGCAGAAGTCCTAGACACTGACTTTTTCCTTAGTCAAGACAACATATATACCTGTGTTTTCCCTACTGTCTTTGCAATTCTTCAAGCTTATGTGAATTGCCCATGAGTACTTATTAAAGATTTATTTATTTATTTTTAGGCAGAGGGGAAAGGAGGAAAAAAGGAATGGAACATCACTGTGTGGTTGCCTCTCATGTTCCCCCTAATGGGCACCTGACCTTCAACCTGGCATGTGCCCTACACTGGGAATCTAACCAGTGACCTCTTTGTTTGCAGATCAGTGCTCAATCCACTGAGCCACACCTGCCATGGCCAAGTTCACTTTTTAAAATGTTTTTGCTTTTATTTCACACTCTCCTACCTTTTTGATTCTCAACACTTGCCAACTTTGGCAGCATAAAATGACATTTAAAAAAATAACTTCAGTACTTTGAAATAGGATAAGAAAAAAATTCAAAATTATAAAGATAAAATAAAGAAGAAAATTATCTATATAAAATAAGAAAAGGAGTAGTATTTTATTTCATTTTTAGAGTTATATGTAGAGGTAGAAATACTTCTAAATTTGGAAGTTTAAGAATGTAGTCCTCCCTGATTGGTGTGGCTCAGTGGATTGAGCACTGGCTTTCAGACCAAGGGGTCACTGGTTTGATTCCCAATCAGGGCACATGCCTGGGTTGTGGGTCAGGTCCCTAGTTGGGGGCACATGAGAGGCAATCACACAGTGATGTTTGTCTCTCTCTTTCTCCTTTCCTTCCTCTAAAATAAATAAATAAATAAATGAACTATTAAATAAAAACAATTTAGTTTGCTGGAAAAAATGGACTAGAAGAAGGAAGTAGAAGATACTTATTTTAAATGCTATGCTTTGTCTTTTAAATTTGATTTTGGTTGGAAAAAGGAAACATTTAAAACTGGGTACTACACTCAGAGCGTAAAATTGACAGTAATTTCATATTATTGGTACTTTCTCTAATAAATCATGGGAATTCTTACAGCAAATTTGGCAACATTCAAAACCAATGTTATGAAACAAAGTGAAAGAAGTCACCCTCTCACTTCTAAAATACTTCATGCAACATCTCTGCTTTCTCAGAATTTATATTTATTGCTCTCTTGTCAGATAATTTCATGTCTTGTATCTAAAAAGCCTTAAAATAAACAAGCAAGTTAGATATATGTAGCCATATCAGTTTCTTTATGTTTATAATCGTAGTATGTTTTCTTCACATACTTGCACTCTAACCTGTTTCTGAGAAGATTATCACTGCGAAGACTGTTGCCCCTTCTCTTTATTCCCATCCTAACCTGATGATGGTTAAATCTGCAATGGCCATTTAATCCATGGAGCTATTGCGTGGTGCTCCTCCTCCCCACTGAGTTGCCTTTTACTTAGAGGTATTGTTATGGTCCAAAGTCCACGTGTCAGATGAAAAAGACTGAAACTCAAAATATCAGAGTCTGGAGTAAGGAATAGTTTACCGATGAAGAAATCACCAACCTAGAAGATGGGAGGAAGCCCCAGTAGTTCTTCAAATGCATCTTAAGCACGCAGTTCAGAGTTCTTTTATGTTATGGGAAGGGAAGATGAGAGGGGCTATTTTCGTAAAATCTCAGGACCCAGGCAAAATTCATCTAATTATTACCACGTCTAAAGCAGGAGCTTGTAGTCTGAAGGCCATGGGGAAAAAGCAGACTTGAACAAGATGGAGTCAGAGAAACCAAGGATTTCACTGTGTTATAGTCTTGCCCTTTGTGGAGAGGTACTTTACTAGTATGTAATAGTGGAGTATAGTATACTAACACGCTGTTACCCTGTAACAATAGTTACTTACACACACAATTTTATTTTATTTTTTTTAATTTTCTTATCCTGTCTTTCCAACTAGATTAGAAAATATCGAATAGGGGAGATTCTGTTGGTTCTAGAACAATGCTGAACATGTTAAAATTCATGTGTAGAATAGCCTTTAATTTGAGTAGTTCTTATATTTATGTGACATTTTATTCAATAGATGTTAATTTTTATAAACATATTTTACTTGTATTCCAATTGTTTTATTTTTAATTGTGTCATTTATTAAAAGACATGCTTGATAGAAAAATAACTCAGTAAGAATGCCTAATTATGAGAGTGATTTCTACTTTTTAATAGCTCTTCTGAGTTTATTAAATCATATGGGGGTTCTTTTAAATATTTCTGCCTTATACCTTTTATGAAAAATGTATTTTACTTGAAGACCCAATTCCCAGTGATACACATGAATTAATTGAGGAGCATCCTCTTTTTATAGATAACAAGGCTCTTACATCTCAACATTATAAAACTACTGACTAGTGAAATACTATTTCTTAATATTAATTTAAATGGAGGTGCTCCTTATAGAAAATACTTTTCTTTTTCACTTTATTTTACCTTATTATCTTAAAATATTTCTAAAAATTCTTTCAACTAATTTGAATTAAAGCTGAAGTATAATTTTGTAAGTTTTGGCCATTTGTCTAGAAGTTATGTAAAAGTTTAATATGTGTAACTTAAGGCAAATCAACATTACTAAAACTAATTTAAATTGTATACAATATAGTTTATAAATCACTTTTGGAAACAATTAAAACAAATTTTAATTTCTTTTATTTTTATAATTATTTTCTAAATTTGTCAGTATATATTTGAAAACTGATCCGATACTTTAAAAAAGTGTTTTTGAATCATCTTTCTCAAAAGTAAATTCTGAATTCCCTGTTAAATATTACTGTTTTTTTAAAAAAGTTCAGTAAGAGTCCATACTCAAAATTTGTTTTAACTTATTTAATTTTTATCTTTATGCAACACATACAATAGATAAATCTATGTCAAATGAGAAAAAGGAAGCAAATAAGAGGAGATCAAAAAGTAAATAAAATGCCTTTAAAAAAACTCTGAAACACTCTGCCAAGTGACATTTCTAATTATTTTTAGGTATCAGTGTAAAATATATTTTTATTTCACTGTTAGTAAGCAATTGTGATGAAAACAACACATGTGTTTTAATTAAACTAATATTAATACACTGAAATACTATACCATATGACATATCCTTTAATCAAGAACTTTGTTATTACATAAGTATTTTATTAATGTGATGCTGATGAGTAAAAACTATCCATTTAATCATCTGAATCAAATTGCTTGGTCAATTTGATTTTTTAAAATATTTTTTATTTATTTTTAGAGAGATAGGGAAGGGAGGGAGTGAACATCAATGTATGGTTGCCTCTAGCACACCCCATACTGGGGATACAGCCTGCAACCCAGGCATGTGCCCCGACTGGGAATCAAACCAGTGATGCTTTGGTTCACAGGCCTGCGCTCAATCCACTGAGCTATACCAGCCAGGGCTAATGGTGATTTCTGTGTATTTGGCATATTGCTCATTTTGTGCCAGGTTTATGTTTCCAGTCATCAAACTGAATTCAGTAGACAGTGGTGAAACATTCTTTAAAAAGATGAATTTGAGCCTGGGATGTGTAGCCAAACTGGTTAGTGAATTGTCCTGATACACCAAGTTGCTGCTTCAATACCTGGTCAGGGCACATGTAAGAAGCAACCAATGAATGCATAACTAAGTGGAAAGAAGATTTGACATTCCCCTCTCTCCTTCTTTCTCTCTAAAAGAAATAAATGATAATTTAAAAATATAAAAATAAAAAGTCAACTTAATTTTGAATTATGGATTTTAACACAATGGGATGCTTGTTTTACTTTACGTGGGCCAAGTTTGACCCTTTCAAATGACCTAAGATTTTATTTTTGAAGCAGGAAAGTAAGATCTAGGAATATTCTTTGGCAAGTAAAACAGGGAACTGAGACAGAGAGCTGAACAAAGTGGTAGAACAATTTACAGCCAGATATAGAAGTTCACTTCCCTGGAGATAACATCTAGGCCTCAGTTGCATTTCAGTTCCAGGACCAGAGAAGCAGCAAAACCAGGTGGGTAATGCTAGGACCAGCTGCAATGACTAATGACCCCCTCCCCTGTCACTGACCAATCAGCAGAGACCACAGCTCTGAAAGAGCACACCTGGAGTACTGATGAACATTCTGCTGAAACCCTTCTGCTTACAAGAAGGATAAAAAGCCCTCAAGATAAAGGACCCAGTGCTAATTCTCTCCCTCCTGGGAGCATGCCCACTTCTTTCCTTTTCCCCTCTTCTTTCCTTTCTTCTTCCCCAGGATACTTGCAACTTGGGGGGCAACGGGAAGAGACACCTCCTCCCAGGGGCTAACTCCCTGAATCTGTCTCCAAGGCCCCCTTTTCTCTGATTTCCCAGTGAGCTAAAGCAGCCCTGCCCTGGCCCCGGCTCATTTATTTCCTATAACATTTTTAGAGAACCAAAGCAGCCCAATCTAGATTCTGTTGCTCCTTCTATACTAAACCCCTTGATTCACTGTTCCCAAATTTGATAAATGTACTTTCACAATCACCTACACTTGGATTGTGGAATCTTTCCTGCAAGAAGTTGAGAACACACACATTATCAGCCAGGCCTAGGCTCACGTGCTCAGGGCCAGGTCCCCTCCAGTAACACACAGCACAGCTGCCATGTGCTTCTGCACAGTATATGCAGCTGATGCATGTGTGTTCTGTCTGGACTTCTGCATGCACTGACTGCAAGCAGTTTATCGGCCAAGATTTGGATGCTTGGATACTGAGCAGCCCAGAAAGGAAGGTAAATGTTCCAGGGAACTACTTGACAGAAAGTGAAGTAGTAATAGAGCCCTATTGACAGATGAAACTTTTACCAGTTCTACATGTTTTTAACATAGAACTTGGATGTTTTCCAAAATATTGTTCAAGAAATAAGGTGTTGCCCTAGCTGGTGTAGCTCAGTGGATTGAGCGCAGGCCTGTGAACCAGACGATAGCGGTTCGATTCCCAGTCAGGGCACATGCCTTGGTTGCAGGCCAGTTCCCAGCTGGGGATGCATGAGAGGCAAACATACGCTGATGGTTCTCTCCCTCTCTTCTTCCCTTCCCCCTCTAAAGATAAATAAATAAAATCTTTAAAAAATAAAGAAGGTGTTAAAACTATGTCACTGAACATGAATCTTCAGTTTGAAATGCTGCCACCAGTTCTATCAAAACTGATTCCTAATACAAATTATAGAATAAGGAAGTAAGGAGAGATACATTTAGGTCTGAGTTAGTCAGGTGAGTATGGTAGGTTTCAAAACTATATTAGTGAACATCAATTTATTCAACTGCTAGCATTGACTGAATGCTTTCTAGGTTGAGAAGCTGCAGATCCAGGAATTAAGAAGTAAATAAATGACCCACCAAGAACTATGCAATGTGAATATATGCACTAAGTTTTTACACTTTGGGAAAATTATCCCCAAATGGAATATAAAGCTGATCTTAACTGATTGACATTATTCCCTTCTGGTCCAATTAAAAATTTTGTACATTGATTTTATGAAATTCTACCTCAAATAACTATGCAGGTGTTAAGCATTTGGCAGCTTCTGCTAATACTTTGTAGTTGGAATACAGTGTTCTAATTTACAGCTGCAATTATTGTGTTCTCATTATGGTTATATCTGTTTGGGAACTGGTGAGAAGGCAGTCATTGCAAAATATAAGAATATTTTATTTAGATTTATTATATTGATATATTCTAATAAGTGTTTTATGCTGTTGACATATATATTGCACAAGCCATTTGTTTTTTTTGTCAGTCTAAAATAGAATTTCTCAAAGGGACATCAGAATTACCTATGTGATTGTTAAAAGCACTGAAACACAGAGCACATCCGGACTGACTAAATTCACATTTTAGGTGTAGGTGTTGGAAACCTTCATTTTGAACAATACCTTGAGTAATGCTTAAGCACTCGGCAGTTTAAGATTAAATAGACATTTATTATAATAACAGAGAGTTATATGAGGTTATTTAACTAAGTTTTAAATTTCTACTTCTAATTTGAACCAAGAACACTTATTAGCTGCCACAGAATTTCTCTCCTATATAGGAGCAGAATTTATGTAACAGATTTCTTTCAAAGTAGAGCTAAATTGATCAGCTGCTTGAGAGTAGATGGTGGAGAATTAGACGTGGTAAGAAAAGGAGGTGATTAAAATTCAGATTACATAGTGCCTGCAGTAGAAAGACACTATTTCTGCAGCATAAAACTGGTGCTGATGGACCACTCACTGGAGCTCCTGAAAGGGCTTCCTGAGAACATGTGCAGAGACACAAGAAATAGTTTTCCTTTGCCAAGTAATTTAAGAGATTCTCTGTAAGGCACATACATGCCTATCATTGAGCTATTGGATTTCCTGTATAAGGATATGAAATGGGTGCAGCTATTAACATATTCTGACTGCCTGAATCTGACTGTGAAAGTGAAGATATGCAAATGAACAGCAGGCAGTGGGTTATTTCAGGTGAAGAGTTTTCTTTTTATATGCATAGTTCTCTAATTACCAGTTTTATATTCAAATTGAAATGCATTTCTAAGTATATTTTACTCTAATGGCATCCAGATTAATTTTTCACTCAAGAAAAATCGGCTGGGTGAATACTGCATAATTTTAAGAGCATTTCTCAGACCGAAGCAAAGACAGAAACCAGTGCCCCTTTCTCCCAGACCACCACCCTGAAGCATACAATCATGGGGATCTGAATGTTGGGAAGTTTAAACTGAGACAAGAGCAGAGACCAATGCCTTTTTTGGAAACGATGTTCCTGAATGCCTAGGGAAGTCAGCTCCACCCTTCTGCATGCACAAACCTGGAAGTATAAAGGAATGAAGACTCATACGGAATCCTTAAATAAAAGGGGATACAAATGTGTAGGCATATCTTCTGTTCCTTACGGAGGCAATTCTGAGGTTTATGCCAAGTGCTTTGGGAAGATCTGAATGGGAGTGAACCCATCGATCCTATTGGTGACCAGCTCTTTCCCATGTCTCTGTACTGATTTCCCCCACTTGCATCCTTCTTTCTTCACCGTCTCTCACTCCTTCCTTCTGGTATTACTTCTCAAAATAAGCTAGCCTTAAATGTGTTCGTATTATCCTCAACCCACAAAATGCCTGCCTTTTATTTTCATTTTCAATGTGACATATGAGGCTGATGTTTTAGAAACATTTTCATAAATTTATCATTTTCCTTTACCATCTCCTCAAAATTGATACTAAGTGTCAATTAAAAATGAACACAGACTATTAATTACTGTGTTAAACTTACTGAAAAATATGTTCTATTAAGAATAAACAGTTTACCCTGGCTGGTGTGGCTCATGGATTGAGCACTCACCTGTGAACCAGAAGGCTGACGGTTCAATTCCAGTCAGGGCACATGCCAGGGTTGTGGGCCAGGTCCTCAGTTTGGGGAGTGCGAGAGATCAATGTATGTCTCACATATTCCTTCTCTTTCTCATTTAAAAATATTTTTTTTATTTATTTTTAGAAATGGGAAGGTAGGGAGGAAGGGAGGGGGAGATACATCAATGCATGGTTGCCTCTCCTGTGTCCCCTACTGGGAACTGGCCTGCAACCCAGGCATGTGCCCTGACTGGAAATTAAACTGGTGACCCTTTGATTCTCAGGCCAGTGCTCAATCCACTGAGCCACACCAGCCAGGACTACTCCTTTCTTTCTAAAAATAAATTAAAAAATATTTTTAAAAAATGGATGCATAGATAATAGGCACATCACTATTTTAATAGGATTGATTTGGTTAATTATAATGTCCTTTTGAATTTATTTTCTTAGAATACCAAAAACAACAGGGCAGCGAATACACATACTTTTCTGAAGCCCTATTCTAACACATGTTATATTTAACATAGAGTAAATGATGTTCAGGTTTGACCTAACAGTGGTAGAAGAAATGCATGTGTGTATTAACATTGCTGTCTTCCTCACTACTGTAGAACCACTCAAAGACTGCTTTGCTTTATGAGTGCTGCAACGTGGTCACTGTCATACTGAAAGCCCATCGATAGCCAAGTCTCACATTACCTTATCTAGCCTACTGAATAGACATTATGATTTTCAGAGATGTTGGCCCTATTCCAATGAATACTACTCCCCATACTTTTATAAAGGGTAATCTGAGCTTCTACTAAAAATAGTTATGGTTAGTGAGAGGTGGGGCAGAGGCCATAAAATAAATCCATTCAACATCCTTTTCTTCCTAAATATTTGCATTTCCTCACTGGTATTATGTCATGAAATTTGTAATACATCAATTTTATTTATCATAAGTCACCAAATAACCCACGTTAAATTCAACATACTGAGAAAAAAGAACTATTAAGAGATACTTGAGGGTAAACATTGACTCTAGAATGTCTAATAAATGTACCTATACGGAAAAATTTAGCCATTCATAGGAACATATTTTTTGCTTGTTATAAAATCTCATAGTTATTTCTATGTGTAAGCCTTTTCCTCTAAGATTTGACTTTGTAATTTGCCTTCTGGCTTATTGAGATAGGCAACTATCTCTAATTATGAGGTTAATAAAGGCTTTGGAGTGAGAACTGGCTTTTCAAGCAGAGTAACCATATCATAGATTTCATGACAGGGCCATTAGGCAAAGGAGAACCAGATGAAGGAAGGAAGAGACACTGCTTTTGCTGGCAAAGGGGAACCAAGAAGATCTTAGGATTTAAAATGAAGACCCATGAGAATACACACATTCTAATTTCACTTATTATTCTATTAATGATTCGATTTATGATCCTTAGAGACACAAAATAGTCAGTAGTTAACTCAGGTTGAAGCAAGAAGTAGAGGGGAGCAGAATAAGGGGGAGAATTATAATCAGAACTCTCTGTGGGATGATGACTGTTATTTTTTGACCTGATTTTGGTAATGGTTTTATGGATGACTTCATGTAAAAACATTAAATTATATACCTTAAATGTTTGGTGTTCATAGTTAAAAGAAAAACATTGTACTACATGGACAACAATTTACACTGTAAGGCAGAGACAAGTTCTCTTCAACATTCTTATGCTCCTTGACTAGGTCTGAAAATTAAACTGACAAAGACAGATTATCAGGAGAAAAGCATAGCATTTTATTGAATTTTTCTATGTTCAAAGGAGCTTTAACAAGAGAACGATCATCAAAGAAGTCACTAGAGCAAGAAGCTTTTAAACCTTTTAGACAGAGAAACAATAAATTTGTGAAGAATTGATAAGAGAGAAGAGTTTGGGCTATAGGCAGTCTCATTAGGACTAGGCCATCACTAGGTAGCCCTTTTTAATGATAAATTTATTAGGAAGATAAGAATTAATTTAACAAGATTTGGGTGCAGATTCCTTTGGGCCTTCTCTTTTCTGATGAGAGTCTGCTCTCTCTAAAAGAAGAATTTATTTCCTGCCTTTAGACAGAAAAAGGAAAGTTTTGTTTTGTTTTTCTGCATTTATTACTTCTTGGCTGCCTTCGGCTCAAATTAATTTGTATGCCAAAGAGGCATATTTTATGGTGAAATTCTGATTTTCTTCAATAAGGAGGCAAGAACATAAATGAGAAATGAGTTAGTTAGAGATGTATTAAGGTGATTGAAAAGACGAATGATAGCAGTGGGTAAACTTGTTGATAGTAAAAATATAAAATATGCATAGGTTCTAGATAGAGTAGCAAATAACCAACAAGACCTCTGATATTATGGATATACAAGATGATGCTATTAAGGTATCAAAATAGATTTCTAATAACCATCTTGAGTCCCAAGTTAAGGAAGACTAGATAAGAGACATTTGGAGAATTGAGTGAAGACAAATACTCTGATTTAGCTATAGTAAATTTGAGATTCCTATGAAACATCTAAGTGGAGCTATCAAGTGAGTAGTATGGCCAAAAGCCTGGAGCTTGGATGAGTGACCAAGCAGAAGTTAAAAACTTGGAAGTCAGTGATGCACAGAAAATACTTAAATTTGTGGGAATAAATATAGTGCATAAGCAGAATCAAAAGAGAAGTCATCTCTGGAAGGAAAACACACACACACACACACACACATATATATATATACATACCATATTTTATAGTGATTATATACCTATATAATCTGACATTTGGATATCTAAATGATGATCTGCCAAATATCCACAAATATGAGATAAATATATAAATAAATCCTTATAGCAGTATTTTCAAATATATTAAATAATTTTCTAATGTGGTAAAACTAGCAACACAAAAATCTAGGTCTTAAAATAATTAAGAGCTACATTTAACAAAAATGAAATACATTTTCTTTGAGTTCTGAGTTTATTTTGTGTTCTAAGAACAAAAAAATACTGTGTATATCCAAATAATATCAAATAAAACTAATTATTTCAAATATGTATAGTTGGAGATCTGATTTAGTATATTTATATTCTCTTCAATTTAAGGGTTTTTTTTTGTTATTTTAAGGGGAATGTAAGATTTTAACACTGAAGGCAAAGAAATGCAGGTAAAACAATAAACTATGATGTTCATGTAATGTCACATGTACTCAGTGAAGATTAGACAAAATCCTTGTCTTTACCTCTACATGAACAAAATGTACTATGGTGAATCTGAAGTTGCATTTAAATTTTCCTAATACTCACATTACTTAATTTTTGTTATGCTTGTCACAAAACATTAAAATAATATATCCATTCAAGTGTCAAGATATTACTCCAATTTTTTAGACTTGAATAGTATTTCTGTATTGTCAGGTCTAGAACATTCAGATATCTCATGTTGGGCTGCAAAATAATCCAAAACTACAAGACCTTTCACATTTCCTAGTAAGTAGATAATAATTATTTGAATTTGAATTTTATGTATAACTAAGGGCTATTTGCTATTAACCTATTAAGTTACTAGGGGATTTTAAATTATAGTCCTACTCTACAGTGAGTATGTTACAACAATTCCCTAAGGCCTCTAAACTAGTATTTGCTATACACCATGTGTTACAGTAAAGCAGATAAGTCAGCGGAAGAAGTTAGGATATATGTGCATTATTTTAAATTGAACATGGCACTTTAGCTTTACTACATCGATATTAGACATAATATTATGGATAATATTAGATTGTTTTGCTTTCAATTTCCTTATTATAATTTTATATTCTCCATTTAACTTTTTTCCAATTATGTTGATATTTGTCCAATATGTAAAGTCTTCACTGTTCTCCCACCCCCCATTTTTCATGCAGAGTATGAAAGGGTTCCTTCCAGAGTATCTTTGGGTTCCTTTGTCTCCTTTAAGCAGGTCATGATCAATAGCTTATCTCAAGTAAAAATAATATGCTCAAAAGACAATGAATTTTTCCTGACCAACTATGACCGCATATATTTCATATAGAAAGACTGGGCTCCTGCTAATGTCAATTGTAATATGTGAGGTAATATATAGCTTGCTGTTTGATTGCTGTTCTTACCAAACCCAAAGTCAAGTGTGTTTCTTTTTAGTCAAAGCCACTAGAATATACAGTAAGTTTGGTATGTTTACTCTTTGCAGCTTTTTGAAATGTGAATCAGGTTATATCACTCTCATTCTGCCACGCTCAAAACCATTTGGCCTTTATTCCAATGGCTTTTCACAATTATTGTATTGTGTAAAACCCTTGCCAGTGGCTTGCAAGGTTCCTTGTGACATAAAACTAGGTCACCCAAACTTATCTCCAACCTACCACTCTGATGCACATTTTTTCTCTCTGCCCCAGAATACTATGCTTGTAATTTTCCATAAGTATGAAAAGCATCTTTGTACCTCAAAGCTGTTTGCCTTCCTATTCTCTCTTTCACAAATGCTCTTCTCTTATGTATCTACCCAGTTTGTCTCCAGCTTTTGGGGTCACTGCTCCAACGCCCTTTCTTCTCCAAGAATTTTTCTGACTGCCATCAAGAAGAATCCTGTCATGAACATGGACAACAGTGTGGTGATTGCTGGGGGCGAGGTGGTATAAGAGAGAAAAAATGGTAATGGAAACAAATACAATAAAAAGTTAGAAAAGAGAAATAAAAAAGTAAAAGGGTGAGAAAATAACCCTGTCATATTTAATCCCTGCATTCTGCTTTTTATTTTTTCCTTTATAGCACTGTTCACTACTTGACATTAAATTAAATATTGATTTATATTTTATTGTCCTTTTCACTGCAATGTAAACCTCTGAAGACAGAGTCTGTCTTTCTGTGTTCATTCATGTATTCATAGCACACAGCAAAGTGCCTGTACAAAAATGAACTCCTGGAACTTATGTTCAATGAAGAGAAACATCACCTAATGGTTAACACTTGGCATATTGCATGTTCTTAAGAAATAATTACAGAATATTGATTGCAATACATTTGCCAGCCACTTTCTATGTCTAGGAAGCACTCACTCAACCCTTCCATTGTCCCCATGCTTTATTTGAAAGTATAGAAGCATGTTACAGTTAACATCGTCCTATCCAACCTGCACATCTACCTGTCCCAAGTAAATTCATATAATTGAATGCAGATATGCTTAACTGATGAGCAATATTCATGACAAAAAATTATCCACTGCCTTCTACTTCCTCTTAAAAGAAAATTTGCTACTTATTCTTTCAAAATAATTGTATTTCTGGTTCTTCTTATTCTGCACTGTCTTTCCTAAAGGTCAGACTGAATTCTTTTTAAATATATACTCAATCCCTGATATCGATACTTCTAAGAGTGTGGTTCCATTTTAGTATCAGCTCATGTGAATATCAAATGAGTGTGCATAAGCTTTCCCCACAGTAGAGTTTTGACATTAAGAAAATTAAAATATGCCCTAATCATAGAATGTTTTAACTGTTGTCTGACATTTTAAAGGATTTTCTCATGAATTTCAGAATAGATTAGACTCCTGCCTGACTTCTTGGTTATAAAAAATAATCTTCTAAGTGATTTAAACTTTATTTTAAATTTATAACAGAGAAAAACGTGAGAGAACAGGAGAGAGAGAAAAAGAGAAAGAAACACAGGGAAAGAAAGATAATTTGTATGAAGCAGTTTGTTTGACTATTTGTCTTTTTGCCTCCAGGAAACCAAGCAATATTTTTCTGTTATAAAATCATATATAGCTTTTTATTACAATTAACTTCAGATCTTCAGGGATATAATAGGCATTTAATAGAAATATACTTAGGAACATGTATAAAGGACCCGTGGCCAAAGCCAAAGAGGGGTAGGATTGAGGGGGGGAAGCCAGGTGAGGGAAAGTGTTGCAGGGAAATGGAGACAACTGTATTTGAACAACAGTTAAAATAAAAAGAAATATACTTAGATCTTTGAGCTCTTTGCATGGGCTCCAAGCAGAATAAACCCTTATTTAAAAAATACTTCTCTATGAAGCCAGACATTCAGTTATCCTTAGAGTATTTTTTCTATGGGGGAAGGATTTCAAATTTGAAATGTCTCTCTGATCATTGTTAAATAAGTTGAGGGTATTCTATGTTCATGTGGCAGTTTTGCAATCTGAGTGATGCTTGTTATTTAAAAATACAGATATTTATCTCTTTTGACATGTTTTTCATATTTCACATGAACCCTAGATTTTCTATCATATATATATATATACTTCATATTTGGCCTATGGGGGCTGAGTGGCCTTTGTGCAGTTTATTCAGAGTGATCTCTCTACGACTGACATTCAAACTCAGATATTCCAGAAGTTCTGAACCATTTGAAGGTTGCATATTGTGACATGGTCTCTCCTCTCTACCTTTTTACACATCATATTCTATTATGCTGTATGTTCAATACATATTTATTAAGCACTCATTATATGCTAGACACTAATTTTGGCATTTGTCATTCATGATTATAAAAGCAGGAAAATTTTTCTGCCCCATGAAGCTTAAACCTAGTGAGTAGAAGACACAGAATTTAACAAAATAACTGCTTTAATAAATGAGTTGATCACACAGTATGTTAGTGGGTACTAAATGCTAACAGAAAAAAGTTGAGTATGCTGAAACAGAACAATAATACCATAATGGAAATTGTGACGAATTCAAGCGATCAAGAATTTTGATAGAATGTTAAGTCCAAGGGTTCTAAGGAGAAGTCTGTTACAGAAGTCTGTCTGTAACATTTGTGGAAAAACATACAAGCCTGGGTGGGACAATTTGAAGAAAGAGGAAAGATTGAACTCAGGGAGAAGCATCAGATAGGGCCTTGTGAAGACTTTGACTTCCATGGGAAGATTTTTCAGGTATGTGAGTTTAAGCGTTACCTGGGCTACTGTGTTAAGAACACAGGTTGCAGGGAGGAGGCTGTTAAAAATCCAGATAAAAAAATATTGGTGCCTTGACCAGCCGGAGTCATGGAAGTATTTCTGTCTGCAATATCTTTCTACTTACAGTCTACCCCAACTTCACTAATTACTACTTTCTCTAACAGATTATGCTTCCTCCCTTCTTTGTGAATTTTTTTTTTTGGTATTAACACACACATACACATACACACACATCTGGTAAAGTTACTCATCTTATGGGCTTTTACAGCATCCTTTGTTTTGCTGCAATATAATTTACTATGATATATTTTTATTTTTCCTTGTAGATTATGGCTCCCTTGAGCTTGGAAATTCTTTTAAAAACTTTTATTTATGTATGATATCAAAAAATTGGATAAATATAAAAGTTTAAATTAATGTTGGCATAATATATTATGTATCTTAATCAAAGTTAATATAGTAAAATAACTTTTTCACAGCTGTCAGATAAAATATTTACTTGTTCTTCAAGGTACCACACTAGCTTGAATAGATCTTTTTTTTTTCTGAATCAGTGAATGACTAGATATTATGATATGTTTGTCTAAAACTTATAAAGTATATTCCTTACAAGTCTATCTCAACTTATTTGTTCTTGCCTTTTAACATCATCTTCAAAAAGTAGCATATGTTAGAAAGTTTCCAACATGCCTAAACATTTCAACTGCATTTCTTATGAAGAATATACACGACAATAAATTTTTCTATAATTCAACAATAAAAAACCTGAAGAAAATATTTAAAACACTATAATAATATAAAAAATATATTCTCCCCCTGGCTGGTGTAGCTCAGTGGATTGAGCGTGGGCCTGCCAATCACACGATCGCAGTTTGATTCCCAGTCAGGGCACATGCCTGGGTTGCAGGCCAGTTCCCAGCAGGGGACACACGAGAGGCAACCATACATTGATGTTTCTCTCTTTCTCTCCTTCCCTTCCCCTCTAAAGATAAATATATAAAATCTTTTAAAAAATAAAAAATATATTCTCTCTTTTAAGACATTCTATTTCACTGAACATTTTAATTTCCTCATTTATTTATTAAACTCATATTTTTCTACAATATATGTGACAAGTGTATGTATACACACAAACCTATTTCATTTATTAAGTTACACATATAGTTTCTACTATATATGATGAGTATATGTATATACACAAACTTGCATACAAGTGTGTCTATACACATCAAACATATGTCAGTTCTGTGTGCATACCTGCATATGCATACATGTAAATATGTCTTGTCATAAATTTTTTAATGAAAGGTTAAAAAGAAACACTATAGAAATGTATCAAGTTGGCTCTTTTACTGTATATTTTATTTATGTGCCTTCTATTATTTCCTTGTGCCTGTTCCTCTTTTTTCTCCTTCTCTTTCTATTAAACCACAATCTGAATTTACCTAAAATAAGAATTTTGCACAAAGAAATGCATGGTTATGTACAAAGCTGATATGTACATGAACTCTTACCACATATGTGACTTTGTTATTAAAACTCTCTCTGCTTTAATCTGTAAAATGGGAATGCTTTTAGCTTCTGTTTCAAAGCGTTATGTACTTCAAGAGAGAAAATTCTTGTAAAACACTGAGAACAAATTCTGGATTACAAAAGCTCAGTAAATGTAAGTAGCCACGTTTAATTGCTAAATTTTCATTTCTTATGGTATATTTCAGGGTGAATTCTAATATTCAATATAAAATGCATGTTTGTCATAATATTAATTAAAATTTAAATATTTAGATCACTTTTAGACATATAATTAACAGCTATGTCAAATATTATTATTCATCTAAAACAAGCACAATGTGTAAATCTAAAATATCAATGTGAATTTTCATGGAGAACATTCTGTCACACACATATATGTATACATATCATTTTATATATTAAGAGTAGTCTTTTTTCAGAGTATATCATACCTTGAAAATAAGTGATATTTCCTACTATTGACAAACATTTTCAACAGAATTTACTGAGGTAAACATTGTTGAAATATATTTTTCTATATTTTAATTTAATCTGGAAAAGAAGAGTCTTTTTAAAATTTTTATTTACTTTAATCTAACAGGAATGAAAGGAACTTTAAAAACATTTACCAATGGCCTGGCTGGGTGACTTGGTTGATTGGAGCATTGTCCCCCACACACACAATGGTTGCAGGTTTGATTCCTGGCCAGGACACAATGGGTTAAATCCCTGGTCAGGGTGCATATGGGAGGCAACTGACTGATATTTCTCCCTCAAATTGATGTCTCTCTTTCTCTCTCCCTTTGTCTCTCTCTAAAAGATAAATGAACATATCCTCAGGAGAGGATTAAAATATATTAAAATAATTACCAATGTAGTGCCATAATTGTAACCAAACAACAAAAACCCGGTTATAATTAAGTTTTGAATTTCTGGTATCTACTTTTAAGCTTCTAAGCCTCTAGGGCATGGTTTTGCTTCTCTCCCTAGAATCTCTGTGGCTGCTACTAGAAGAATCTAGTAGGAAAATTAAGCAGAAGGGCTAAGAAGTTACACAAAATTGAGATTTAGATCTCTGATTCTTTTTTTTATTTTTTTATTGTTTTATTTTCCATTTCCAATTATCCCCCTGGTATCCTCTTCCACTTCCACTTACTGCCCCAAAATACCACACTCTTGTCAATGCCTGTTAGTCCTTTGTCTCTTTTCTAGATGAGATTTAGAAAAACAGGGCCGGGTAGCTGATGACTATTGGGAGAACTAGGTGAGGCCTCTACTTTGAAGGAGGTTGAGACATCCTTGTCCTATGTGCAATGTTTCTTGTATCTTGTCTATTCTTCAATAGATGTCTCTATTTTTCATATTACATGCCTGGTAACTTCTGGACAGATCTCATATATCGGTATGATATAGATATGTAGATGATTGATAGATAAATGATACATAGCTCTAAATTATATCCAACGCAGGCTACTCCACTGAACTTGACATATTTTCCAAACTCCTTTTTGAAAGCTTCACTCAGATTTCCAATAAGAATCTCTATCTTAACATCTCTAAATCAGAGCTCCTATTAGTCCATGTCCAAGCATGCTTCTCTTTTACCTTTATGCATCTCAGTTCATAGAAAATCCATTTTCAAAGTTTTCTAGATTAAAAAAAACTTAGCATTTTACTTCACACACCCCCCACCCCCCTTATTCATGGTGAACATCTACTTGGCAGCAAATCCTATAGGCACCAGCTTCAAAATATATTTATCACATGCTCATTTCTAATTATCTCTGATGCCATCAGCTTGGTCCATGTGACTGATCTCACAATTCTATTATTGGATTAGCCTCAGACATGTCTCACTGCATTTGTCTTGCCCCCAGAGCACTCTCTCAACATTGCAGCCTGATCGATTGTTTTAACAGTTTTTATTCAATGTAATTATGCTAAGTGAAACAAGCCAGCCAGAGAAAGACAAATACCATATGATTCCACTGATCATATGAGGGGAATCCGATGAACAAGCTGAGCTAACAAGCAAAATAGAGACAGACTCAGGATATCTGTCAAAATAGTAGAAGCAGGATGACAGCTAAGGGTGGGGGAGGTTATGGGTTGGAGAGTTTGAGCAAAAAGGAAAAAGAACTCCTGGACATGGACAACCCTGTGGTAATTTTGGGGGCAGGGGTTTTAAGGGAAATAAATTGTAATAAATACAAAATTTTCAAAATCTAAATCCATAAATACAAAAAAAACATAATTGGCACTCAAAATACTACTCATATTTAAAGGGTTGAATTTTATAAGGTTTGGCATATGTATACACCTGTGAAATCATCATCCCAATCAAGAAAGAAATACATTTTAAAAAAAAATCCTGCCATGATCCCTATTTGCTTTTGTTTTACCCAGAGTAAAGCTTAAATTCTTTGACCTAGGAGGTACTAGATGATTTGACTTGTCACTTCAAAGAGTTCAGGTCCTACGCTAGTGCTCTCTCTCCCCGTCCCCCGCATCTAAGGTTTGCCCTCTATTTTTTCTCACACATGCCCAGTCGCTCACAGCCCATTTTCTAACTGTTTCTCCACCCAGAACATTATTTCCCCACATCTTACAGAGACAGTCCCAAACTTCCCCCAGGTCTCATTTAACTGGCACCCTCTCGGTGATACCTTTCATTACCAACACACTACAATTTTGCCCCCATATCCTATCGCTAAATTATAGTTCTTAACATTTATCACCATCTAGGTTACTATACATTTACTATATATAGCAATTACTGATATGTTTATACCAGTACATATATAACATCTATGTTCATATACTACATAAATTACTATATATTTTAGTTAACTAACTTGTTCATTGTTGGTCCACCCTGTAGAATAAAAGATCCATAACAAAGAGTATTTTGATATTTTGTTCATGGTCTTATTTGAAGTAACCAGAGTATGGCAATAGTAAGCACTTGATATTTGTTGGATAACTAACAGAATAAAAACTTTATAATGTAAAACATTTACACTGTTGAATATGGTTCCTTTATATGTGATAATTATTATTATGTATACTATCTAATTTTATTAAATATTTTATTTTTCTGCCATCAATTCCAGAGGAGTTTGTTACACAGACTGCCAGAAGTCATTCTTAGATTTTATTTGTAACTCTCCCTGCGTCCCCGTTAGCACCTCTCATTACTTTTCTTCCTTCTTTCTCTTTTCATGTCATGCCCATCTGTGATTACTATCCTAGATGGCTGACAAACAAAGATGGGATGAGTAGAAAAGTTCTATAATGTCTTAAGTTTAAAACAAGCATTTTTATTATTACTCCCATGATTCCCCCAAATAGTATGGAAGTAATTCCAAAGACTTCCTACAGTAATGATCTTTCTACAATTTAACCATATCATTTTAAAATTAACCACATTCAGCATACTTACTAATTCAAAATTGTTAATATTCTTTTATAATTTTTTGGAACAATTCAAGGCCTGCTTTTCATTGTTTGCTTTGTATGTTGATCCAACAAACATTATTACTCATAATTTATTTTAGAATGAGTTCTAACTCTTCTTTCATAAATTAAATCCTGAATATGTATTCTCTACACTCTGTGAGCATTAGAGGATCCCACAACACAGCAAACCCTGGTCTTAAAGTTCTATCAGACTTGAAACTTCGTTATGTATTTCTAAGCAGTATCCTAATCCCACTCCATCAGTCCACAGCCATACCACCCTGAGCGCACCTGACCTTGTCTAATCCCACTCTATCACTGAAATAAGGCTGGAGTCAGCAGAGATTGTTCTTCTCTCTGCTGTGTGGCGCTTCTGTGAAACTGTGAAACTGATGACTAAGGCACTTGGATAATGGTGGGGGGATTCTCCAAGATCTTATTGTCCTTTATTTATTTTATAGTATGTCTAGATATTTATATTATTTGTTTTTCTTCTTTATGGTCTTCTTAATTAAGTTTAATATTTTTAAATTGGAACTTTATTACAGATTACCATTTTCTGTGATCAGAGAATTGGATACTCTTTGGAAAAATAGCCCATGCCTTATTAAATAATCAAAATATTAAATACTGGCATTTGGTTATTGAGAAACTACATAAGAAGATTATAAAGTATTATAATCAAAAGAAAAGTACACTATAAACAATGAGAGTAATATATGAGAGTAATTAGTCTATGAGAGTAATTTAAATAAAAACATGTAATATATATAATATTTTTGCATAAAATACATATTACTTTATTTTCTACCAAATAATAGAATAGCAAACTGAGAGTAAAATGTATGTACTTGTCTTTGGCAAGTCTTAGTGTAAGAAATGTACTAATAGACGCACATAGGAGACTATATATGATGGAAAACTGCAACAATAAAGAAAGATGAAAGAAAATAGAAGGTGGGGGTGGGGAGGGCGGGGGGGGAATGGGGGAAATGGGGACAACTGTAATTGAACAATAAAATATAAANATGTATGTACTTGTCTTTGGCAAGTCTTAGTGTAAGAAATGTACTAATAGACGCACATAGGAGACTATATATGATGGAAAACTGCAACAATAAAGAAAGATGAAAGAAAATAGAAGGTGGGGGTGGGGAGGGCAGGGGGGAATGGGGGAAATGGGGACAACTGTAATTGAACAATAAAAAATAAAACAAATAAAAAGTACATTAAAATATTAAAAACATGATTGCATTATAATAAAAATAAAGAATGGAAAATTGCAAATGGAATTCCAGAAGCTTCTTACAATTAGAGAATCTCAGGGGGAAAAAATTCTAAAGTAAATGTTGATTTGCACCCAAATTTTGGAGGAGAAAAATAGGTTGTGTGTTTCCTGAGTACAAATACTCATACTTGAGTTCTCTGTTTTAATTTTTTTGAGAAAATTTATTGAAGCAAATTCTTTTTTATTCTTGCCCCCTTAAATTATTATACTTAAGATGACATATGTCCTATTTATTAATTTTATAAGTAGGAATTGATTAAGTATTGGGTCCAGTTCCCCACCTCCTGAAAAGAAAAAAAAATTGCTGTTTAAGAACATTTTTTTTAAATCCAAAGTGTACTTAGTACTTAGCTGAGTTTCTAATTCATAATAAAATTTAACAGAAACTGGAATGAGCTACATGTTAATTATTTTAATATCTAATTTTCACAAAGGGCTTAATTCTGAATAGAATATATATATGTCCATGGATTTAATGACTTAAAATCCCTTTGACAAAAAAGGTGGGACTAGGTATAAGCCATAAAAACATTACATAAGTAAAATAAGAAAAATTTTATTTACATTATTTATAGATTTTCAGGACTATATTTCTTACTGCTATTGTCATTCATTTACTTGTTGGAATTCACTTATTATTGACCCTTATATTTAATACTAAACTATCATATAACACTTTTCATAACTACAATTTCATGAATTTCTGTAATTTCTAATGAGAGCTAAGGTTAGGTAGGTATTCATTACAGGTGTAAACATAATTTCCCTCCACTGGTTAATTTATAATTTTTGTTCACTCATATTTGTGCTGTTGTACATTCATATGTATATGTGTATTCATATATGTGTATATACATATGTGTCCTCCAAATCCCCAATGATAAAGACAAACTTTCACAATACATTCTGAGTCTCTATATTTGTCAATTAAGCAGCAAACCAGAGAAAACCTTGCCTCTTTTCAGCAGCTGAAAGGAAGTCTCCTCTGAGGTGCTCACAGCAATACCTTTAGGGAAGAAAAGTCTTTGGTAAGGTTTTAACATCATTACAAAATTAATACAACTTCTTAGAGTATTCTAACCATTTTATTCTTTTAACATTTTGATTCAACAATGGAGCTTAAACGACATGAGAGCCAATAAAATAAATATCATCTGAAGCAGCAATCTTTCACTGGATCCAAACTGAAAGCCAATTGTTTGGGGAGATTGAATGTCATAATTCTGGATTTATTTCTTATCAAAAAGCCATTCTTTTTTTAATAGGAGTAGGATTATAAAAGAGATGGAAACAAATTAAATGAGATTTATCAGTACTTCCTTCAAGATGTTATTGCACTATCTTCATTTGGGTATGATTTCAAAAGACAAAGCAAACAGAATGTTGTGTCTGAAAGAAGCAATTAAATCTTCAATTGGCCTACAATCATTTACTTGTAATGGTAGCAATTTGAAATTTGATTAATAGCACGATCTCCTTCTTGTAATTAAATATTCTGTCAAATTTCCTACAATTAACAAGATTACTAAAAGCCACACAGACTTCTAAAGTTCTAAGAAGAAATTCTCAAGACTGAGGTTCTAATAAAAAGTTTTGTAACTCTAAACACTGTGTGCTTTTAGAGAAGAGCAAGATGATTGAATTTTCTATTTCACTGATGATGAGGGCTACTGGACATTTTTATTATTTAATATGACTTTTCTCTCTTACTGCTATATCATGTAGCCCAGATATTAAAAGCGGTCTTTATTATATCATTGCATTAAAAAATGCAGGTAGTATTATCAACATAGAAATATGTACAAAATTCTTGAATTGCATTAGGCCTTAGAATTGGTTCTAACTTTATTAGGCTCTTTAATAATATTTAAATCATACGATTTCATGCAAATCTTTCAATATCATTAAGGAAAGCAATCCAGAAAATAACATAAACATCTGAACTGAATCTATCTTTGTAGACTAATATTGACTGACAGGAAATAAAAGCAAGAACAGAAATACTCAGAAGACAAAAACAGAATAAAAGAGGAGTGTGTTGAATGAGAAAAGCAGGGGATGGAACAAAAAGGAAAGTAGAAAGAAAGATAAAGAAAAAAGTCAACAATACATAGTTTAAAGGCATAGTGTCCCCAGAACTGACTGTGTTCCTTTGGAAATCAAAAGAACTATATGCTGTCCATGCCTGAAATATATCATCTGAACATTCTTGTAATTTATACACACTACAGTGTTTCTGTCAACCACAAAGTCTCATTGACTATTCATGTATTCTGCCTAGAAATATTTATTTCATTAAACGGTGCCAGGCGTGGTGGCATGCACCTGTAGTCCCAGCTACTCGGGAGGCTGAGGGAGGAGGATGGCTTGAGCCCAGGAGTTCTGGGCTGCAGTGCGCTATGCCAGTCGGGTATCCGCACTAAGTTTGGCATCAATATGGTGACCTCCCAGGAGCGCGGAGGCCACCAGGTTGCCTAAGGAGGAGGGGTGAACCGGCCCAGGTCGGAAACGGAGCAAGTCAGCAGGTGGTGATGAATTATCAACCATCTAGTAAAATTATTTTAAAATAATTAAGACATTAAACCTTTCTATAAAAAGTTTGACTATAAATACCCGCAAAAAAGTTACTTGAACTCCAGAATAAAAATTTCATAGATATGGATTTACTATTTCCTTTTCTGTTTTATGATTGAAATGTTGGCATGTGAATAGATAATCTAATGGAGATCTTTAAAGAGAAGCGTTTGCTTAAGCAGAAATCTAAATATGGAGGAACTAAATGCATAGATTAAAATTTAATTACAGACAACAAGATATCTAAATATTCAATGTGAAGATTAATGCCTGATGACAAATATCATTGATTCCAAATGTCTGTTGTCAGAGACGATGGTTGTGCAGGTAGGAAAGGAATAAGCTCACACTGCAGGCCATGCTGGTCTCTTCCCACCTCCTGTATAAACCTTTATTTCTTCTCTGTTAACTCTTGATTATCTAATGAATACAGTAAAGAAGAAATATATTTCTTTGGAAGACATAATTGGCACATTTTTCTGGCAGATATTTTCCACATCATTAAATGTTCACCCAGAAATGAAGAGAAACTAGATACTGGGGCTAGCTATTGAACTGACACATTTTTCTTCATCTGCTTCCATATTTGGTCTCCCCTATCTTAAACCCATGGAAAACAGTGAAGCTTTTTTCAGAGAGACAAACATTATTTCTTGATAGACAACCAAAAGCAAACTTAAGAAAATAATAGTATCTTTAAGCAGAAAGAAACCAAATATTAAGGAATGTCTATGCTTTATTAGTTTCTTTTTAATTGTAAACCATTTTAAATAATAAAAATTGAATATATTACAAAAATGTTTATTTTTAAGTCACTGGGAAGTAAATTGCCAACCTGATACCTTATTAAACTCTGAAACGTTAGTGTGGATGTTTTCAGAAACAGACATTTTTTGATGTAACTATAGTACAATGATCAAAATCAAGAATTAGTAATAATATATTATTAATAACTATTCATAATAGTTACCTATTGCTGCATTACAAAATCCTAAAATATAATGACTTAAAACTATAAACTTTTTTTGCATTTCTTGTGTGTCAGGAATCTGTATGTTTTATCTGTGTCTTCCAGTTGGATTATAATGTTACAACAAGGTACCTACTCGTGCTGTGCTCTCATCTAGAGACTCATCTCTGGGAAGACCTGCTTGCAACCTCACTTGCCTGGTTGTTGACAGGATTTAGTTATCCATAGGTGGTTGAACTAAATGACTTAATTCCCTACTGGCTATTCCTAAGACTCTCGTCGAAGATCTAAATAATGTGCTTTGTAGGAAAAAGTTTCCATTCAGCATCATCCACTGCAGTTAAATGTCTTCTTAGTCTCTTTCAGTATGAAAAATGTCTTCACTCTTTCCTACATTTTCATGACCTTGAACCTTTTGAAGGTTATAGACTACTTATTTGACAGTGTGCTCGTCTACTTGGGTTTGTCTAATATTTCCTCTTGAAATTTAGATTATGCATGTTTCGCAGAAATATCACAGGAGCAACAGCTTTCTTTGTTCACCTCTTCTATCAGGTGACGCATGTCATCAGTTTGTCTCATTGCTGATGATGTTCCTTTGGATCAGGAAGGTTGTTACCTGCCAGGCTTCTCCATTATAAACTTACTCTCTTAGTGTTTTGTAATTGATACATCTTTTATGGGGCAATGTTTTAAATCTATACAAATATCTCATTCCTAATAAACCTCTGAACTACTTATTATTTTATTTGCTTCTGTGTGAACTCATTGTCCCTTAGGATATTTAAGGCAAAACTGTTTATTATTATCATTATTTTGATGCTCAAATTACCCTAATCTGACAAGAAAAAAGCCAGTAAAACTGGATGTTGTGCAATTTGGATGTTTCACCTATTCTTTAAACATGCTCTTGTTTGGGGGTACAACAAAATGTTTCAGGTTTATCTTCTCATCTTGTGATTTCTCTGGGCCACCCTTGAAATCAGACATTTCTATAAGGAGCCCTAATTGCCTTTCTAATGACATAATTATGTTCATTGCTATTGAAGTATGATTATTCTCAAACTCTATAACAAAGAGATCCATAAGGTTTTATAGGTACAAGTGTATACAGCAATACATACATATGCACATATATACACATATATATTCCAAAAATATAAATATACATATATCCAAAAATATATGTATTTCATGAATGTACAATCAGCACTACAATATTTTCCTATTGATGCTTAATATACTTATTTAATAAATTCCCTTGATTGTAACAAATGTCCCATTTTCATTGTCACCTCCTCTTCTATGTAGTTACTCTTCTCATCTTCTTTGGGTTGCCACCCACACTAAGCACTTTCTGTGGTTTTTATGGTTGAAAATTGGAGAAGTATAGGTTATATAATACATATATGAATTACATATTACATTTTTGATTTGGGCATTATTTGAACTTTTGTTCAGATTGTATTCTATTCATTTTTAAGGAGTGTCCCTTATTGTCCATTATTATATATTCTTGTATATCCTGTCCCTTATTTTGGGGGAGATGAAAATAATGACAGGAATATTTTATTTGTTGTAGTTTTTCAAGTCCAAGTAATATTTTGACATATTTTCAAGTGTTTACATAGGACTAGTGATAAACAACAACTTTTACTGATGGTAGAAAAGGTATGTTTTTGGTGGCAACACATGAGATAAAATATTTTGTCCCAGCTCACAGGAAAACATATATAATCTTCTATATTTTCTGAGTTTTTCTCATAATGCCTCAGGAGAGACATAAGCATAAACATGTATTGCATAATGGTCTTAAGGTATACTTTTGAACTACTTTTAATAAAAATAAACTGACTTAAAATAAAATAATTTATTTGAAAGAATGAGGTTTAAAACGCTTTACTTGCTTGTTGAGCAGAAACACAATTGCTCAATGAGAGGACTTGATGGTCCCATTTGGCCCTCTTGGGGCAACCAAATTCTTCTGCTTTAGAAAGAATGCAGCTGAATTTTATACACTTCTCCCACATCAGGCACTATAGACAAAATGTTAACAACTCGCCCTAAAGGTCCAAAGGAAAGTAGTAGTATGGTTGAATGGTTTCCTCTTTCAAAAAGTAAGCTATAAAAGAAGTTGGGGAGAAGGAAGGAGCTATGCAGGGTGCAGAGTTGCAGCATAAAATGCTCTATCAGTACACTGGGATATGAAAAATTCATCTCACAGAAACCAGAAAGATCTTCCTAAGAGCAAGTTCTTGTTGACCAGTCTTACTTCTTTCAGAAGGGACATAATCCAGACCTCATTAAGGGTGCAAAAAATAATGCAAGTGCACCAAGTGTTAAATGCAAACAGAATGAAAGAAACATCAATATTTATTAAAAGCATTTTAAACATTTTACAAAATACCCTGATAAAGATCCATTTAATGTGTTTGTTATTCCAATAAAAGTTAAAATTTTATGAAGTAAAACAATTTCTTGCTCTTCCTCTTCTTCTTCTGGCACTCCTATGATTTGAATGTTGGAGGAAGCACAGAGTCTGAAACAAGATGGACTCAAAGAGGACCACACCAAAACATATCATAATTCAAATATCAAAATTAAAGATAAGGAGAGAATCTTAAAATCAGCAAAAGAAAAGCTGATAGTTACCCAAAAAGGAGTTCCCATAAAACTGTCAGCTTATTTCTCAAAAGAAACTTTGCAGGCTAGAAGGGACTAGCAAGAAGTATTTGATATGATGAAAAACAAGGACATACAAGCTAGATTACTCTATCCAGCAAAACTACCATTATAATTTAAAGGGAGATAAAGTGCTTCCCAAACATGGTAAAGTTAAAGGAGTTCACCATCACCAAGGCGTTATTACATGAAATGCCAAAGGGAACTATATAAGAAAAAGATCAAAATGATAAACATTAAAATGGCAATAAATCCACAACTACCAATTATTGAATCCAAATAACAAACTAAGCAATTAAGCAAAACAGGGACAGAATTATAGATATGGAGATCATTTGGAGGGTTATCCGTTGGGAGAAGGAAGGGGGAGAATGGGGAAAAAGGCTCAGGGTTTAAGAAGTACAAATTAGTAGGTACAGAATAGACAGGGGAACATTAAGAACAGTATAGGTAATAGAGTAGCCAAAGAACTCACATCAATGACCCATGGACATGAACTAAAGAGATGAGGATTGCTGAAGAGAATAGGAGTACTGGGTAGAGGAAGGGAAGAAGGGAAAAGCAGGCAACTGAAATAGCATAATCAATAAAATAAAGAAAAAGTAAAATAAAAAGAAATCTATCCACAGAAAAAAACACTGTTGTCGGAGACATGTGGCTGTGAAAATGAAGCCAAAGAGCATCCAAATATAACAGTGGCTTAGTTCATTCATATTAGCATTGTGAAATTTGTGAGTATTAAGGAACTGCTTCCTGCTACTTTTAAATGTATTTGCATATACTAGATTTTCCTACAGCAACTGTATATGCATCAACATAGTCATATCTTACTTGCATGAATCAGATTAATGAATTCATCATCTTCTAATTAAGAATCTATATAAGTTTAATTTTCCTGAAATGAAAGATTATCAATCTTTCAATTGTTGTTAATAATAACAGCAATGATAGTAATATCGATAATAATAAAAAACGGGTAAATTTCTGTATAAAGTAGCTTGTCATTTTTAACAAAAAGAAGGATAAAACTCTGGACAGGACACAATTTTTAAATAACATGATGAAGGGTGGGAGTTGTTAGGAAATATCACTGGGGAGAAAAATTTTAAGATTGAATTGTTTTCTCAGAGTCTACTCATATTCTAAAGAGATTATGCTCATGGTAACCTTTGGGAGGCACTGCCCTCGTAATTTCTTCCGGGTCCTCTGTGACTACACTCTCCATGTAACAAGAAGAAAATTTTACCTACTCCAGATGATTTGGGTCAATTAAATAAGTTATTTTCCTATTTTACAGAAATGTCTCCATTGTTCTGATACCCCAACCTTTGGTTCTTCTTCTCTAACTTATTTCTAGCTCATGAATTAATTGTTTCAGCTCAGAGAGCCCCAGGATTGAACATGCAATGTATTTCCAATGCTCTTACCAGAATTTAGTAAAGAGAAACTATTACCTTCCTGTTCATTGATATAATTGCTCTCTGTATGAAGTCGCAAACTGTATTAGATTTTGTGCTGTATAACATTATATTGTAATGCCTCAGTGTCTTCTGTGTTCACTCATTTTTTACTTCAAATGTAGGATTTTCAGGGACACTAGTTTTCAGTTAACTCATTTTGTATGTTTGTGCATTTGTATATATTCCTTCAGACTGTTAAAGGTTAAAGTGACTTTATTTTGTATTATATACAAATGTTTCTAAGGAACAGATGTCTTCTCACATCCTCAGGTGTTTTCCAAAAGCAAAAAAGGCAATTAGTTGACTGTCCATATCTCATTATGTGGTGATAAAGTCATATTACATGCATGATAATCTACCACGTTTGCCAGTTTATACATTCTACTTTAATCTCTTTTGCTAAAAATTATAAACTTGCTACAAAATACCTTATTCTGGTAAAGTCTTAGACTCAATCCTGCTATGTCCTCAAATTATCCCCAAATCCGTCTCTCTTTATAACTAACACTATCAAAATAATAATGTTTGCTTTTATTTCCCATAAATTTATCCAAAAAAATGAATGCTCTGTTATGCTTTAGATTTTAAACTAATACTGAGAATACAAGGACAAACAAGACAAAATTTGTACGCTCAATAAAATTACAATTATTAAGTAAGAAAGACTCATGAATGTTATATATAAAACTCCTTTAGATAACATCTTTCCTTGGTTCTTATGAGAAATACCCATGTTGGTTTTCTATGATGCAATAAATTTGCCACCTCGGTATCTTTAAAAAATACCAATTTATTATCTCAAAATTCCTGTAGGTCAAAATCTGGATGAAAAGTAACTAGGTTTTCTGATCCAAATTTCACAAGGTTAAAAACAGTTTTGACTAAAGTGTGTCTTCATCCATATCTCAGTGTCTTTTCCCAAGCTCAGTGGCTTTTTCAGAATTTATTTCCTTAAAGCTATAGATAGCATGCCCCTGTTTTTTTTGCTAATGAGAGATGAGGGTCACTCTCTCTCCCAGAGATCCCATGGACTGTCTGTGTTTACTAGCCACATAGCCTCTCCACAACACAGAAATTTGATCATCTAAGGTCAGCAGAACTTTTGATGCAACTTTAAATTTCTATGACTGCCTATGACTGTGACCTCTAGACCCATTTTCAATAGGTCGTATCTGATTACCTCTGAATGACTGACACTCAAGAAGAGGGGATTGCACAAGTGTCTCCACCAAGGAGCAGGGATGAAATTGTGGGGGCCTGAAACACTTCCATCCTAATAAGGTTGTTAAAACTCTTATTTTATTTTTGTTTTTTCTCCCTCTGGGAAGTTAACAAACAGTGTTTGAGGAACAGGGTAAAAACTGACAGGCATCTAACATTTGTCCCTTCCCAGAGTCCTAAAGCAAATGCAATTCAAAGGTCCTAGAAAGAAAAAAAAATGCCTAAGTTTAGAAAAGAATATAGTTGTCAATTTGAAGAGTAAAAAAAGTGTTGAGTAATTTTTTTGAGGTAGATAAAGGAAGGTGGCTATGTGGTTTCAATAATTATTAGGAAGAGGCCCATATAAGCTATCAGGTCATTAAGGCTGAAGGAATTGCTGAGGGAGACTGGATTTTAGGCATCAGGTGTCCAGTCTCAAGACATCCTGTCCAAGATAGGCAGAGAGCTTGCAGAGCCTCTGTGAATGAGAATATCATCAGTGACCACTGCTGACTGAGGCGAGCACTTGTGCTTAAGAGAGCTTGTACTTGAGTATGTTTGATCTAACAGAAGTCCTTCTTAGCTTTCACAGGGAAGATGTTCCTTCATAACAGGGTGAGTTATATTTCTCCTTGGACAGGATGCTGAGGCCTTACAATATGTGATCTGGTTTAAAGATCAAATGTAAAGGAATAAACAAATAAAGGCTTCTTACTGTTATATATATATATCAAACAGTACAATCCCTCCCCATTGTATATGAAAACCAAAACATTATAACTCAGTGTGATAATGGTTATGGGATATGCATAAAATATGTATAAAAACAGAGAGTTCTGTCTAAAGAAGAATTGAGCCAGAACATAACATCCAGAAAGAAATAATTAATCTTAGTTTTTAAACTAAGGGACAGTAAGAGATAGAAATCATGGGAGTGGAGGCAGTGAGATGGGGAAATGTTGTCTTAGTATCTAATTTCTTTATATTTCTTACATTCTTTACAAATTTAAATGTTCAAAAAGCTGGGGTAAGAAGACCATATAGGCACATGAAAAAACTTATATTGGCATCCCATGTTTAAAAATGTTTAGGAAGGACTCTGCCTAGAGATAACATCTTCTGTAAAGATGCCTCATTTAACTATTTTTTTAAAATTTTGAAAGGTTTAATTGTTGAAGGGTTTTAAGTATTTTACATTAATATGTACCAGTGGGAGATACCGTCTTATCAATAAACATGTTAATTGGACTTCGTTGACAGTTGAGAGAGAAAGTTATATAATAGGGGTCACAAACTCAAAAGCCCACTGGAGCCGTGCTGTTCCTGTAAATAAGAGAAAGAGCCTAAATCCAAGTATCATACAAAAGAGGCTGAAGGAGCCTCTGTGAACTGGGAACCACCTACCCTCTCTCGAGTGGCAGCTTCTAATGAGTCCTCAACAATTATCATCATGTGGAAGGGAGAATTAGCAATCCCAAAGTCTCTAACTGCTTCTGAGAACAACTATAAATCTAGATTTAGGTATTAGCTGTTGATTTTTCTTCTGTTGTGTTTCTATACCACAAGCACCAGGCAAAAACATGTAAGTGATGCATAAGGCTTGAAGCTAACAGTTTTTTAATTCTTCTATAAAGAAATAGATTATACTATGATTCTCATGAGTTGAAGAAACTGATAAAACAGTCTGGGGTAAGTTAGGCAAAGGGGAATTAGTCTACCCAAAAGAGAGAAAGACTGATAAGGACAGTGCACTGGAAATAAACTTACAGACTCTAAAAATGTGTTCATTGCTTTACCTGCTAAGAAAAGAAAAGAGAAGTTTATTATAGCATTCATTGTGACCCAAGTTTTCTATACAAACCTGTCAATGGATGACACTGCAATTCTGTCAGATAAGTGACAGTAAAATCTATTTAATCTCAGATCAAATCTAAACATGATGTCTGCTGAAGTGCTTTGTAGGAGCTATCTTATCCTTTGAAAAGAACAGGATTGGGTTATTGGATCTACCTAAAATGTTTCACATTCATTGTGTGAGTATGTGTGTCTGCATGGTGCACAGGTTTCTCATCAGTTTTCAATTCTCTCAGAAAAAAATTAAACCTCTGCTTATGCATACAAAACAATATAAGTATATTGTAGCCTTTTCTTTTATTATGTTATGACTGTGCATGTTATAAAGACAAAGCAAACAATCTCTGCATTTCACTGGAATCCATTTTGGCAGCCAGAGTAGAAATAAGATTTGTTTACTATTTTGTCCCAAAATCTTAAGAACATTTGTTTGCCTTTCTAAAAATACTTCTTTAAACTTTAAGCATTATTTGTTTCAAAAGAGAACAAATCAGAGGAAGCTTCATTGTTAACTCAGATTTATGGAAAGTATCCCCCAAATGTAGACATGAGTAAGTAAGCTTTAGTTGAGAAAAATGGTGGTATCTTTACTAAAAAAAAATTACATGGTTTTCTTTCACAGAGAGTGATTATATTTTTTTTTTTCAGTTTATGTGGGACTTCTTAGGAAAGTCAGAGAAAGATGATGATTCCAGGGCTTCCAGGCTAGATCCTAAAGGAGGTAACATTTACAGAGTTCCATTCATGTCAAAGATTTGTTGCTGTCTCAGCTTAGTCAGCTATCCTGACCTCAACAGCATATGCATTGTCTCTGCCAGCTCAGATGATGAGGGAATCCTGCCCTGTTTAAGGCTTTCTTCTCTCACATTATTGAATCTGCTTTGCATCTTACTGGTAGATAAGAAAACCATCTATTTTTACATATTTGTTAGGTGATATTAATTTGATAAACTATCAAATATAAGGAATAGTCTGATACTGTTTATCTGATTTTATTAGTGTGTCTTGCCATGCGGGCAGGCAGGGCATACATATTTTTTAAAATAGTGGTGGAAGTGAGGTGGTGAAATAAAAGATTTTAAAAATAAACCATGCTTTTCTAAGTAACATTAAAATAGCTTTGGTTAGGTTATTAGAGATCCCGAGATCAGTGTTTTTCAAAACATGGATTCAAGCAACTGAAGAGGACAAAGGGAAACAGAACTTTCCCTAAATTAAAGTGACTCTTTAAGAATGAATGAGGTTGTGGAGAAACTCTAATCACCTACCTCTGCTCTCTTGTTACTTCTGTGTTGGCTGTGGGATCTCGGGTGTGGAAACAGAGATGCTCATGGCCTGGACCCCACAATCAAGTTAGGGGTGTGATAAATGATAAATAAGTGTGTAGGCAACTTGGCCAAACTACTGGCTTTGAGACTCTACCTATGTCCTCTTGACACCATAGGTGGAAAGCTTGATAGAAACTGCAGCCCCAAGCAATGACTCTCAGCCATTTTCATCCATCCTCCATGGAGAGAAAACTCACGCTCTAGCTCCCAGTTTCAGAGGGCGAGTGGCTTTGGTCACCATAATCTCAAAGGGGACATTTGAATTCCTAATTATGAGATGGAAAATAAACTTATGGCCACTCTTTCTGCCTTGGGTCTTGCTAGCCAGCTTGCCTCAGGCACCAGTCTCACCTTGCTGAGTTTCTGTATTATTTCTGACCAACTGGGATGTTCAGCTTACTTGGAATATGGTCTTATTGATGTTTAATTTTCCTTTTTAAAAATAATTTATATATTATTGCTATATGGTGACAATATGAACAAGTTTTAAAGCATTTTCAACAGCATCTGGACTAAAGGGTTAACAACCTTTTAAGATAGATAACTGCAAAAAAATTCCTTTTTTTCTTACCTTGGAAGAATGCCTTTGAATTTGAAAGGACTAAATATCAGATATATGTGCCTTTATTTTGTTAACTATCTGTAAGATAGTTTCAGAGCAAAATGGTTAGCCAAAATTGGACTCAATCTATGAATAAAAGAAGTTGAACACAGTGTATAATTGTATAGATAATGCTAAAAATACTAAATTTCTCCATAATGTTTATTTTCACACTATTAATAGCATTAAGATTCAGTAATTAACAACTTAAAAATTTAAACATGCCCCGTGGCAAACACTGTAAGTTATACCGTGCTCTTCCTTATGAAAGAATCTTGATTTAATTTTGGTTGCCAATGTGCTCATGCAAAGAACTGGACCTACAGGCCTCCTTTCAGATCATGGTGGCCCTGTGAGAAGTTTTCAAACATTGATATGTAACCACAGATCTCCGCTCTGAGTAAGGCTTCTTGCAAAACAATTTTTTTCCGGATAATATACCCAAGGAGATAAAAGACATAGGCTACAAATAGTGGAGAAGAAAGATAATAGGAGGCTGGGACTGCCAGCAGCATTTCCAGCCTTGTAATATCTACCTTCTAATTCTTGTAACCAGGGAAAAACAAAACTAATTACCCATTTGTATCAGTTTGCCTTTTTTGTCAAGTTTTTATTCCAGGCAGCATAACTCTACCCTAATTTATCTATTCTTTCACTCTGACCCAGTGCATGTAAGATCAAGATTTCATTCAATGTCTTTTATTTATGTGTAGCTTACAAATAGTATTGATTTTACTATGATGAGAGTGTCAATTTTATGTACAATTACTATTACATTGATGCATTTAACGCCTATAAATATTTACATTTTAGGTACAAGTGATAATAGGGCAGAAAAATTGTCCTTTAAAATATGCACTTTCATTGCTTCTGATAGCGTGACATCAGAGAATGACGTTGTGCTGCGCAGGGACATGCACCTCCAACTCTCTCTTCAAGGAATGACTTACTTCATAGTTGAGGGAGCGGTCAGCACACACCCTCAGGGGGTGAGAGCCTACAGGGCTCCTTGAGCAGCAGAGAACTCTTCACCAGGGTACCCCCACATCTAGTGACTGAAATAAATCACATAAATGTTCAGCATTTTGTTTTGATGCCGGGCAGTCTGACGTCCTGCTCATCAGGTGGATCAAGGATTTAACAAAATGTTAGGGCCTGAAGTGCAGTTTATTTTTTTCCTCTGCCCAATGTTTCTTCTCTCCTCCTTCCAGATGTTGATCCCCAATAAAAATCTTATATCTTAAACTCCATTTCAGTTCCTGCTTCCAAATAACTGGACTTACAATATTTGGCACCAGGAGTGGTGCAAGAGAGCAAGTGATGAGATTTTGGAATTGGATGATTCACTACCTGGCTGGCAGTGAGGATCCTACGACTGGTAATAGATGGGACGCAGGCCGTCACTGGCACCATGTGGCAGTCCAATTGTTAAAACTTCACCAGTGATGAATTGTGAAGCTATTCCTGTGGAAGAGTGCACAAGCCCACATGCCGTGTTAGACATTAGAAATGTATTGAAGATATAGTGGCTATAAGGATAAGGGATTGGGCGACTATTGCTATTGTGTTGGCCAAAAAGTCCGTATGGCTTTTCTGTAAAATAAAAGAAACCTTTCTCATTTGCACCAATAACTTTGTTGAATTGGATATTTTGAGTATGTTGTCTATCTCACACGTGGTTTAACATTGATTGTTCTCAATTAATAACTTGATTTGATCACTATAATCTTCAACTGGTCTACCCGACCATGGAGCATTATTCATAGAGAAATCTCCAGCGTGAAACTTTGCAAACCTTTTTGATACATTTGATCAGTCACAGCACCCTCTCCATACACTGCACAAATTGTTTTTGCTTGCATTTCAGTTGGGTTTTTGTGTTTCTTGAAATAATAAAACATAATGTGCTGAAAATGCTGCTTATTTTCTTGCATCTTTAATATTAAAATGGCTTCACAAAAATTCAGCAAATTTGATAAGATTTTTAAAACGCATGATGATATGACAGCTGTCACAATGCAATCTAACAAAATTGTTTCAAATGAATTGAAAAACAGCTAAGTACTACTACAATCATGTTACAGAAAAAAAACAAATATTTTGGCCAACCTAATAGGTACTACTGATATGCTACTGAAGACAGTGAAGAACTAAGGGTGGCTGACAGGAAACTGAAAGCAAGGTGTGAAATCCAGAGTCCTATTTATGTACAAGGAAGTTTATCTCCTCTAGTGGGAAGGCAGAGGTCAGAGAATGACAACCGTAAAACAGTTTTTTGACGTGGGAGCACTTTCCGAAGAGACAATACTTAACATTTTGAGAAAAACTCTAGAAAGTGGTATTAATTCATTACTAAGATGTTTCCTAGATGCATGAAAAAAGTAATGCTAAATTTCACTAAGTGAAGTGTAATGTCAGAATTTCCATGGCAAACACTCCATGATCGATGAAAAACTTTAGGGAATGAGGTATGCTGCAAATTATGCACTGTATATAATCAGAGAAACTGGATAACTGTGATCCTCCAGAAAGACCCAGAGGTGTCATCATTTACTCATACCATGGAAATATTCCGCTAGAGAATCAACAACATTAAGGAGTTTAGTTATGGCTCTCCTTTGTGGTCCAGGCCTGGTGGTATGTAGCATGACCAAGTCTCCTAGTTTTTACGTTGAAAACTCTACATACCAGGAAACCCCTCTGTTCTAGAAACACCCAGCATTGTTCACTCAAGATAATATTTGACTCTGTAACAGAACTTCACTTAAAGATAGAGTGTGAATAATATAACCTAGATACAATAGAGGCCAAATGGAGGCATTTAATTTGCAGAAGCCGGGGTTGGAGGGGGACACAATTATTACAATTTATACTTTCAAAGTGGCAACTAAGACATTCTAACCCACAGAGTTATGAATGTAATTAATAAAAGTGTCCCTTAAGAAAAATAGATGGATAGCTGACAAGAATGATTCTAAGCAGGAAAAAAATTAAGGATGAATGCCCAAATGGCTGAAGGCTGTGTCCCCAGTAAACAGTTCTGACTAATTATGTGGCTTCCACACTGAACCATTTGATCTCCTTGGAAACCATCAGCTGAAGATGTTGTTGGATACTCAGAAGAAATGATCCTACCACAATATGGCAAATATACAAGGTAATGGTTCTTTCCATAATCCCCCCAAAGGTAAATATGGTCATTTACACAGATAATTGTGCATTGAGCAAAGGGTAATCTTACTCAGACCTTGTGAAGACTGATGGATACTAGGTATGAGAGAACACTGATAGCCAGAGACCTGAAGCATTTTCATGGAACCTTTAGAGTAGGGAATACATGGGGATGGGGCAATAATGGAGTCCTGACCAAAGTCCAGGTTACAATGTATACCTTTAATTTGCAAAGATAACCAGTGCCATTTTTTCCTAGTCCCCGATTATGTAATTGGGATAGCCATATTTGGAAGTGGGCACAATATCACCATTGGATTATTAGTCAGTAGGGCACAGGCTACCATGATAGGTAAAGTCAAGTTAGTTAATCACATCCAGCCAAAATAGTAAACAGAAATTAGTACACTCTTAAGGATTCAAAAGCATTCAGGGACAATGGTCTCAGCTGTATCTTAATTTGATTCACCAGTGTGATCCTTGCAGAAACAAAAATAGACCCTGGAGAACAGCTGTAGATTATTTTAAGTTCAACCAGATGTACCCCTGGCTGAAGTAAACATGCTAGAAGTGTTATTTTTGCTAGAGAAGACTAAGAAACCTCAAACACATAGTATTAGCCATTTATTTGACAACTGAACCCTTTTCCAATATTATCAGAGAAAAAGAATATGTGACACTCTAGCATTTATGTCAAGCAGACAATGTACATTTTCTTTTTCTTCCCCCAAACTATGTTAATTCCCTGCCCTTTGTCATAGTGCAATACAAAATTACCTGGACCCGATGTTCTGAATAGCTTGCAGAACATCAAACTGATCTTACATTGATGACATTGTATTGATTGGGTAGGCTGAGCAATAATTGGACAGACTGGAGGTCTTGATAAGACACAAGTACTCCAGAGACCAGAAGATTAATTCTGTGAATACCCAAGGGTCTGTCACAGCCATAAAATTTTAAAAGGACTAGTATTCTGGGACACGCCCAACACAATCTTCAAAGTAAAAGACAGATTATTACACTTTGCACTGCCTAACCACAAAGAAGAAAGCACAATTCCTGGTAGATTTTCTCAAGTTCTGAAGACAGCAAACTCCATACCTAAGGATGTGCTATGGCCATATACCAGGCACTGAAAAAGGCTTCCAACTTTGAATGGATCTTAAAGTAGGAAAGGCCTCTGAAGTAAAGCCAAGGTCTGGTGGGAGCATTCCCTATCAGTGGGACCATATAATCTGGTAAATCTCATGAAGTTGATGGTATCAGTGGGGGCAGATTTTATGTGGCATTTGTGAAAAGCTTTATTAAAGGCATTATGACACAGGCCTTGAGTTTCTGAAGCAAGGCCATGAAATTTCCAGCAGAGAATTTTATGTTTTTTAAGAAACAACTCTTGGCATATTTCTGGGCCCTGCTAGGTTTGGAAGACTTGAGCATGAAACATGTGGCTGAGGTTGCCATCAAGAGCTGGGTCCTGTCAGACCCACCAAGTCACATGGTCACAAAGACCCATCAGAATCCATTGTAAGATAAAGTAATAAAGGCATAAATCAGCATAGACAGGACCATGATTCACAAGCAATATGGCATCCATCACTTCTACCATAGCCCTCTTCCTTCAGTGTCTGCCTGTGGTTTTGTGGAAGAATCCCATACAACCAACTGAAGGAAGAGAACAATGAAGATGAGCTTAGTTTATAGATGTGGATGTTTGGTTATTTTGCCAGTTGGTTGTTCACTGAAATGGGAATAGGTTCCTTTGCAGCCTAGCAAAGGAGATCTCTCAAAGTTTGGGAGACAAGGAAGGCTGGGAGGGAAGCAAAAGCATAGACACTTATGAATAAGTCTAAAATGAGAAGACTTTTGTACTCCCCTCTCAATTCTCACCAGGAAATAACCACTACAGGGAAGGCAAAGTGATTTAGGTCACTGCTAGAAGCTCCTTTCATTGGACAACTCAGTCATGCCACAAAGGATACGTGAATGAAGTAGTTGCAGCGATAGAGATAGAGGTTACCTATGGCCAACTCCATGAATGCATACCAAAGCTGAACCATCTACTGCTGGTGTCAAATGTACGACCTGCCAGCAATAGTTAACAGTGCTGAGCCCTTGACATGGCACAGCTCCTTAAAGAAAGAGACCAACTCCATAGTTTAAATGTGCTACACTGGGACTTGTCCATCGTGGAACGATAACAGTTTATTCTGAGAGACTGTAATACATTCCATTCATGGGTTGATGTTCTCTGACTGTGGAGTCCAGTCAACACTGCAATATGAGAGCCTATGGAAGTGTTTGCTCTTTTAACATGGAATCACACATATGATCATGTTAGCCCAGGGGACCCGTTTCTAAAAATTGAATCATGAACATAATGTCCTTATCATACTACATATTCAGTCACTCAGAACTTTCTTCTATTAGAGCATTGCCACAGCCTGCTGAGGACATAACAGAAGAGACATTGCCCGTGAAGAGACAATACTCTCAGATGGTTTGCCATCTCCAGTATGAAGGATGTTCACCCAGTCAGAGAACCAAGAGTGGCACTGTCGATTCAAAAGGAAGAATATGCTACTCAGTAATAAGAGGTACAAACAGGAATGGCCCCATTTATAAGCATCCACAGTACTTACTTGGAGGCTTTGTACTTCCCCTCCCCACTTCTCTGGGCTCTGAATTCTGGTGAGGCAGGCTATAAAATCTCAGCCATTTCTGTTTCAGGACATTCTGATAGGCAATACTCATTTCATAGTTCCCTGCTGAACTGACCAAACTACGTAGGGCTTGTAACATGGGTTATTCCCCCACTCCCAACTCATCCTTTCCTTCATGGATTCTGTTTCTTAATATATACCCTACAGCTGAAATTCAACCTCAGTATCTTCTGGAGAATACCAGTGACAAGAGTATTCAGGAATATTTTTGCTCACAAGTAAACAGAAAATCAAATTGTTAAGGAAGGATTATAAGCATCTTGGAGATAAACACTATGCAAAATGCCATGCATTATACTAGATATGCCATATAGCACCAGGTGCTTTTAAGATGTTATAACTTTTCTAATAGTTACTCTTGAATATACAGCTGGATACCATAGGTATATCACAGCTGGGTATAACTATGGAGGTATGAAAATGAAGGATAAAGAAAAATAAGTAATAGGGAAAAGTTGAAAGTTTAACTCTGGACGGCTTATTAACAATGATCTTGTTTTTCCCTGGCTGGTGTAGCTCAGTGAATTCAGTACCGGCCTATGAACCAAAGGGTCATCTTCTCCCTTTGCTCAGCTTACTCAGCCTCTCACAGTCAGTCCTCACACCATTATCCGTATCCATGGGTCACTGATATATGTTAACTAATTCCTTTCCCTTTGTTCCACCATAACCACCCACCCCGCTCCATGACACTCTGGATGTGGTCTGTCTGTCCCATGTTTCCATATCTCTGGTTCTGTTTTGCTTCTTATTTTATTTTATTCATTATATTCATCTTACAAGAAATATCAAATGGTTTTTATCTTTCACCGGCTGGCTTATATTACTTAGCATAACAGTCTCCAGTTCCATCCATGCTGTCATAAAATACAAGAATTCTTTCTTTTTTTCATTTGTGTAGTATTCCATTGCATTAATGTACCACAGTTTTTAACCCTTCCATCTACTGATGGGCATTTAGGCTGTTTCCAGCACTTGGCTATTGCAAATAGCATGGCTATGAATACAAAGATGCATAAGGTCTTTTGAATTGGTGTTTCAGGATTTTTAGTGTATATTCCTAGTAGTGGAATCTTTGGGTCAAAAGGCAGTTCCATTTTTAATGTTTGAGGAAATTCCATACTATTTTTCATAGTGGCTGTACCAGTCTGCACTCTCACCAACAGTGAACTAGGATTCCCTTTCCTCCACATCATTGGTAGCGAATGTAGTTTGTTGATATATTAATGATACCCATTTTGACAGGTGTGAAGTAATATCTCATTGTACTTCCAATTGACATCTCTCTGATGGCTAGTGATCTTGAGTGTCTTTTCATTTGTTTATGGGCCATCTGTATGTCCTCCTTTGAGAAGTGTCTATTCAGGTCCTTTGCCAATTTTTTAATTGGATATTTTCTCTTTCTGGTGTTGAGTCATACGAGTTCTTTATACATTTTGGAAATTAAACCCTTGTGTGCTGTATCATTGACAAATATGTTCTTCCATATAGTTGTTCCCCTTTTAATTTTGATTATGGTTTCTTTAGCCATGCAAAAAATTTTTAATTTGACATAGTCCCATTTTTTTATGTTTTCCTTTATTTGCTTGCCCTGGGAGTTATATTGGCAAAAATATCGTTACTTGAGATATATGAAATTTTACTGCCTATGTTTTCCACTAAGACTTTTATGGTATCATGACTTATATTTAAGCCATTTATCCATTTTAAGTTTATTGTGGTGTATGGTCTAAGTTAGTGGTCATATACAAAAAAACATACTGCCAACATCAAACTCAATGGGCAAAAAATAAAAGTGTTTCCCTCTAGATCAGGAACAAGACAAGGGTGTACACTTTCACCACTCTTATTCACCATAGTACTGGAGGTACCTGCTACAGTGATCAGACAAAAAGAAGGGATTAAAGGCATCTGAACTGGAAAGGAGGGAGTAAAATGGCCATTATTCGAAGATGATGTGATAGTCTACATGGAAAACCCTATAGGCTCCACCAAAGAACTACTCAACATAATAAGTAAATTCAGTAAAGTAGCAGGATACAAAGTCATTATTCAGAAATCAATGGCATTTTTGTACACCAACAATGAACTATCAGAAAGAGAAACAAGAAAAATATCCCATCTAGTACAGCAACAACAACAAAAAAGTACTTAAGAATAAATTTAACCAAGGAGATAAAGAACCTGTACCCAGAAAACTACAGAACTTGGAATAAACAAATTGAGAAAGGTATACATAAATGAAAGCATATACTGTTTTTTAAATATTATATTTATTTATTTTTAGAGGGGAAGGGAAGGAGAGAGGGAGAGAAATATCAACATATGGTTGCCTCTCGTATATCCCCTGCTGGGAACTGGCCTGCAACCTAAGCATGTGCCCTGACCAGGAATTGAACCATGATCCTCTGGTTTGCAAGGCTTCACTCAATCCACTGAGCCATGCCAGCCAGGGCCATACACTGTTTTTATGGACTGGAAGAATTAACATTATTAAAATGTTCATACCACCTAAAGTAATCTATAGATTTAATGCAATTATTATTAAAATACTAATGGCGTATTTCAGAGATCTAGAATTAGTATTTCAAACATTTATATAGAACCCAAAAAGATTCCAGATAACCTCAGCAATCTTGAAAAAGAAGAATGAAGTTGGAGGAACCATAACACCTGATATAAAAGTATAGTACAAGGCCACTATAATCACAACAATCTTGTACCAGCATGAGAACAGACATATAGATCAATGGACCAGAGTAGAGAGCCCAAAAATAAACACATGTCTCCATGGTCAATTAATATTTGAATACCTGGAGTAAAAGTAGCCTCTTCAATAAATTGTATTGGGAGAACTGGACTGGTACATGAAAAAAAGATGAAACTAGATCTCTTCCAAGTATTTAAATTGTTTTCTCTCTGTGTTTCTTTTTTTAAATTTTTAAAAAATGTTTTCATTTAATTATTGTTCAAATACAGTTTTCTGTCTTTTAGCCCCATCCCAGCCCACCCACCCAGCCTGCACCACCTCCCTCCCATTTCCACCCCTCCTAGTTTTTGTCCATGTGTCCTTTATACCTGTTCCTGTAAACCCTTTCCATTTTCCCCTGAAATTTCCTCCCCTCTCCCCTCTGGTCCCTGTCAGCCTGTTCTGTGTTTCATTCTAGATAATAACTTTCTATTTACCATTTTTTCCCATCAGCCTTCTCTAATATGCCATTTAATTTGTTCATTTAGGTTTTATGTTACATTCTATGTATTCTATTTTATTCTTTTCCAAATAGTCTCATTTATTTTTATTTTCTGCAATCATCATCACTATATTAAACTATATCAGTTATCAGTTTGTTAATGTGTTTTTGTCTTTCTGGAGTCTGTAGAATATAAACTCTAAACTAGCAGAGTCATTATTTATCTTGTTCACTGATGTATCTCTTCTGACAATAACAGTATCTCTTCTGTTCCCGAGTAAGGAAGCAAGAAATAATTTTCAAATAAAAATATAAAGTGGTCAATAAAACTTCCTTGGTCATATTTATGTCAGTATATTTCCATAGCCATCACTCAAGTCCAAAAATCTTTCACCTTGCCACAACTGCTTACCTGTTCTCTTGACTTGCATTCTCCTTCCTTTCTTCTACATGTAAATGCATTCCGTAGTGTCGCCAGAGTCATATTTTTTCACCAGGCTATCTACTCTTCCATTTGAAATTTTTCAAAGACTTTGTTTTTCTTTGAATATTCACAATACGTAACACAGCCTACAAAGCCCCACACAGTTGGATTTATCTCTATTTCTTCAGCTTTATCTTCTCCTTGTGCCAAAACATCAGTGACTTTAAATTTCTGTGAAGCACCAGTGCCCACCTGTTCAATCATTTTATTGTTTGACTCTCCCTATTACCATGTAAGCTAAGTATTTTCCACTAATATTTTCTTGCAATTATCATTAATAAATTTTCTGAGTAAACTCTAACTTGTTAACTGACATTTCTCAAATTTATTAACTATATCATGACACTATGTTAGAACTGGCAGACACATGTTCTCTTTTATCATGGAACATCTATTAACATCTCACTGAAGATGTATCAGACTATATAATTCTTTTTATATAGTCAGAGTGGAAGCATAGATGTGATTACATAAAGTAACTCAGAGATTATATCTATAGAAACAATAATTTTTTTATAATATGAGCAGCCGGTAATCATAAATACATGCGTGTCAATATAATGAGGATAATTGGACTCAAGTGCCTTATGTATTAAAATAATTAATATAATTTTGGCAAAACTTAATATACATCCCAAACACACATATTTAATTTTTCCACAGTTATTAGCTCTTTGTTTACAAGCTCTTCTAAAGGCTCATTGACCTTTCTGTTTTTTCCTTATTTAGATCTGATGTCTTCTTTTTAAGGTCTGAGGCCCTGGAGAATATAGCGTATATTTGGATTCCTCAAAGCAACTGAAATCAAGTACAATATTATTGATATTATTGATAAAGTTACAAACAAAGAATGATGCTGACATTTGTGGAACACCATTGCCAATAGATATGTGTAAAGATTTTCTAATTTTAGCAGAAGTAAATCTTAATACTGTGCTTGCTGCTCAAGAGAGTTATAAATTTCTGTCCTATAAATAGCCTATCAAGCATACAAGAAGCCTGACTTTTGAAAAACTTTTTCAAAGTAGTTGATAATTTCCAGGAGGTGAATATCATTGCTTTACTTATTATTTCTCATGGCTTATAGTTACTATAAATTCCATTTGAAAAATAAAATATCCACACCAAAGTATAGAAATGCTAAAAGAATAAAAGTTGTGGGGTGTAGATTCTGTCCACTTTAGAGTCCTTCATTAGTCATGAAACACCTTTCTTCCTCTACTTCTTCACATTTGAAACCATTTTATCTCATACTTCCCACATTTTATCTTATCATTCATTCAAGAATTTGAATATTTCTCCAGGCTTCTATTATACCAGAAGTACTCTATAGTCTCCCACAGCAAGAGAATGATGTGCTTCTTACACTTAACCTCTTAGCTAAAGATTCAGTTACCTATTTGGAAGACTAGAAGTGCTTACTGTCACAAAAATTTATATTGACAGATTACTAGATTACCAAAGTCAGAGTGATCAAGGTGGGCCATAAGGGGCCCAAAGAAGGAGCAACACTTATGTTTTCTTATCTTACTCTATCTTATTTTCATAACTGATAAAAGTTGAATAACTCCAAGTCAGATGTGCATAAATATTAATATTTTTATTATATAAAAATAAATTTTAAAGATTTTATTTATTTATCTTTTAGCAGGGAAAGGAAGGAGAGAAGTATCAGTGTATGGTTGCCTCTCATGCATTCCCTGCTGGGAACTGGCCTGCAACCCAGGCATGTGCCCTAACTGGCAATGGAACCGTGATCCTTTTGTTCGAAAGCCTGCGCTAAATCCATTGAGCTATACCATCCATAAAATAAAAATAAATTTTCTTTAGGGGGTACTCATTCCTTTTGGCAATAATAGTGAGATAATAAAATTAAATTTATTTTTCTTTCTCCTACTCTAATTCTTAGTTTCTTTTAAACAGCTATGTTATCAAATTAAAAAACTAACCTGACAGCCATGATTGTAAGTTTCCTATGTGAGCTTGAACCATTTTTGAAAGGCTCTTCTTTTATCCTCCCTCTTCCTGACCCATCACCTAGAGAACAAAGAGAAAAATAGGGTTGTTGACACACAAATAATAGCAGGAGAGCCACACCTGGCCTTGAGATTCTTAGCTGGCTTTCCCTGATAATGCTTCCATTCCTTCTCAGCTACAAATAGCTTGTATTTGAGAGCTTAAATTCTTATGTCTTGCTCATGCTCTTCTGTAATATGACATATGTAAATAGCTTAGGAGATCTCACCAGGCAGCCTCTTCATTGGAAGACTAGCCTTTCCATGAATTCAGATAACTTTTGTATCTACTGTAAGCTGTCATTCATTTCCTCATCATATGTCTTCCTTCACCTCTTTAAAAAACAGTTCTCTATCTATCAAAAATGTTGCCAGTCAGCAAACTCCAAGTGGTAAGTTCCCTGTTTCATAGTATAAGCCTACCTTCATATATTCCCAAAGTTCTTACTGGGTACCTTTCCATTTCTGTCAGTTGGTCTAATATTCTTCAAAAGTCTTCTATATTTTCTAACTAGCTCTCTTTCAATATGAAGCCTTTCATTTAATTCATTCTATGATAGCCCTGGTCAGCATAACTCAGTTGGGTGAGTGTCAGCCCACAAAGCAAATGATCACTGGTTCCATTCCTTGTCAGGATGCAAGCGTGGGTTGTGGACCAGGTCCCCAGTTGGGGGCATGCAAGAGGCAACTGACAAGTGTTTCATTTGCACATCAATATTTCTTCCCCTCTCTCTCTTCCTCCCATCCCCTCTCTCTAAAAATCAATAAATAAAATCTTTAATTCATTCTATGGTAAAACAAGACAACTGGCTCTACCTCTTCCCACCTAAAAATAGATTAGGAGTCCATGATTAACACTTTTACAGGGACTGCCCTTTGCTTTGCCTATTCTGATATAGTGTCCTGATATAATATTCTGATATAAAACATTCTCAGATGTTCCTACGCAGGAAGTGGATGACAGAGGTGAGGAAACAAACTATTGTTAGTTTCATGTGCCATGTATATACTTTCAGTATCATTTCTCCTATATTTTCTAGGCACATTGTTTATCTTTCAACCCTTTGTTTTACCTTTTGTTTTTTCATCAAAAAAGCAATATATTCCAGGAAGCTTGACTTTCAAGGTAAAATAATTTATGTTTCCCTCAACGTTCACTACATCACTTAGATACATCTTTATTTTAAGTCTTTATTAATTGGATATCAAAATTAAGAAGTTTTATTAAAGGCAAATTGGACTGAAAAAAATATGAGTGCACAGAAACATGTACTATTGCATTAAAACAATAGGTAATTTGTTTACATATGAGAAGCATCTTTTTCCTCCTGGCAACTATTAATGGGAAAATATGTATGCTTAAAAGTATATCACTTTATAAGGTAGCAATTGTTAGGTTTTCAGGTTGTGTTTTCTCCTCTCTTTAAGTAAAAATATGAGGGGATTTTTTTTAAAAAAACTGGTTCTCCTAACACCTATCTGAAATGATATCTTAATTGAGCAAAGGACATGTTCATACTGAGAACAAGTAATATATCATTCTCTATTTTCTATGTTATTTAACTCAAGAAACTCTTGACCGGAGTCTGGTCTTACAGTCAGAGGGCCCCAGTGATCTTGTGTTTAAAAGTAATGATTCCCAGGCTGGAGATGTTAGTTAGGTAGTCACCTATCTTTTTGATGGGTTTTAGCTCCTCAACCAGAATTGGTTCTCCAGTTAGTCACATAGCTGAGGGTCTATGCAGATAAAACTTAGAACATGCAGATACACAAAGACCTGGTTCAGGTTCTTCTCCATGACCATGGTGGCTTTCATGGTGTTCTGAGTTTTACTCTACTCATAGTGGGAAGGCTTCAGCATGTCCTGGAAGAGAATATGACTACCACACTTGTTTTGAATCTTCCAGAGACACTCAGCACCCACATGCTTCTCCTTAGCCAATTTATAGAAGTGGCCCACATCCTCCAGAGTAACATCACCTTTGCTGAAATAGAAGCCCAGAGAGAAATTGAGCTGATGACAACAGCAGTTGAGGGGTCAGTGGTTGTCTGAAAGTCACCTGGATTTTTCTGGGATATACAGTGGAATCTGAGGCATAGGTATGTTAAAATTTTTGCTCTGTCTAGGTTAAAGGTGTCCAACTCTTTGGTGTCTCTGTGCCACACTGGAAGTTGATGATTTGTCTTAGGCCACACATTAAATACACCTTGACATGTAATCACACACACAAAGAAATCCTCATGTTTTAAGTAAATTCATGATTTTTTTTCTTTTTTCTATGCTTTCTCTCCCATTCTGCATCTTAACCCTATCTGAGGAGACAGCAACATAAACAGAATCAGGGTCATCAGTGACTGATGGTAGGACACAGCCAATCCATACACTATGTTGGGAAATAGACTGGTATGCCCCTCTCATGGGAAAGCCACTGAAACACCCTTCTGTCATGTGGTCCTCGCCCTGTGGAGTACAGGGAGATAACCCCAGGCAGACACACACTAGTGTCTCAGGGTAGGGGAAAAATACCAAGATGTTCCCTGAAGTCTAAAAGACAACTGCCATGGAAGATCCAGGAACCACAGCCAATTTGTTTCCACAAGAAGCCCTCCTAGAAATAGTCTGGTCTGTGATTATGCTAAGATTGACAGTAGGTCAGCATTCAAAAACTCCAGAGGTGGGTCCTGTGGTGACTTGGGACATGTGTTGAAACACCCCATGGACACAGTGGTAATAAAAATTAGCTTTGCAGAAAAGGTTGGCTCAAGTTGGGAGCAACCAAGCCTGGAAAAATCAAGCATAAACTGTGGATCACTTGTAGCTTCAAAAAGGAGACTGAGGACCAGATATTGACAGCACCAGGCATTGGTGTATACCAGATGCACACATCAGAACAGAATCCAAAGGGAGAGATCAAAAAGCAAGATCTAAACTGTACTGAGACAAATCCACTTGGTTCTTTTTTCATTATCTTAACTATTTTTTCTTTTTCATAGCCATTTTATTTATACTTTTTATCTATTTTTTCTTTTCTAATTTTGCTTAATATCTCTTATTCTACTCCTCTCTAAGAATATTCTGCTGTTCTCACCTTTTCTCCATTTATTATTTTTATTACCTTTTCTGTGTTCCTTTTCCCCATTCTCCTCTTTTAATCCATTACAAGTAGAAGCTTTCTTCCCCTTTCTCCTCTCAGAATCATTTTACTTTCCTTTAGTTTTCTCATATTTTTTTCTTTCCCCTTTACCTACTATTCTATTTCTCTCTTCACTTTCAGTATTTTTCCCTTCTTGTTGTTGATGTTACTATGGTGGGTAAAGAGTTTTGCACACTTTGGTGTTGTTTTGTTTAGTCCTGACAGCACCTATATATTCAACAGCATATAACACATGGCAGGGATTGAGCCTCTTAGCCAGCCAGACCGAGGTGAGCTCCCACCAAAAATGGGCCAGTAATAATAAGGACCCAAATACAACAGGAAAGTCTACATAGCCCACATAGAGGTTATTCTAAGGGCATCCAGATGAGATCAAGGATTCTACACCACTGGGTCCCACCGGACTCTTAACACACAAGACAGAGAGTCAAAGCAAATTCATCCAATACATTAAAACAAACACAAACATACAGATAAAATGGGGAGACATAGAAACAACCCCCAAGTGAAAGAAAAGGAGGGCTATCCAGAAAATGAGTTAAGCAAAATTGAGACATGCAATGTATCAGACATAGAGTTCAAAGTAATGGTTATAAGGATGCTCAATGAATTTAGTGAGAACTATAATGAACTTAGTGGGATCTAAACCAGCATGAAAAAGGACATAGAAACTTTTAACAAGAATCAAATGGAAATGAAGAATGCACTATCTGAAATAAAGAACACACTAGAAGGAATTAAGAGCAGGCTAGGTGAACCAGGGGATCGAATCAGTGAATTGAAAGACAAGGTGGAAAAATACACATAGTCAGAGCAAAAAAATGAGAAAAAAAAGACCTAACAAGAATAAGAATAGTATAAAGGACATTCAGGAAAACATGAAGCAGTAATATTCACATTGCAGAGATACCAGAAGGAGAAGAAAAAGAGAAAGGGATAGGAAACTTATTGGAAAAAATAATGACAGAAAATGTCCTAACATGTGGGAGAAAAAAACACTTAAATCCAAAAAGGACAGAGACTCCCAATCAAGATCAACCCAAGGAAGTCTATTCCAAGATACATTACAATCAAAATGGCAAAATTTAAAGACAAAGAGAAAGTCTTAAAGACAGTAAGGGAGAAATAGCCACTAATATAACAGGGAGTTTTGATAAGGCTATCAACTGATTTCTTAATAGAAACACTATAGAAGCCAGAAAGTACTGGCAAGAAATATTCCAAGTAATGAAAAACAAGGACATGCAACCAAGACTATTCTACCCATCAAGGATCTCAATTAAAATAATGAAAGTGAAATAAAGAGCTTCTCAGACAAAAGAAAGCTAAAAGAGTACATCTCCACCAAGCCAACACTGAAAAAGATTCTAGAGGGTCTGCTTTAAGAAGAAGAAATGTAGAGAGACACATAAGAACACCAGTACAAAGGGAAAAATAGCAATAAATAAGTACGTATAAATAATATAGCCTTAACTATAAATGGATTAAATGCTCCAGTCAAAAGATAGAGGGTAGCTGAGTGGATAAGAAAACATGACCCACATATATGCTGTCTAAAGGACACCTACCTCAGAACAAAAGATATACACAGGCTGAAAGTGAAGGGAAAAAAAATATTCCACACAAGTGGACATGAAAAAAAAGCTGGAGTAGCAATACTTACATCAGAAAAAATAGACATCAAAACAAAGTAATAACAAGAGACAAAAGTCACTTTATAATACTTAAGGGAGTAGTCCAAAAAGAATACATAACTCTTGTACACATATATACACCCAATGTAGGTACACCTAAATATATAAAAATTATTGGAGGACTTCAAGAGATAGATAGCAATACAGTCAGTGTAGGGATTTTAACACACAACTCTGAACAACAGATAGATCTTCAAAACAAAAAAATCAACAAATGTATGGCAGGATTGAGTGACTCTCTAGACCAAATGGACTTAAAAGATATTTATAGAACATTTTACTCCAAACAAGCAAAATGCACATTCTTCTCAAATACACACGAATCATTCTCAAAGATAGCACATTATAGGACACAAAACAAGCCTTAACAGATTCAACAAATTGAAATCATATGAAGCACCTTCTCACATCACAATGTCTTGAAAGTAGAAAACAATCTCAAGAAAAAAATCAGAAATATTCCAATACATAGAGGCTGAATAACAGGTTATTAAATAATGAGTAGATTAACAATGAGATCAAGGAAGAAATCAAAAAATATCTGGAATCAAATGAAAATGAACACACAACCCAAAACCTGTGGGGCACAGCAAAGGTAGTGCTAAGAGGAAAATTCATAGCACTAGAGGCTTACCTAAAGAAGACAGAAAAATCTCAAACAACCTACATCTGAAAAAACTACAGACACAATAACAAACAAAGCCCAGAGCAAGCAAAATAAATGAAATAATCAAGATCAGAGTAGATTTAAATGACATAGATACTAAAAAAAAAATTCATAAGATCAGGGAATACATGATCTTGTTTCTTGGAAAAATAAACAAAATAGGCAAACTATTAACCAGACTCATCAAGAAAATTGAGAGAGAGGACCCAAATAAATACCATCAGAAGTGAAAGAGGAAAGGTTAAAACTAATACCACAGAAATACAAAGGATTATAAGAAATTATTCTGAACAACTACATGCCAAGAAATTGAACAATGTGGGTGTGAAAAGGATAAATTTCTAGAAACATACACTCTTCCAAAATAAAATAGGGAAGAAGAAGAAAATCTGAATAGATTAAAACCAATCTAGCAAAATTGAAGCAACAATAAAAAAACTACTGACACACAAAAGCCCTGGACCAGATGCTTCAGAAGTGTGTTTTACCAAACATACCAAAAGAACAAACACTGATCATTCACCAAATATTCCAAAAACTTCAAGAAGAAGGAAAATCCCCAAACTCTTTTTATGAGGCCAATATTATCCTAATCCCAAAACCAGGTAAAGATACAACAAACAAAAAAAATTATAGGCAAATAAATGCTAAAATCCTCAACAAAATACTAGTAAACCAGATCCAATAATACATTCAAAAGATCATACATCATTATCAAGTGGGATTTATTCCAGGGATGTAAGGATAGTACAATATTTGCAGTTCAATAAATGTGATACATCAGCCCTGGCTGGCATAGCTCAGTGGATTGAGCGTGGGCCTGCAAATCAGAGGATCATGGTTCAATTCCCAGTTGGAGCACATGCCTAGGTTGCAGGCCAGTTCCCAGCAGGGGACACACCAGAGGCAACCATACATTGATGTTTCTCTACCTCTCTCCATCCCTTCCCCTCTAAAGATAAATAAATAAAATCTTTTAAAAAATGTGATACATCACATAAACAAACTGAAAAATAAAAATCATATGATCATATCAATAGATGAAGCAAAAGTATTTTCTAAAATACAGCGCCTATTTATGTTAAAAACACTCAGCAAAGTGAGAATATAGGGGGCATATCTCAACATAATAAATCCATATATAAAAAACGTACTGCAAGGATCATACTTAGCAAGCAAAAACTAAAGCATTTTCCCTTAATGTCAGGCACATGATAAGGGTGTCCACTTTCATCACTTTTATTCAACATAGTATTGGAAGTTCTAGCCACAGCAATCACACAGGAAGAAGAAATAAAAGACATCAAAATGGAAAGAAGGAAGTAAAACTATAATTTCAAGACTACATGATAGTTTACATGGAAAACCCTGTAAGCTATACCATAAAATTACTCAACCTTTTAAGTGAATTTACTAAAGTAGCAGGATACAAAGTCAATATTTAGAAATCAATGACATTTTTGTATACCAACAATGAACTATCAGAAACAGAAACTAAGAAATAAATCTCATTTACTATAGCAACAAAAATAATAAAGTACCTAGGAATAAACTCAGTCAGCAGGGTAAAAGAACTGTACTCCGAAAACTCTAAAACACTGAAGGAAGAAATTGAAGAAGATACAAATAAAGGGATGCATATACTATGTTCAAGAACTGGAAGAACTAACAAAATTAAAATGTCCATACTATCCAAAACAATCTATAGGTTCAACACAATGACTATTAAAATACCAGTGGCATATGTCACATATCTAGAACATATACTTCAAAAATATATATGGAACCAAAAAAGGTCCCACATAACCTCAGCAATCTTGAGAAAGAACAAATTAGGAGGGATCACAATACCTGATATCAAACTACATTACAATTACACTAATCAGGAGTCTGGTACTGGTATAAAAACAGACATATATCAGTGGAACAGAATAGAGAGCCCAGAAATAAATGCATGTCTCTATGGTCAATTAATATTTGACAAAGAAGTCATGAACATACAATGAAGTAAAAGTAGGCTCTTCAATAAATGGTGTTGGGAGAACTGAACTTGTACAGGCAAAAAAAAATGAAACTAGACTACCATCTTACACCTTATGCCAGAGTAAACCGAGAATGGATAAAAGTCTTAGATATAAGTCATGATACCATAAAAGTTCTAGAGGAAAATCTGGGTAGTAAAATTGGACATCTCCCATGTACCAATATTTTTTGATGCATATCTCCTAGGGCAAAGAAAATAAGGAAAAAAATAAACAAATGGTACTACATCAAATTAAAAATATTCTGCACAGTTAAAGAAATCGTCATTAAAATATAAAGGGAACAGATTATATGGAAGAACATATTCGTCAATGATATATCAGACACGACTGAACACCAGGAAGACAAACTATCCAATCAAAAAATGGGCAGAGGACCTGAATAGACAACTCTCTAAGGCAGACATATTTGACACATCGATATACAAAAAAAGGGTGAACATCACTAGCCATCAGAGAGATGAAAATTAGAACCACAGTCAGATTTCACCTCATACCTGTCAGAACGGCAATCACTAATAAAATCAACAAGCAACAATTGCTGCTGAGGGTGTGGAGAAAAGGGAACCCTAGGGCAATAATGGTGGGAATGCAGACTGGTGCAGCCACTGTGGAAAAAAGTATAGCATTTCCTCAAGAAGCTAAAAATGGAATTGCCTTTTGACCCAGAAAATCCATTACTGAGATTATACCCTAAGAGTCCTGAAATACTAATTCAAAAGAACCTATACACCCAAGTGTTCATAGCAGCACTATTTACAATAGTCAAATGCTGGAAACGACCTAAGTGCCCATCAGTAAATTAGTGGACCAAAAACCTATAGTACATTTATGCAGTGGAATACTACACAGCAGAAAGAAAGAAGGAACTCCAACTTTTTGGGGCAGAATGGATGGAACTAGAAAATATTATGCTAAATAAAATGAGTCAGTTGGTGAAAGACAAATACCATATGATCTCACCTATGAGAGGAATCTAATGAACAAAATAAACCAATGAGCAAAATAGAACTACAATCATGTAAACATGTAACAGATTAAAAATAACCAGAATGGGGGAGGGATAATGATGGAAAGAAGTGTAAGGGACCAGACAAAAAACATGTGTGAATAATGATCCATGGATGTAGTAACAGTGTGAGAATTGACTTTGTTAGAGCTGGGGGTGCATGGGATTTGTTGAGGAGAGCAAATGGGGAAATTTTAGAACAACTGTGGTAGAATAACAATAAAAATGATTAAAAAATAAAATAAGCAGCAAATAATTTCAAATATCAATTGTGCTTTCTTTTTACCTTAAGTTACTGAAAACTCTATCTTCATATTAAAACATATAATGGGTTCAAGTTATTCTTTTCTCACTTACATTTAGCTTATTTCTGTTATTTATTTACTGTCAATCATGTGAATGTCTTAATTTTAGCTATTGTAATAATTTCTAAAATTTCAATATTTTTCAAAGTTATTATTACTTTTCTATAGCTTCCAAATCTCTATCATTTTTTTTACTTCATTGAATAAAAAACATAGTCATTTTTAAGTTAGTTGGTAATTGCAATAACTGGATCCATTGATTATAGAATGGATATTATAAGAAATTGTAGAAATAATTTGAGGTCTGATATGATGTTATCCTCTTCTAGAGAATATTCTCATTTGCCACTCAGAGACAAGGCAATCTCTTTGTGAGAGGTTAAACTTTTCTGGGCCAACGGCATGACTCCTGAAAGGACTCTAATCAATTTGAATGAGCTTTATTTTGTTTTGTCTCTTAATTCCCTCTTATTCCTAATATAGTTTTTTAGGACTCCATTTCAAAGTGGTAAGAGTTCATTTTGGCACTTAATAGATTTAATTTGTGTCTCACTAGACCACCCATGGTGTCAAAAGTGTTGCACAGTCTTAATCTGTGTCTTTAATATCATGAGTCTCCAAAGGCAAAAATGTTCCCAAGTCAAATTAATAACTGGATTTCTGTCCATTTTCCAATTTTAACAAGTATTTGTTCACTATCTGGTTAGTTTGCCATTCTTTCAAGTATATATTCTTAATATTTCACACATCTTTTGTAGTTGTCCTCTAAATGGGTGTTGGTGTTTGTTAGGTGGTCTTTTATTCTTAAATTTATTTGTTAGTGTGTGTTGAAGTTTAAAAATATATTGAATGCCACTGCTCTCTTTCAATGCTTCGGTTAAAGAATCTAAAGTCCATATTAAGTCACCCTGAGTTGTTGACAATTTCAGGACTCCCAGGAAATGCAGTTTACACTGCAAAAATCAGTTTTGCTGCTGCTTCTACTTTTGAAAATCATCTTGTAAGCTTCAGATCTTTCTATTAAAGTTGTCTTTATGAGAAAGAAGGGAAACATGTCAAACTAATCATGATTCACTTTCTTCATTCTTCAGTAGCCCGAAGAAAAATTGAATTGTTCAGATACTATTTACACATTCTTGATCCTTTGACACAAGAAGAACATACATTTTATACCATAAAAAGTAAAAGTAAATATGTGTGTGTACAAAATACAGATATCTGTTAATATGGAATGTATCTATTTCATGGTCATACACATACATATATGAGACACATGTCTATATGTGTCTGCATATGTGTGTGTTCCTATGTGTATTAATTGAACTAAAAAACTAAACCAACAAAGGTAAAAGGCAAATCAGAATTTAAATTTATGCCATTATAGTCTCCAAGGAATTCATTTTTCTATGTGTATTTTTTAAAAAGATTTTATTTATTTATCTTTAGAGGGGAAAGGAAGGAGAGAGGGAGAGAAGTATCAATGTATGGTTGCCTCTCGTGAGTCCCCTGCTGGGAACTGGCCTGCAACCCAGGCATGTGCCCTGATTGGTAATTAAACCTGGATACTCTGGTTCACAGGCCTGCACTCAGTCCACTGAGCTGCACCCGCCAGGGTTTCTATGTGTTTTTTAAAACATACTTTTATATTCTGAATATATGACTACAATAATAATTACTGCCCTGGCTGGTGTAACTCAGTGGACTGAGTGTGGACCTGTGAACCAAAGGGTGGCTGGTTCTATTCCCAGTTGGGGCACATGCCTAAGTTGTGTGCAAGGTCCCCTGCAGGGGGTGCTTGAGAGGCAACCACACAGTGATGTTTCTCTCTTTTTCCTTCCTTCTAAAAACAAACAAACTCTAAAAATAATAATAATAATATTACTTTGTCTACAGACATATTAGAAATATTAAAACCCCAAAACATAAATATTCTTCTATCACAGCTACATATAGTAAAAATCTGGAAAAAATAAAGTTTCTCAGAACATTACATCATTGCAGAAAAGAAAATTGCAAATGAAACTGTGGGTCTTATCTTAAAACATAGATTCTACTTTATTTTAATAAAAACCACATATTTCAAAAGTTCTAAAATTATGACATAAAATTATGTATGAAAATAATAATTAATGACTAATACAAAGAAATTTTGTTTTTCTGATCTTGACAAATGCATCCATTGTGAATTAAAAAATAAATAAAAATAAAAATAAATAATAAATAAAACTAATATTTTTAATATTATTATTCATCGAGATAAATTAATAATAATAAAACATTTTAAAATAGAATTAAGGTAAATATTTTATAAGTAGAAAGACCAAAGACCATTATACTAGGAATGGGCATAATTTATGATCATGATCTTTAGTCATGACCATGATTCATTTTTTATTATAACTCAAATATAAAATAGCAGTACAGGTAATATATGTTTATTTTTTATTTATTTTTTTAAAGATTTTATTTATTTATTTATCTTTAGAGGGGAAGGAGAGAGGGAGAGAAACATCAATGTATGGTTGCCTTTTGTGCGTCCCCTGCTGAGAGTTGGCCTGCAGGGAACTGGACTACAACCCAGACATATGCCCTGACTGGGAATCGAACCGAGATCCTCTGGTTCACAGGCCCGCGCTCAGTCCACTGAGCTACACCAGCCAGGGCTACAGGAAATATGTGTTTAAATATTTAAAGTGCATTCTTTTGATTTTTAAATTAACACTAAAGAGTTTGGGTAATACAAATCAATTTGATATTTGGATACTTATCACACAAAAAATATGGAACATGATTACTTTCTTTTTTTTAGATTTTTTTAAGATTTTATTTATTTATGTTTAGAGGGGAAGGGAATGAGAGAGGGAGAGAAACATCAATGTGTGGCTGCCTCTCATGTGTCCCCTGCTGGGAACTGGCCTGCAACCCAGGCATGTGCCCTGACTGGGAATCAAACTGCAATCCTCTGGTTCACAGGCCCGCACTTAATCCACTGAGCTACACCAGCCAGGGCAATTACTTTCATATTAATTTTACCATGACAAGAACATAAATGACCTTTACGTACACTGGATAATACATTTTTGGTATGCGCTTATATTTCAGCCTAGTAAGAATAAAAGGAGAAATCTTATTATCCAATAAGTTTGGTTAGCTTCATTCTAATTGAAACAGGATATAGTTCTCAAAGTTTTATATTGTTAGTTAATTTTTGATATAGGAAAGAAAGGTATGTTGGTTAAAAATCAAACTGTTTTTATTAGAGTAGATACGACATGGGGATTGTGGAAATAAGAACATATTTGAATAACTGGAAGATTAAACTTTAAATTTTGTGGGACAGGGACTAATTTCTTCTATGCCTCATAACATTGAAATAAGATAAAGATCACATACTCTGCTAAAATTTTTGATGAAAATTTTATTTGACTTGGCAGAAAAAAGAGGCAGAAAAGATGCAGGTCTACTATCACATAGTTACTAAAATGCTATTGGTAAACTCAAGGCATTGCAAGGTTTTAGAATTATTTATAAAATGTTAAAACATATACATGAATTGTGTGTGTTTAATGTTCAAGCATTTTAATAAATTTTATGTTACAAATAGTTCACATGTAGATTATGTTTATGATAAAGCTGTTAGAAAATAATATTTATTTTCTTTAGAACCTGACTACCTGATCATGCCATATAAGGAAAAAAAGGTTATTTTTGAAAAAGATGCATTGATAAGAATTTGGTTCAGTAATATCATTATTCTACTAGTTAATAAAGAAAAGTTTTGATAGTCGTTGGTTTATAATAATTCCAGGAAACAAAACTGTGCTTTAAATAATGTTTACATTATCCATATTTGGTGTGTTGGAAATTGACAAAAACGTCAACAACACAGAAATGTTTATATGACAAAATATTATGCAATAATTACATTTAAAAATTCAGAGAAAGCGGGTACAGCCATACTTATATCTGACAAAATGGATTTTAAGATAAAAAGGTAATAAGAGATAAACATGGGCATTGTATCACAACAAATGGGGCACTACACTGATAATACATAACTTCTTAGTATACATGTACCCAGTCAGGGAGCACTAAAATATATAAAGCAAGTAACTACTAACAGAACTAGAGGGAGAAATGAACAAAAACACAATCATATTCAGAGAACTAAGTACCAAATGGCAGCTATGGAGAGATCATCCAAACAGAAAATTAATAAAGAAATATTGGCCTTTAATGACACACTAGACCTGATACACATAGTTGACATTCACAGAGCCAGCCCTTCATCTCAGAACACAGGATTATATCTTCCTCTCAAGTGCACGTGGAACATTCTCAAAAAATAGACCATGTGTTGTGTCACAAAACTACCTTAGTAGATTTAAGAAGATTGAAATCAATTGTCTAGCCAAAATGGAGGCATAGGTAGATAACACTTTACTCCCTTGCACTCCCAAAGGAAAGATAACAACCAATTTTAAAATAAAAAACAACCAGAACTGCCAGAAAATCAAACTGTATAGAAGTCTGAGAACCAACAAGTTAAAGAAGAAACATTCACCCAGGCTGGTAGGAAGGGAGGAGACAGGAAACTGTGATAGAAAGGACACGCAGCATGGTTGTAGCTGGTGGACCAGGTGATTTCACATTCCCGTGCAGATAAGCCAGGAGGAGCAACTGGGGATTGAGACAGACTGCACAACTCAGGGTTCCAGCACAGGAAACCAAAGCTTCAAAACGTCTGGCTATAAAAACTTCGGGGGATGTGGCAGTGGGATAAACTCCTAGTGTCACAGAAGAGTCCATTGGAGGGGACCACGAGATCCTAGAAAGTATACAAGCCCAAGCACCTTGGAATCAGAAGTAGGGCAGCACCTGAAAAGGGCACAATCATTCTACGGGAAGTGGGGAAGTGACTGAAAGTAGTGTGAGAGCCCAGCAAGTGGCATTGTTCCCTCTCTAACCCCTCCACCACATACAGTGTAACGACAGAGCAAAGTGGGTTGCCCTACCCTGGCAAATGCCTGTTGTAAGGATCTGCCCCTTACAACATAACAGGTGTGCCAAGACAAAGAAATATGGCCCAAATGAAAGAATAGATAAAAATTCCTGGAAAACAATTAAGCCACCAGGAAATAACCAACCTATCAGATACAGGGTTCAAAACACTGGTTATCAGGATGTTCACAGAAATGACTCAGTATGACAACAAAATAAATGAAGAAGTGAAAGCTAAGCAGAGTAAAATAAAGAAAAAAAATGTACAGGGAACCAACAGTGAAGGGAAGGAAACTGGGACTCAAATCAATAATTTGGAACAGAAAGAAGAAATAAATCCAACCAGAACAGAATGAAGAAATGTTACAAAAATATGAGGAAAGGTTTAAGAACCTCTGAGATAACTTTAAATGTTCAAACATCCAAATCATAGGGGCACCAGAAGGAAGAGGAGATGAAGAACAAGTAATTGAAATCTTATTTGAAAAAATAATTGAAGAAAAATGTCCCCAGTCTGTTAAAGGAAATAGACATACAAGTCCAGGAACCTCAGAGAAGACCAAAGAAATTGGATCCAAGGAGGACCACACCAAGATACATCATAATTACATTATCCGAGATTAAAAACAATTAGATAATCTTAAAAGTAGCAAGAGATAAGGAGACAGTTACCTACAGAGGAGTTCCCATAAAAATATCAGCTGATTTCTCAACAGAAACCCTACTGGCAAGGGGGTCTGGAAAGAAGTATTCAAAACTTCAAAAGGCAAGGACGTAAACCCAAGATTACTCTATGTGGCAGAGCTATCATTTAGAATGGAAGGACAGAGAAAGTGCTTCCCAGATAAAGTCAAGTTAAAGGAGTTCATCATCACCAAGCCCTTATTCTATGAAATGTTAAAGGGACTTATCTAAGATGAAGAAGAAAATAATAAACTATAAACAGTAAATGACAACAAACTCACAACTATCAGTAACTGAACCCAAAAACAAAAACCAAAAACTAAGCAAACAACTAGAACAGAAACAGAATCAAAGAAATTGAGCTCACGTGGAGGGTTGTCAACAAAGAGGGGGAGGAGGAATATGGGGGGAAAAGAGATGGGGAATGAGAAGCATAATTGGCACGCACAAAATAGACAGGGGGAAGTAAATAGATAGGAAATGGAGAAACCAAAGAACTTATATGTACAACCCATGGACATGGACAAAATAGGGAAGGATGCTACAAGGAGGAGGGGTGCAGGGCAGAGGAAGATAAAGGGAAGAAAAGGTAGGACAACTGTAATAGCATAATCAATAAAATATACTTAAAAAATCATACCAAGTGTATTCTTCAACCTTAACGCTCTGAAATTAGAAATCAACTGCAAAAAGGAAGTGAAAATGTCAAACAAAAACAACAAGAGATTAAATAACATCCTGCTAAAAAAACAACTGGGTGAAATAAGAAATAAAAGGTGAGATCAAAAGATATATACAGACAAATTAGGATGACGATAGATGTGGAAACTCCTGGGATGCAGTGAAAGCAGTAAAAAGAGGGAAGTTTATACAATTAAAGGCCTACCTTAAGAACTAGGGTAAAACAAATGCAAAGCGAAGTCAGAAGAATAAAAGGAAAAAAATACAGCAGAATTAAATGGAATGAAGAACAAAAGACTATGTAAAATTAATACAACAAAGAACTTATTTTTACAATATTAATAAAATTGACAAACTGATGGATAGACTAAGAAATAAAAAGAAAGAACTCATATAATCAAAATTAGATATGAAAGAGAAGTTAGACACCATAGACACCAGAAAAATAAAAACAATCATAAAAGAGTACTATGAAAGACTGCGAACAACCAAATTTAATAACCTAGAGGAAATGAATAAGTTCTTAGAAGTATACAACCTTCCTAGACTGAATCTCAAAGAACTGGAAAACTGTAATAGATTGATCAACAATGAGGAAATTGAAATAACCATCAAAAACCTCCCCAAAAGTAAAAGTCCAGGACCATATTGTTTCACTAGTGGATTCTACCAAGCATTAAAAGATCTGACACCTATCCTCAAACTATTCCAAAAAATTTAAAAAGATACCATACTTTCTAACACTTTATGACATCAACAAAACCCTGATATCAAAGCCTGAAAAAAATAACACACAAAATAAAACTACAAACCAATATTTCTGGTGAATACAGATGCAAAAATCCTAAACAAAATACTACCCTATTTAATACAATAATATATTTTTAAAAATATTACATCACTCAAGTGGGATTCATTCAGGGAACAAAGATTCAACATATAAAAATCAATTATTGCCCTGGCTGGTGTAGCTCAGTGGATTGAGCGCGGGCCTGAGAACCCGCGGTCAATCACGGTTCGATTCCCAGTCAGGGCACATGCCTGGGTTGCAGGTCAGTTCCCGGCAGGGTACCCATGAAAGGCAACCATACATTGATATTTCTCTCTCTCTCCTTCCCTTCCCCTCTAGAGATAAATAAATAAAATACCTAAAAAAATAAAAATCAATTATTGTAATACCCTACATTAACACAATGAATAAAAATCATTTGATTATATCAATAGACACATAACAGTATTTGACAGAATTCAACATCCATTTATGATTAAAACACTCAAAAAATGAGTATAGAAGAAAAGTACTTCAGCATAATCAAGGCCACATATGATAAAATCTTAGTTAATATCATACTCAGTGGTGAAAAACTAACTTCAATTCCTGCCACTAAGATCAGGAACAAGATACGGTGGTCTGCTCTCACAATTGTTACTTGACATAGTGCTTTAAGTTCCAGCCAGAGCAACTAGGTAGAAGAAAGAAATAAAATGAGTTCCAACTGGGAATGAAACAGTACAATAATCACATTTTTGGATGGCATAATTCTTTATATAAAAAATACTAAAATACTTTACCAAAAAGCTATTAGAAATAATAAACAAATGCATTAAAGTTGCAGGATATAAAATCAATGTACAGTAATCCCTTACAGTACTATGAAATTTTAAAAATAAGTGGTAAAAATTATTTCTGTAATTGCAATAAAAAATAAAATACCTAAGAATAAATTTACCAAAGTATGTGAAGGGCCACCGAAAACTACAAGGCATTATTTAAAGAGACTAAAAAAGACATGAAAAATTTGAAAAATATTTATTCACAGTGGCCAAGAAATGATAATAACGAAAGTGTTCTTTGTTATACGACTGGATAAAGAAAAAGTGCATATATTTATGTACAATGGAATGCTACTCAGCCATAAGAAAATATGAAATACTGCCATTTGTGACAATATGGATGAGTCTTGAGAATATCATGCTAAGTGAAATAAGTCAGGCAGAAAAATTCAAGAATCTTATAATTTCACTGTTATGTGGAATATAAAACTGAAAGCAACAAACAAACAATCAAAACAAACAAAAACTCATAGGTACAGACAACAGTGTGGTGGTATCAGAGGAAAGAATGTGGGCATGCCTATTACAGGGTAAAGGGATCAAATAAATGGTGATGGAAGACAGCTTGACTTTGAATTGGGCACATGATGCAATATACAGAAAAATGTTTCTAATGTGAAACTATAACCAATCTCTGTTTACATATGCCTAGAAAATACAAATATTTGTAAACTAAAATGTTGTGTTAAGAAACATGAGAACCTATGACCAAGGTCTATGTGGTCAGAAATAACTGAGACTGGGAATAACATGTTATAAATGTTAATAACATAACATTTTGGTTATGTAGAAATCAGCTCTCATTTCAATAGTGACTGTAAATATATAGTAAGGCCAAGGAGAATTTTATACCCAGACCATCAAGCAAAAATAGTTTTTAGGACTAATCAATGTTTTTGATGCAATAAATACTACCCTGGTGAGTATTCTTCTGTTACTGAATGGACCTCTTGGTGGGGATGATATACTATTACTGAATGAACCCTCCCAACCTTCTCCCAGGATTCCCCTGTATTAGGTTCACCTTACCTGCCACCAGGAAATTATAGCTCTCAATGCCAGAGATTGGTGAAAAAGAAAGGAATTATTTATTCAAAAGTTATAACTTAAGAGTAATGACTTAATGTCTACATTAAAATCCCAGAGACCCTTGAAATGCCCACAAACACACGCAACCCTTTCTTCCTCCCTTTGCCCAGTCTGGGATAGCATATCTCAGGAAAAGAATAGAAATCACACCTCAGATAGCCCCTGGTTCTTCCCAGTCATCTATGCTCACCTGGCATGGCTCAGGACTCATGACTCTGTCCTCAGGACCAACAGCTGTGTTTCTGGGATCTCCAGCTCTTAGTCCAAACCCATGAGACCCCTTCTCCTGGCCTACCAGCAAGAGACCCCTCACCACATTCCTTCCTGCAGAATCTCTCCTGTATTCTTCCAAATTAGTAAGAGAGAGCTTTGCATTACAGCTACATCTTGCTTTCTAGCTTCCTAAGGTTTGTGGCAAAGGGAGCCCCAAAGTTGCATGGTTCTCCTGGCTCTCTCCTTCATGGCTGCCATGCCTGTGTTTAAACCCCAGGGCCAATTATCCTCTGCAGCCCCATTTCCAACTCATCCCACAATTAGCTGCACCTGCCAGCATTCCCATATTGTTCCAGCTTTTCTGGGCTGCCATTGTAAGTCCAGGAAGGCATGGCCCTGTGGCATGGAGCCAATCATCTCCAAACTCTCATGCAGGCAGGATCTGTAACCAGAAGGAGTTGTCTCCCTGGTTACATCCTGGGTGGAAGTCCCTCCCATCTCCCTGGCTCAAAGCATAGCCACAGCTATTTATAATACCCAGGAAACCAGTCAAAAGTTATAGATACATTAAATGACTGTTCCTGAGGTTATTTGCAAAACTATTGATATGCAAAATAACTCAATGACCCTGCCCCATGTGTTCTATCCCCCAGTTCAGACTTGTGGGGGTGAGGACAATCCTATATTTTCAACATTTCCTGGACACCCTTTACAAATTCTGGACCCCATTACAAATCTGTCTTTGGTAGGGGCCCTATTACACTTCCGATGAACTGGAGATATTAGTAGTATCAATCATCAACAACTCTTCTTTTGAAGTAGTGATGAGCAAGCTTTATTTCTACATATTACAGACGAACAGAGTTGCAGAATGATAAATTATACAATATTTTTACAGAAATGAGTTATTCTGCCTTCAAATCACTTCAGTTTTTCTTCTGGTCAACTCAATAGAAATAGAAATTAATATTATAAACTACATACAGGTGATTAGATATCAGAACATGAAAATTCGCCAGGAAAGTATATTACATTTTAGTTTAAAATATTTCACATTTACAATATAAAAGTAAACGTAAAATGTCTTCAGATAGAAGCTGTACCCAATCTGGAAAATAGATTTAGATTTCCAAAATTATCTCATGGCAGTTCCTACTTATGTATAAAGTATTATCTCTGTTAGAAAATTTAAAATCACATTCTAAATGTAATTTATGCATCTTGGAATGGAAAATATTTCTGAGTGTCCAATAATCACTTAATATCAATTTTAATATACTATTTATGTCTGTTTTTCTATATTACCAAAGTAGAAATATGAAAGAGTAAAGATCATAGATAATAGATTTATAAACAGATCTACAAAAAATGGAGTGACCTCCCAGTTTTGTAAGGTTTAAAGCACACTACCAACATCCTGATTTATACTGATCAGGTCTATGTGAAGAATTTGACAACATGGGGCTCAAATTTTTATTGTTGACACTATTGAAGATGCCCCCCCTCCTTTTGTAGCAGTGCTCTCAGAGCACAATGCCACTTTTTGTTTGAAGCTTTTCTATCCAGTCTTGAGATTAAATTCAAACACCTGATGCCTAGTGGATGGTAGGAAACCAGAATTTAAATCATTACGTTAAGAATGGAGTTGCTGGCTTGGACAAGTAGGAAACAAAAGATAACATCTGCTACTTCTATTTTCCAATTCTATTTACTCCTTTGTTACTATAATATTTTACAATATTTATCTTCACCAAGAAATATAATTTCCACATTGAATAATTTGCATGTTTTCATGACAATCAACATTTCTTTACTCTTTTTGTTCTGAGCCACCCTAGATACCTATTGACATACAATTCAATTGTGTTGATGTTTGCTTCTCCTTAACTGGTTTACTAGATTAATTTCATCTTCCAACATGGCAGTTGGAATGCTATCCTTGAGACACTATGGAGAAACTTATACTGAACAACTATTTGTAATCCTTTGCCATCAATATCTATCTTATGAACAGTTAAACACTTTTCATTTAATATTTTTACATGCTTATTTTTTCATTTAATATTTTTTACATGTCACATCATCTTTTCTCATCTGCTGTTATTATGGACTGTATTAATTACTTTGTAACTCAGTCTCTTCCCTTCTCTGGGGTATCAAGTTCAGTGCAGATAAATTAATCTTCTTAAAATATGGGTTTGATTATGTAAGTCGATATTTATTGATTTTTTATTATCTACCAAAGAAAATAAAGATTTTTTATCTATATGTTAATTTCTATCACACTGACTACTTTTCAATATTTTATTAATAAAACTAAATTTTGTTGTAAGACAGATACGATAATGGATTCTGGCTGTCTATTAAGAAAAAATAGGATCCTTATTCTCAAACATGTTTACCATGTATTGAGAGAAGCAGACAGATATAATGCTGATTTTTAGATGATAGCACTAGTCCAATATTATTATAAATAATTACTATAATATTATAAGTAAAGAGCATAATTAAATATGTCTTAAAAGATCAAAAATAGGAAATATCTTAAACTTGTATTTTTACAATCAGAAAAAGTACATCTTACTAATTGTCTATAAATTATTTAAATAACACAACTCTTTTCCATACATCATTTTGAAAACTAGATACTTGATTGTTAAAAATGGTTTCCTTAAGCTGAGAGACTATTTTCATCCCAATCTGTAGAAATTACACCTCTACCATTTTATAAACTTGGAGAAAACAGTTAACCGCTTTGCATTCTCCAGTTTTACAGTCCTGGGTGTTTTTAAAACAATATCTTGTATTTAATTAATACTCTGTTAAATAAATGTTGGATAAAATTAAAACACATGTAAAATGATGTCTCGTTACGGTTTAATTTGCATATTTCTGACTGCCAAATGGAGTAAGCTTTGTATATATTTTTATTCTTTATTACTATCTCCTCTTCTGATTAAAAAATTGACTCACATACTTTGTTCCAACTTTGCATTTTTTCTTACTGATTTGTAGAATTGCTTTTGAGATCTAATAAAGAACTTTGTTGTTTACATATTTTATTTGTATCTTTTCCCTTAGCTTTTACATATTTTAGAGTGGTGTTAGATAATCAGAAGTTTTATTTTATCAATATGTCCCTTTTACTCTGTAATAATCATATTTATTTCACAAATTTTCATGTTTTAAAAAAAATTCTCTCATTTATTCTCATTAATATCCAATTTTGAAATTCTGACTTCATGTTATACTTCACTTTATTCTTCATAATCTTGAACTTGTCTTTTGTAATTGTATCTCCATCTTATTTCTATTATTTATGGAGTAATTTTAGGAATATCTTTAAGTTGACTAATTTTTTGCATCTTTGTTTAATATGCTTTTTAACCTAATTTTTCTTTTGTATGTACTTTGAGTTAGATGGAGCTAGTACATTTCGCTTTGTCTTTCCCACAAAGTGTAACTATTAATTATTACCATGGAGCTATTTTATGACTCTAGGAAATAAGCAATATTGGATGAAACAGAGAAAAAGATCAAAATTCAAAATGCCACTGAATTTTCATAAAATTACCAGAAGGGGTAGAAAGAAGAAAGGAAATACTTAAATAAGTAATTATGAAATAATAATGTTTTCTGATTGAAAGTTACAACAAATTTAACACAGAGCAGATTAAAAAGTATATATGCCTTGGTACAATCTTGAAAATATAAATAAAAATTCTGGAGAATTGTCAGAGAGAAAAATATCACCTTTTAAAGAATATGAATCTACAACCTTAAATAGGTATAGCATAAGGAATCATATTTATAAAAGGCTCGGCAAATGGATTTAACTTCCAATAATTCTACATGTAGTCAAGACACTACTCATATACCTAGTCAAAATGTCACTGCTTTCTACCAACATGAAATACAAATATTTGAAGATATTTAAGGAAGGAGGGATGATATCAGCCTACATTAATCTTTTTTTTATTTTTTAAATTATTTTATTGTTGTTCAACTACAGTTGTCTGATTTTCTCCCCACCACTTCCCCACATTTCAGCCAAACCCACCTCGCCCCCTTGCTTCCTTCCCCCTTGCTTCTGCTACTCAACAAGTTGGAAAGTGAGTGGCTTTCTCAGAAAACATAATTTAACAAAACGATCTTTACCAATACAGATAAAAACACGTAGGTCTTCAAAGAAACAAAAACTCCCCCTTGGTTTTGTCCATATGTCCTTTATAGTAGTTCCTGAAAACCTTTCCCCTACTGTTCCCTCTCCTCTTCCCTCTGGTTATTGTCAGATTGCTCTTAGTTTCAATCTCTCTGGTTCTATTTTGTTTGCTTTTTTCTTTTAATTACATTCCAGTTAAAGTGAGATCATATGGTAACACTAGCCATCAGAGAGATGCAAATTAATATCACAATGAGATACCACTTCACACCAGTCAGAATTGCTAGTGTGAAGCCATAAACAAATCAACAAAGTATTGGAGAGGATGTGGAGAAAGAGAATCCTACTGCACTGCTGTTGGCAATGCAGACTGGTGCAGCCACTGTGGAAAACAGTACGGAGTTTCCTTAGCAAACTAAAAATGGAACTGCCTTATGACCTAGCAATGGAATTGGATTCTATCCTAAGAGCCCAGAAACACCAATACAAAAGAATCTATGCACCCCAAATGTTCATAGCAGCACAATTTACAACAGCCTGCATTACTCTTAAGAGTAATACCTAAGAAAATATTTTTAAAATAAATGTATCAGAATAACAAATTAAATATTAAGAAATTCAAGAAAAGAAGAAAGAAATGTTAATAACTGATTTTGTAAATATATAGAAAAACCTAAATTATAAAATTACTAGGAATACATAAAATATTAGTAATTTGGTAATATGATTGGATTATAAATGAAAAATGACAAAGTGACTTGGTAAATGTAAGAAAAAATTTAGCTAAATAGCTGAAAAGAGGTTCTTAAAATAGAATAATTATAATTCAAAAAATTAGTAAGATTCTAATACAAAAAGTAGTAAATTAGTATAATAAAATAAAAAAGTAAATTCAGAGAGAAAAGGCATGAAAAACTAAAAGGTACAACATATTAGAGCGAAGATAGGGAAACAAACTCAAATACATTAATTTTCACTATAAATGTAAATAGACTCCATTCTCTTCTAACAGAGACTTTCAGAAAAAGAAAGTGAAAACTAGCTCTATGCTATTAAAACAAAACATCAAAGAAAAGGATAAAGCAAGTTATCAATATAAGTTGGATGAAGAGATATTAGACAATGCAAAAAGAAAAAGATGTCAAAGTAATAGTTAATGATAGTAAAGATTAATTTCAAGTTATCACTAAATTGATTTAACAGTGACATATAAAAAGGTACAACTTGACTTCCACCAAGATGGAGGCATAGGTGGAAACACTGTGCCTTCTCCCACAACCAAGTTTGGATACAACAAAAGTTTTGGAGAACTAAGACACACCCAGAGACCAGAAAACGGAATTATACGGAAGTCTGACAGCTACGAACTGTCCAACGGGGACGGTAAGAGAGGCAGAGCCAGCAGCGGAGCAGGGTCGGGAAGGACAGACCTAGGAGCACAGGCAGCCCGGACCTAGTCGGGGTGTGGGGCAGACTGACCAAGGTCGCACATTCCCGCGCGCAGTGAGACGGACCACGAAGGCCCCAGGGGGCGAACCCAGTGGTGGAGAGCTGACAGCTGTGGCACACTCGCATGCAGTGGAGCAGGGCGTGTGGCCCTGGTGACGGTGGTGGCTGCGGTGCTGGTGGGGGTCGAGGAGGTGGGCGCCGGAGGGAAGCCATTGTCCCTCTTTGACCCCGCTCCCACATACAACTTCACAACCCAGCGACTGAGTTGCCCTGCTCTGGTGAAAACCTAGGGCTCCGTTCCTGTTACTTAACAGGCATGAACAGCCCAAAAGATGGTGCAAGAACTCAAAGTCCCAGAGCCAATATCTAAGCTACCAACAGATTGCCAGACTCTCAGAAGCCCAATTTAAAACACTATTTATCAGGATGCTCACAGAATTGGTAGAGTACAGTCACAAATTACAGGAACTTAGTCACAAATTAGAGGAACATATGAAGGCTAAACTAATTGAAATGAAGGGAGATGTCCAGGAAACCAATAGCGATGGGAAGGAAAATGGGACTCAAATCAAGGGAGTGGACCAGAAGGAAGAACGAAACATCCAACCAGAAAATAGTAAAGAAACAAGAATTCAAAAAAATGAGGAGAGGCTTAGGAACCTCCAGGACATCTTTAAACGTTCCAACATCCGGATTATAGGGGTACCAGAAGGGGGAAAGAAACAGCCACGAGTGGAAAACTTATTTGAACAAATAATAAAGGAGAACTTCCCCAGTCTGGCAAAGGAAATAGACTTCCAGGAAATCCAGGAAGCTCAGAGAGTCCCAAAGAAGTTGGACCCAAGAAGGAACACACCAAGGCACATCATAATTACATTAGCCAAGACTAAAATGAAGGAGAGAATCCTAGAAGCAGCAAGGGATAAGGGGACAGTCACCTACAAAGGAGTACCCATCAGACTGTCAGCGGATTTCTCAAAAGAGACCTTACAGGCAAGAAGGGGCTGGAAAGAAGTATTCCAAGTCATGAAATCCAAAGACCTACAGCCAAGATTGCTTTATCCAGCAAAACTTTCATTTAGAATGGAAGGACAGATAAAGTGCTTCTCAGACAAGGTCAAGTTCAAGGAGTTCATAATCACCAAGCCCTTATTATATGAAATGCTAAAGGGACTTATATAAGAAAGAGATGATGAAAAATATCAACAGTGAAAGGACAGCAAACACAGAATTATTAACAACCACACCTAAAACAAAAGCAAACCAAGAGGACAGCTAGATCAGGAGTGGAACCATAGAAATGAAGAACACATGGAGGGTTAGAAACAGGGGGGTGGGAGGAGGAGAAGGGGGGAGAAGGCACAGAAGATAGCATAGATGGTAGGTAGAAAATAGATAGGGGGAGGGCGAGAATAGTGGGGGAAATATAGAATCTAAAGAAGTTGAGACACGTGGTTATAAACTAAGGGGGGAGTAGGGTGGGGGAGGGAGTGTGCGGGTGGAGGGGAATGAAGGGGGGAATAGAACAACTGTAATGGTATAATCAATAAACTATATTTAAAAAAATAAAAATAAATAAATAATAAAAAATAAAATAAAATAAAAATAAATAAATAAAAAGTTACAACTTGTTTAGATGTAATAGTGAAACTTGTGCACAGCAATTAAGGGGAAATTACTATATGAATAAACTATCTAAATCTAGGGAAGAGAGACAAAGAGGGAGAGAGAAATGTTCACGATGCCCAATTTAAGTGTGAAAGAAAAAAATCAGACATGCATCTTATCAAAAACATTGGAGCCTAACGACCATGGTAAAATAATGTCTACAAACTGATGGAAAAAAATGACAAAAGGGTATCTAAAAACTGAAAAATGTGACAGTTGACAGTAACAGTGTCTGTAAAGGAAAAGTGGAAGAAAGATGTTATGGAAAAAGAACTCAGTACCCAGAAGACTTGATGGTTTTGTGTAGCAAAGTTCACATTTCTCCACGATGGTGAACAAACTGGATATTCTAGTCAGTTGCATAACTATGATTCCCTTGGTTGATGACAGCACCATCATGGTTCTAGCTGAGTTCTCAAAGGCAAGGGGATGATGGTAAATAAAGAATTTAAGTGACAAGCTGTATTTTTAGATTCAGTGTGCTCACATAGCAGCAGAGAAGAGAATCTTTGCATAGCAAAACCAGAAATGTGTCTTTGTACATTGGATATGAAGATGCCCAATAAGAACTCAAACACAACACTGTACCCCCAATAAACATCACAGACTGGAATATTGTTACCGACCAAGGGGCCCGGGGGGGGGGGGCAATACTTGGCACACTGAGGGATGCCAAAAACTGCTTCAGAAAACAGGGGCCCCTCCCAAGGACAGTATACTAATATCTATTGGGCTCTTCTGTCCGCGCCAATAGAAAGACATCTCTTAATGCCAGAGATTTGTGAAAAGGAAACAAAATGTTTATTTAATGCTATTCAGTCCTAATGCCTTCATTAAAATATCAAAGTCTTTAAGGGTATACACCTACACCCACACACACACAGCACTCCCTTCTCCCACTGTCCCAACTCTGGGTACCGTAAATCAGGAAAAGAGCACACGTCTGTTTTTCCAGGCCACTGGTACCGTCAGCTGTGTCACTGTCCAGGCAGGATCTCCAATTAATCCAAAGTCATGCGGCACCTTCCACTGGCAAGAGTTCTGTGTACCAAGTTCCAGTCAAAGTCTCTCCCGCTTTCCAGGCCACTTGGCCAAAGGGAGCACCCCAAAGCCGCGTGGGCCTCTTCTACCAAAGCTGCACTCCACCCATAGCGCGTCTTTCTTCACCTGGCCGCAGGGATCTCCATTCTGGCAAAGCTGCGTGGTTTTCCCTTTCATCTGGCCGAGGGGGCGTCTGCACTTTGCTGAAACCGCATGGCTCTCTCTCCTAGTGGCTACAGGGGTCTACATCTTTCCAAAACAGCATGGCTCTCCCCCTCACCTGGCCAAGAGAGGGTTCTCACTCTGCTAAAGCCACATGGCTCTCTCGCAGGCACTCTCTCAGAGAAGCAGCCCCCAATTACATCCTGGATAGCAGCTACTCACTTCTCCCTGGCCCAAAATTTAGCCACAGCTATTTAACATATCTATGAAACCAGTTAAAGGTTATAGATATGTTAAATGACCATTCCTGAGGTTAGCTGCAAAACTGTTGCTATGCAAAACAACTCTCAATGGCGCTGCTCCATTTGTCCCTTCCCCCAACTGACACCTGGGGGGGCCGTTGAGGACATCTTAATAATATTTCTTCCAATATTCCTATACACTGAGTTCTGGACACCATTCCAAATCTTTTTTGGGCCCCCCCTTGGCTGCACCCTGTATCAACATGGTGATGATACTTCACTATCACCAAATCCACCACGAACAGCACAGTTTACTAAAACCCGTGCACATGGCACTATTCATTTAAAAGTAACCTAAGAAGGGTGGAAATGGGAGGGAGGAGGGGAGCATGGGAGGTGGGATGGGATGGGAGTAACAGATAGAAAACTGTACTTGAAAAATAATTAAATAAATTTAAAAAAATAAAATAAAATAAAAGTAACCAACACAGGAACTATGCAAAAATAATACAAGCAAGTGAAACAAAATGAGAAGGTATAAAAATATTTGAGAATAAATGGCATAACAAAATAAGTTAAATTTTCACAACTGTAATAGAATTTAGCTAAATAATAACTTATTTTTTAAGCAGGTAAACAACACCTTAGAACAGATGGCACACTTAAGAATATAAAATACTGTGTATTTTCTGAGAATAAAAATAAAAGACAAAATATTTCACAAAAAGTTGAAACTAGTAGGAAAATAAATGAAAACAGATGTCATGAGAAACAAAGTAAATTGTCCCAAGATATGAATATCCCTAAATGATGGATTAAAAAGTAGATTAAATGGATCAAAAAGAATATTGTGCATATAGAAGACAAGAAAAAGATGACCCATATAAGCATAAATAGAACCTTCAAGTGGAAAGCAAGGTAAGAAAATAGGACAAAATTTGGAGGTAAACCAAAAAGGAAGACAAATGAAAAGCAGAACAGGTGTGGAAGGTACATCTAGCCTCAGATTTCTTCATAGTAATAGTCGATGCTTGATGAAAATAAAGCATGACTTATCATTTCAGTGAAAAAAAGAATGTCTATTACAGATTTCATATTCAAAATGCAACTCAACCATGAAGTCTAGAGAATAACAGATTTGGAAGTATAAGGACTGGTGAATATCGTTTTCATAATACACTGAGTATATTACCATATGATAAACTTTGGATAACCAAGAGCTATGTTGAGTAAAAGGACTATTTATGAGAATTAACCTATAATTATTAAATTTTTAAAAAGCTTGTGGGAATTAGGGTAAGAGAACCAAAAGAAGATATTATGTGACCCAATAATATAGGTATTTTAGAATCAACTGAATGGAAAAGGAGGAAAACTGAGAAAAATAGTATGCAGATTTCTTCATCCATAATAAATAAATATCATTAAAGAAAAAAATTAAATAATAGATGTATGAAAATTCTTAAGTGTGAAAAGGGTATTTACTTAAATACAATTGGGTGATGGAAAAAAATTATTTAGTGTTGAGTAAACAGCAAAGATATTACTAAGAAAATAAGGACAGAATTAATATAGCAAAGAGAAAAATTGAAAACAAATAAAATATATGTAGAAGTAATAAATAAATTGATATTTTTTATCTTGAAATAAAACAAGTAGTTAAAAATAAGCTTTTCATTTTATTTTGTCATATAAGGATACTTAACAAATTGGAAAGTAAATAGCTTTCTCAGAAAACATAATTTAACAAAACGATTTTTACCAATACAGATAAAAACACGTAGGTTTTCAGAGAAGAAACAAAAACTACTATAGTCAATCTTTTCTTGAAATAAATGAATAAATAAATAAATAAATACACCAGACCACAATAACCTTTTAAGGAAAAAAAATCAACAAAAAATAAAAGTGAGAATAAAGGAAAACACATTAATTCCCTTTCAATTATCGATAAAATAAATATTACTATCTATTAACTAAAGAAGCTAGAAGCACAAAAAAAGTAAAATCAGAACAAGGTTTGTTTATTCTAGGAAAATAAAGATTATTTGAATTTTAAAGATCTATTAACATCCTAACCTACTAAATACTAAAAAAAATCTTGGTGGAATTTTTAAATAATAACCAAGTGGTAAAAACTTTTTAAATATTTACACAAAACCCCAAAGCTATAAAGCACTAATGAAACCAATTGCATACAATTTAAAATTTTTGTATAAAAATGCATCATGAGACAAATGAAGTGACTAAAAAAAAATAATAATTACAATCCTATGTCAAAGTGCTTATTTCTCTAACTTTCCATATCACCCACCATTGATGAATAGATTGGGTTTCGAAGTTCTGCCAGGAATCCAGAGGTTCTAGAAACCAGACAGCTGAGAAGACATACTTTGTCCTCCTCCAAGTCATTTCAGAATGTTGTAATACACAGGTTGAAAAAGTTTCTTTTTGTTTTGTTTGTTTTTTGTTTATGTTTTTTAAATAAGACTCCTACATTTAGATAAAAATATTACCATCTCAATAGTGAGAAATAAAGGACAAAAAACATAAATATACAATTTATAAAAGACAAAATTCACATGGTTACAGGGAAAAGTTAAGAGGAAGGGTTGTCAATATGTTATATTTTATACTCTTGTGGTTTTTGAAATTTAATCTTAAAGATATAAACAATTTTAAATATATCTCTGATTAACTTTTGATCAAAGAGGCAATCAAAACTGAAAGCATCTACTTGAGTTTTTACAAATGTTTATGAAAGAGTACCAAATATAAAACATTAAAAAATGTATTAACCTAATAAAATGCTATCTATAAATAACTACTACTTAAATTGAATGTTATACTCTTAAAAGTATTATATATTTTTATTTAATTATTGTATAAATAATACATGCTGATTGTAAAAATCGTTAAATGTAGTAAAACACACTAAAATACTTCTGTAAATTCCATAATCCAGATATAATTATATTAATATTTTAGTATATTTAGTATAATATTTAGTATAACACTATTTTCTAACCTATGAAAATATATATTATCCACATATAATAAAGTGTTTTTAATCAGATAACTTCTGCCAAAATATGCACCTAACACATATTAACAATTTAACAATATTATAACTCACAAGAAAGTATATCAAATTGAATAAATTATTTTTAAATCTAATCCAAATTTACATTAAGCAATGATGTAAAGCTAAAGTTTGAATACAATATACCAATTAACCATTTAGGACATAAAGTGCTCCATATATATAGAGTGATATATATATATATATATATAGATTGTATCTATATATNGTATAACACTATTTTCTAACCTATGAAAATATATATTATCCACATATAATAAAGTGTTTTTAATCAGATAACTTCTGCCAAAATATGCACCTAACACATATTAACAATTTAACAATATTATAACTCACAAGAAAGTATATTAAATTGAATAAATTATTTTTAAATCTAATCCAAATTTACATTAAGCAATGATCTAAAGCTAAATTTTGAATACAATATACCAATTAACCATTTAGGACATAAAGTGCTCCATATATATAGAGTGATATATATATATATATAGATGTATCTATATATATATCTCACTTTCCTAAAATAACTTGAGTGCTATTCACAAAACTTTAAAAATTCAAATGTAAATATCAATGAACCCTAATATAAAGGGTTCTAAATTATGAAAATATAATAATTTTGAAAGTACAAAAATCATCTGAATGAATTAGTTGTTTATTTCACATAGATAATACTATTTTAATTTTAAACATGAGTAAATTTAAAAGAGAGTGTCAATATGACATTTATTGTGGTATTTGATATTACATACTATTGTAGAAAATATTCTGATTAATATTTTGAATAACAATAGATGATGTTCCAGGTGGCACCCTTCAAGAAAGCTAGATTTATTTCAGATAGTGTTTTGAGCACAGATAAAGAAAATTAGATAAGTTCTGAAACACTGTAGCATGCATTTTTTTATGAATAAACACTGAGTTTCTCTTAAAAAGATAGAATCATTATTGAGTTAAACAGTTAACAGCTGATATGACATTTCTCCAAGAAATATTCTTGTAAATGAGAGGAAATACTGAAACAGGGACTTTAAGGTCAAATTTCTTTTATTTTAACTCCTCCTAAGAAGATGGAGCAATACTTCTCTCTCATAGCAATAAACCCTTTTATAATTAACTAATGGTAGATAACTTACTGAATTTATAGTTGATAATGATGCAGATATGGAATGGAATGGGAAAAAACTCACCAACCTGTGATACCAATTATTGTTTTAAAACATACTATACCATTATATTGTCCTTTTATGATTTGCCTCTAGAGATTGATTTCCAAGAAATGACTGCCAGTGAAATTAACTATATAACAAAACTGAAAAGTTTGTCTCTATAGAAAACATTTGGATTGAAAAAGGTCAAATAGAATTAGAAAGGAAAATATGTATAATTTATTGCAGCATTACTATTGCACTTTATTTATTTTACTCCAGAAAATAAATTTAGAATTTTTGAAAAAATATTTGAATGTTTAAGCTAATATAGTTGTCCCAACATTCCCCCTTTAAGTATGAAGACAGATATAGATTAAAATCAAATTATTACTAAAAAATGTATCATGTTAACACTTACCCCCCCAAAATGTTTAAGTAAGTAGCTAAGTTAGTTTCAGACAAAGCAGACTTCCAAGTCTGAAAGGTAATCAGGAATGAAGAAGGATAGATTTAAACTAGAAATTAACAACAGAGAAAACTAAAAATTCCAAAATATGTAGTGTTAAACAACTAACTTTTAAATAACGCATGAATCAATAAATCTCAAGATAAATTTAAAATATTTTAACTAAATGCAAATGAAAACACAATTTATCAAAATCTGAGGCTACAGAAAGAACAGTATTTTAATAAAAATTTATAGATTGAATTCATTTAGTAGAAAAGAATGAAGTTTTCAAGTAAGTTTTTTACCTTAAAAACCTAGTAAAAGGAGAGCTTATTAAATACAAATTAAAGCATTTAATTGAAATTAAATGCTTTAATTAAGCATTTAATTTCTTCAAGAAATGAAGCGAAGAAAAATCAATAAAATTGAAACTAGGAAATCAACAGAGAAAAATCAACAAAACCAAAAGCTGACTCTTGATAATGGGGGAACAAGGAGCAGCAAAGAACTTACATAAATGACCCATAGAAAAAGCCAAAGGGAGTAAAGATTGAGGGTGGGAGGTGGGAACAGGTAGGACAGGAGAAAATGGTGGGGGGGAATGGAGACAACTGTACTTGAACAACAAAAAAAAATGCAGAAAAAAGAGAAAAGATGAATAAAATTGATTGTATCTAGCTGTAAAAAAGGTTACAAATTACTAATATTGTAAGTTGAAGAGGGGGGATCACTATATTTCCCCAAAACATTAAAAACATAAAGAAATTCTATGAACATCTTTATGTTCACAAATTTCATAACTTAGATGAATTGAATCAATTCGTAGAAAGACACAGCTTACTAAAATGCAATACAATCCCAATGAAAGTCTCAGTAAATTATTTATGGATGTTCATAAACTGATTATATGATAAAAACATATACAGAAAACAAAAGACCCAATGTGGCCAATTCAATAATGAAGGAAATAATGTACCTAAGCAGATTATGCATTAAATAAGAAATATTGATAAATATTGTAAAAAATTTGGATACATGAACTAATAGTTGGATAATAAGTGAAAAAATACAGGAAAGGTGAAATGAACCAATCAAAAATATATTACATAATAAACTACATAAATGTATAGCTTAACTACATATACATTTTATGTATAAAACATTATAATGACAATTGGTTTCTTTTATATCATAGGGCTGATTCAAGAGTTATATTGCTCTTGAATATAATATAATATAATATAATATAATATAATATAATATAATACCAGAGAAGGACATCTAACCATGAACTTCCTTGGTATAGGTTAGGTGTACACCCCTCAGAAGTACCTGCCAAAAGACAAGTACAGCAATGTTTATATTATTAGCTATCATAAGGTCAAGTAGAAAACTAGGAAAATGTCCATCCACTGTGGGATGGATAAACAAATTGTGAATGTTACAAAATAGAATACCACATATCACTGAGAAAAAATACTATTATGTGCAGTAATATCAATGATAATAATGAACATGGTATTGAGCAATGAACTCAGTCACAAAAGAGATAAATCTATTTTTGTACATAATCTAAAACAGATAAAATACTACACAATAAAGATTCAAATAAAAATACTTTTGCAAAGAGATGGAAGAGAGAGCAGAATGGGGCTTTCTGACATACTTAAGATCCTGAATTCAGCATTAAGCACCAATCCTTCCTCTTTCAGGAAGCCCCATGTAATTCAGAGACCAGTGCCTTTCTTTACTTCTTCAAGGGTTGGCTATGAAAATCCCAGCCAGGAGTCAGCTAGACTGAGTGTAGTACCCAGAGAATTGCATATCTATTTGACCCAACTTGGGCAAATTACATTTATTTGAACTATCAGGTATCCTTGACTCTGTAAGTCAGTGGGAGTAAGTCTCAGGAACCATATTTATTGAAATGGTGCCAAGAGTGAAGAAGGAAGCCCTTTTCTCTCCTAAAGTAAAAACCAACACAAAGGCTTTGAAGATAAAAAACAAACAAACAATCAAAAACATTCCTGCTACAGCCACTGAAAAAAGATCTGCATGTCACTCACATTCTGATGAACCTAGACCTTGCAGTTCTGAAGTCACCCCAAATCTCCTTGAAAGAGCACCCTCAGGAGAAACAAGCTTGATCACCATGCCAACATGAAGTTCCCCTGAACTACTGAGTCAGCCATGAAGAAGACAGAAAACAAAAAATACACTTTTGTTCGTCGTCAATGTCAAGGCCCAGAGCACCAAATCAAACAGGTTTTGAAGAGGGCCTGTAACACTGGGGTGTCAAGATCAACACTCTGATCAAGGCCTGATGAAGAGAAGGCAAATGTTATACTGCTCTCTGATGTTGCCAACTGAGATCACCTAAACCGAGTCCAGCTGGCTAATTCTAAATACACTTTTTCTTCACTGTATATGATGGAAAAATCCTCATATAACCTTGAGCTCCTCAAAGAAGGAGGACATAACTCTAGGTGTTTATGTGGTTTATGATGACAGACAAGTAAGGTCCTAATCTGGGACCACAGAAAATCAGCTTGAGATTTCCTAGAGCTGGAAGGGCAGAGAAAGACATCTTATATATGACATAATTTTACATATATAACACAACATTACTAGGTCCATATCTCTTTTAGGGCTATGATGATGGGTGAAGATGATTATAAATGACAGGACTTTTGTAACACCCAACTCAAATAATTGTGTATAAATTACAAAGGCTATATATTCATTCTAATATCACTGTAAGCTCTAAGGGAAAAGGCAGAGGGGCTTAAGTGCTCTTGATGTCAGAAACTATATCTCTATATACTCATGAATTGACACATAGTGCACACTCAGTGCATACTGATTGAATAAATGAATAAGGGAACAAATGGATAAAGAGTAACAGAGAAAAACCTGTTTCCTCTATTTTGCACAAAACCACATGTAATTATTAGTCACTAGAGACATGATTCAAAAGCTAAGAAATCTGCAGATTCTGAAGAGGCATGCTATGAGAAATTTACTCTGTGAAGTATCATTACATTAGTAAGGCATTTCAAAGACAATTTAATTTTGATTACAGTACTCACCCAGAAAATAAGGGATAAATGGTGGCAGCTAATAAGTTCAGAGTTTCCACTCAGAATTTTAATAAATATAAAGAAACATTTGGGAATGAGAGATTATTTTAAATGTTTTATGAAGGAAAAATTGTTTTTGGTATTTTAAAGTCTTGCATTTCTTTCACTGGGACTTTTAAAGTAAAAATTATGCTGAGAAACCTATTTAAAACAATATCACTTACATTAGTTTCTTTTGAGTTAAGTTTTCTAAAACCCCAGGCTAATAAAAACAATTGCCTTATTTTGCCACTCTGGGTTTTAAACCAATATGTCACACAAATATTCATGGAACCAAAGGAAACATTTCAAGTTTAGTAAGGCTGGTAAGATTTTTAGTGAAAATATAAAAGTCATTATAAAAGAAGTCATCAGCAACATATTTATCATCTGATAAGAGGTACATTTCCAAAATATATCATGTAGTTATACAAGTCAACATAGGAAGATAGCAATCCAAATTAAAAATTTGGCAAAAGACCTGAAAAGACAAGAGGACATACATACAGATGGCCAATAAACATATGAAAAAATACTTAATGTCACTAACCATCAGAGGGATGCAAATTAAAACTGCAGTGAGGTATCACTTTACAGCTGCCAGAATGCTATCATCAGTGAATCAACAACCAACTGCTGATGAGGATGTGAAGAAAAGGGAGTCCTAATGCACACTGTTGGTGGGAATGCAGACTGGTGCAGCCACAGTGAAAAACAGTATGAAGTTTCCTCAGAAAATTAAAAGTGGAACTGCGTTTTGACCAACCCATTCCACTTCTGAGAATATTCACTAATTACTCTGAAACACAAATCAAAAAGAATAGCAGCATTGTTATAAAAGCCAATATCTGAAAACAGCCCAAGTGCCCAACAGGAGATGAGTGGATTAAAAAGCCGTGGTACATTTACACAATGGAATATTACCCAGCTGTAAAAGAAGGAACTCTTACCTTTTAAGAAACTGTGGATGGAACTGGAGATTTTATGCTAAATGAAACAAGCCAATCACACACAAAAAATTACTATATGTTCTTACTTGTTTGTGAAATCTAATGAACAAACTAAAATGAAGAATAAAATAGAACCAGAGGCATGGATACATAGAACATAATGACATAGCTCAAATAAAAAGGGCGTGAGGCAAGCTAGATAAAAGAAGATGGAGAGATTAGCCAAAGAATCTATATGAATAGCCTATAAACACAGATAATAGTGTGGTGAAGGCCGGGGTTAGGGAAAGCGGAGTCTAGGTGAAGGTGGTAAGGAGGGGAATGGAAGGCATCCATAACAGTGTCAACAATAGCAAAAACATGTTATGAAGTTTCAACATTTTGCAATAGCAAACTTACAAGAATATCTTATAGAAGTAACCAAAAGGCAAATTTTTAAATTAGAAAAAACATTATATTCTTATAGATTAAATTAGATTTTTTTCAGAATTATTAGTGCTAAATTTACAAATCATGTTCCAAAGAATTGTCCTGATCATTTTATCTTTTTCTTTTATTTTTTTGTATTTTTGCCATTTTACTGTTCATATTTTTATTTTCTTTTAAAAAAATTACAATTGTATTTTTTCATTAGCATTTAGTCCCTTACACCTTACTCCCTGAACAATCACCACACTGTTGTCCATGAGTCCTTTTTCCTTTTTGCTCAATCTCCCCACCCCCTAACCTCTCCCACTTCATTGTCATCCTGTTCTCTGTTTTTGAGGCTGTCCCTATTTTGCTTGCTAGTTCAGTTTGTTTATTAGATTACATGTATGAGTAAAATCATACTTTTATTTTTATATGTGTCCTTTTTCTTTCCTAACGAATCTCTTGCACTTCTTACTCTTCCTCAGTATCAACTTCAGCTTCATATAGGATCCAACTAAACTAGGAGGAAAGACTATGAACTTCAAAGGTGTACTTTTATCTTTGACGTGAGAGAGATGCTATCTCAACAGGCAACATAAAGTAGATAGAATTAGCCTTGGAAAAAAAGAAATGGATTTGTGGGGAGTGGGAAGAATGGGTAAAGAGAGAATCAAACTATGATGTAGATATCACACTTTTGGTCAACCCTCTAGGGTGTTCCAGAGCAAAGACTATCTAATACAAGAGTCTAGAATTGAGTGGAAATAGGTCAGCCCTAGTACTCCCACTACACTAGCCTATTGGCTAGTGGCTGCCCAGGAAGAATGCAGCCTTTGCTCAAAAGCTGAATTGGGTCTTGATGGTGCTAATGATACAGGGTGCAGTCAAGAGGGGACCCCCAAAAGGGATTTGGAATGGAGTCCAGAACTCAAGGTGTCCAGGAAATATTGGAGAGACATATAAGATGTCCTCACCCCTTCCCCCACAGATGTGAGTTGGGGGAAGGGACACATGGAGCAGACACATGCAGGGCTGTTTTGTACAGACACAGCCTTGCAGCTAATCCATGGCATGGTCATTTAACATATCTACAGCTTTTGGCAGGTCACTTGGACAGGTTAAATAGCTGGGGCCATGCTTGGAGCCAGGAGCATGAAAGTCACTCCCTGCCAAGATGTAACTGGGGGGGCAGGTCCCCCAGGTAACAGCGCCTGCATGGGAGCTTGCAGAGGATTGGCTCCATGACACGCGTCCATACCTGCCCAGACTCATGATGGTAACCCAGTAAACTTGGAATCATACAGAAATGTTGGCAGGTGTAACTGATTGTAGGGGGGGTCAGAAATGGGGGTACAGAGGAAGATTGGCATGGGATTTAAACCCAGACATGGCTGCCACTGAGGGAGAGCCACGTGCTATTGGCAGAGTGCAGACCCCCTCACAACTTTGGTGAAGAAAGGAGAGAACCATGAGGCTTAGCCAGAGTGGGGACCCCTGGAGTCATGTAAGAAGAAAAAAGAGTGCCGTGTGGCCACGGCTTTGCCAGAGTGAGGACCCCCACTTGGCGCTGGTGGAAGAAAAGAGATCCATGTGGTTTGATGAGAGTGAAGACCCCTGTAGCTTCAGGGTGCTCCCTTTGGCCGAGCGGCCTGGGAAGCAGGAGAGACTTTGCCTGGAAAAATAGGTACAAAGAACTCTTGCCAGTAGACCATGAGAAGTTGTCACATGGCTTTGGATTAATTAAAGATTCTGCCTAGACAGCCGCACAGCTGATGCTGCCAGTGGCCTGGAAACATGGATGTGTGCTCTTTTCCTGAGTTATGGTAACCTGAATTAGGGCTGGGGGAGAAGAAGGTGCTGTGTGCATCTATGGGTATCTTAAAGGACTTCGATATTTTAATGAAGATGTTAGGTCACTACTTTAAGTTGGTACAGTCTTAAATAAACATTTCCTTTCCCTTTCACAAATCTCTGGCATTGACAGACGTCTTTCTGATTGGCAGTGGACAATCGAGCCTAGTAGGTGGTCCGGACAGTATTAGTATACCATCCTCCAGAGTCTGGGCCCCTGTATGTCTGTTCTGTAACACTGACACAAAGTGGTAACTAAACTCCTTGTGATTGAAAAGCAGACAGTTTTTTGAAGGGAGATATGAGTGACATAACCCCATGGATGCCATATCTCTTTATCCTTAAGGATGCTTGAGACTTTGATCATTGGTTAAACTCCTTTCAATGTCAACTCAATAAACATACATAACTGTACCATATATAAACTAAGCAGGGGGGGTTTGTTGTTATCTTACTATGCATTCTGTTCCAAATAAGTATCCAAATATATGGTACTTAAGGGATTCAAGATTACTTTATAATCTGTACTTGAGGAGTAACAGCTGAAAAAACCTTTTGATAATGAGTGTTCTGAACTGAGAAGGGTCTTGCCTCAGTCTCTCTTATCTCTCATAACCGCACTTACTTCTGAGCCATGTGTGCTCAAGATATTGAGTTGCGTGTGAGAGTCACAAAACTGCCAGTGCATCGATGCTGTGCATCCTGGGATTCTAACCAGCATTTTCTTAAAGCTAAATACATGCATACCACTGCTTTCAAACAATATGGGGTAACTGGGGTAAATCTACTCTCCAATATGGAACAAAACTTCACCAGAAAGGCTAGGCAAACAGTTTTAGTTAAGTGTATATACAGGATACCTTGCAGATATTGTGGGTTTGATTCCAAACCACCACAATAAAGGAAATATTGTAATAAAGCAAGCCACAGAATTGGTTTAGTTTCCCAATGCATATAAATGTTATGTTCATACTATCCTGTAGTCTATTAAGTATATAGAAGCACATTGTCTTTTTAAAAGTACATAATATAATAAAAACATTTCATTACTCAAAATGCTAACCAGCCCCTAAAACCTCATTGGGTCATAATCTCTTCACTGGTGGAGGGATTTACTATCAATTTGTAAAAACTAAAAAAAATAAATAAGCTATATCTGTGAAGTACAACAAAGTGTAGTACAATAAAATGAGGTACACTTGGAATGCTTTTTAAAAGCAAAAAAAAGAATAAAACACTGATACATACAACAACATGAATGAACCTCCACATTCTTGTTTATGTAGCAAACATTTATGCTACATAAAGAAATCCAGACTCAAAATATTACCTACTGTATAAATGCATGCATATAATGCTTTAAAACAAAGCAAATTTAATCCAGAATGAAAGGATCCACAATAGCAGTTGTCTCTGGTAGGCCCAGGATTGAACATAAAAGGACAACAGGAAACATCTTGTTAGACATGTGGATTACTCTGATGTATGCATTTGTCAAAAATCAAGCATACGTTCAGATTATTTATGTACTTCACTGAATAAAAAATGTAACCTCATATTTTTATAGAAGTTTCTAACTAGAACTATGTTGAATAGTCCTAGACTAGCATTTAAAGATTTCACCTTTAATAATAAGTCATTTGTGTATTACCTAAAAATTGAATTATTGGGATTAATTAAAATTTTAACTTTAATGTATGAAAATAGCCCTGATTCCAGAAATATCTCTCATGCATTTCTAATATATTTTAGTCCAAATTAGAATTTGTTGTATATAGTCCAATTTACTTCACTATAAAAATAAGATAATCCAAATAAGAGAGCTGATATATATGAAGAATTATGTATGTTGGGTCATTTATTTGAAATAAGTAAAAGCTTGGTAATATAAATGTTTATTCATTGCTCCTTATATCTCTCTTCTTCTCCATGGCAATTAGCCAAAAACACATAAAATTAAAAAAAAGAATAAATAGCATGCCATGAATAACATCAAAAAGCTATGCCTATGAAATGAAGCAGCTTCTTAGAACTCACTGATGAAATGGATGTGAAGAAAGGTATCATTGTTGGCAGTCAGGTGGGTAGAGCACCTACGAGCAGACTGAAGCTCTGTCTTCTAGACTGGTGTTAGAACTTCTAGAAAAACTGATAGCCCCTATAGGTAAATTTAAATGCTATGATTCTCTTTCTAGTACACCAAAGGAACTTTCTAAAATTAAATGATGTAAAACCTTCACTATTTGCACAGCAGAAAGTACAACTTGGTTGAAAAAGTACAACTTGGTTGAAAAAGTACAACTTGGTAATTCTGCACAATATGCAAAGTGAAGGCATAATATTGTGTAGTGCAGAAATAACTTAACTCTTGCTCTATTTAGGGTTTGTCCAGAATAGATACATATTTTACTTTGTGCATCGCCTGCCCTACCCAAACTAACAGCTGAGAAATCATAAGGAGTTTCAAATAATAGAGTGTAAAAAATTCAGCCGTCTTCAAGATTGCATTTTACTAGAAGAAAGCATATTCTACCAAAGCTAGGGTACAAAAATGAGGTATTGAGATGCACAACCTCATTACAATTGACATAATAGCGATTTAATTTCAAAATAGAATTAAATACCTGTTAATAAAAACGCATGAGCAAACCTGGAAACAATCAAGATGCCCTTTGAAAGATGAATAGGCAAAGAAACTATGGCATATCCACACAGTGGAATGTTATTTGGCTATTAAAAAAAGAACTCTCGAGCTACAAAAAGACGTGGAGGATTCTTTCAGATATATTGTTTAATGAAAGAACCTATTCTTTAAAAACAGACTCCATATTGTAAGATTCCAATTATATGACTTTTTGGAACAAAAACAAAACTATAGAGACAAAAATAATCAGTGGGGTCAAAGGGCTGAGGGAGACAGTTGAATAGGTGGAGCATAAAAGATTTTTAAGGCATTGACGTTATTCTGTACAATACTATAATGGCAGATAATTGACATCACGCACTTGTCAAATCCATAGAACTTTATAATGCAAAACTGAACACTAACATGAGCTATAGACTTTAGTTAATAATAGTGTACCAATATTGGCTTATCTATTGTAAGAAATCTATCATGCTAATGAAAGATGTTAATAATATGGGAAGTGAGAAGAGGGGAAGAGAAATGTGGGAACTCTCTGTAATATCTGCTTAATAATCTGAAACCCAAAATTAATCAAAATATAGTCAATCAATTAATAAAATCAGTTCTCTGACATCCTTAGAATAGATCCCAGCAGTTATATCAGTTATATGCAATAAAGAATCACCTGTTACTGATAGGAAAAAATAAAGCAGGGATTTTTTTCTCCATGTCCAAAAGTGGGTTCACACATAACTTATATGTGTGTGTATATGTCTGTGTATAGTCATGAAAATATATGGCAAATGTTGCCAAATAAGAAAAAGAAAAAATGGAGTTATCATCAAGGGCTAAATTTTTTTTGTTGACTAAATATGAAGAAATTCTTCTTGGAATAACTCCAAAGATCTGAAGGTGGAAATGAAAGAGTAGGTATGTGGGGTGACAAAGTCTTCTATCTCTCCTACCTCCCAATATGTTTCTTTTGTTTTGCTGGATGTGCAGGTAGTGAGAATGGACAAAAGTTGAAGGTCTTTTTAGTGTATTACCTCTATCTGTCTCCTGAGTGATACTATGTAAAACAAAGTAAATGTGTGTCTCTCTGTGTGGTACATGTGTATGTGTATATACGCATGTGTGAGTCTATGTTTTACGATTAATATTTTTCTTCACTTTGAACTTTAAATTACTTGAGGCAATATCAGGTGATATTTTGCCCAGTAATGTTTACATTATGACTCCCAGTATCAAATATAGTACCTAGTACATTTTATAAGTCAATAAAAGCCAATAAATAATTCACCCAAATGTGTAAGTGAACACATTATTTTTATATATATTGTATTTCTATAATTGTCATAGACCTGACCTGATCATTTTCATTTTAGACAAGTATAAACAGATGACTCATTTTGATATGTTTACCTATTGTTCCAAGTTTATTTTAAATGTTTTAATGTATTTTTTAAAAGCTATAATTTTCTTATTTTCATAATAGTTTTTAAAAATAATTTTACATAGTAATCCAATTCTTTTTTTTTCTACTCTTTTATATTTTCTTTCCTTCACAATTCAGAGTATTCATTTTACTTTAGAGGACACAGTTATTGCAGTATAAGTTTATTTATCTTTCCTATAGAAAACATTTTCATAGGTATGTTTTTGACCATCACTTTAGTTACATGTGTTTCCTTCCTTTATGTTATAAAGGCTTTTTTCACAAACTTACCAACTTTTTAAAATTATTATTTATTATTGAACAATGATAATCCTGTCCTCGCCCAGCATCCAAATACAGTCACATTGGGGTGTAGAGCTTCAACCTATTGATTTCAGGGTGACAAAATTCAGCCCCAAAAATAACTGCTCATATCTTGCATTTACTAGTACAATGGTTTAACAATTCTACCCAGTCTTTTTCCATGTGCTTCAGGCCTTGAAATAGAGAAGATCTTCATAGAATATATCCTAAGTCACCAGAAACTATTAGCCTGGTATAGCTGCTTGTAACTCTGAAACAATGTGTATAGTTTCCTTGTACTGCACTAGCAAAAAAGCCATGTAGAATGTCGAGCTTTTCAGGATCATCATTATCATCATCATCCATCAACCTCCTAAAACAGGTGATGTTTGTTTGAGTCAATATCTTCTCTATTGGTTTCAATAGTCTTTGCCTCGTTTTCAGAAAAACAGGTTCCAAGTTTATTAACTTTTGTTAATCATTTATTGTATGTGCCAAAGCATTCTGAAATTTGTTAAAATTCATGGAATTTGGACCTACCAATGCTTAGATTCCAGTTTTAATTATTTGTATTAGAAGAATACAAAGTTCTAAAGAATACAAAGTTCTTCCAGTTCTAAAAATCTTTTTTATTCATTATTTACATTGTGAGGAAATGTTAAATATGTAAGTGACTGTTCTCAAACTCTTTTTGCATTATCAAAGTTACATTTATTTTATTTTCACTTATCTTTTTCATATTAAATTTTAACCTTTTTGCAAGAAGTCTATATATGTTTAATATTCTCCACCATTACTTAGTAAACATTTATAGAATGACAGAAAAGTAATTAGTAGAATTTTAATAAAAAGTTAGAGTCCTTGGTTTTTTTCCTGCCCTCCCCCAGTCCTTGATTTTTTAAAATTTCATATTTCAATTCTTCCAATTACAGACAGTTCACTTTGATGCTGGAATTAAAGCTCTCTTAAATAATAAAATTTCAAAGAAAATTTTTTTGGTTGGTTTAATAGATAAAAGACACAAACCTAGATCTCTGTTTAGCTGTTTATAAAGCAATTTCAAAATTTTCTTCTTTTCTTGATTCTGTGGTGTAGCTTGAACACAAAGATTGTTATTTCCTATTTTACAGAATATGCGACTGAAGCTCTTGGGAGGCAAACAAAGTTTCCAGTATTACATGGGAAACTGGGGGTGAAGCTTGGACTCTAACACAGGTTCTTCTGACTCTATATCTCCTACATTTGTCAGCAGAATTTTAAACTGCAACATTTTGCATAGAAGAGAAACAAAGATATCTTTAAATTTACAGAAAAGAGAGAAAGGAAGACTTTTGGGTGATCCTACTGAAAATAAAAACCTATAGGGAGTAATACTGACTTAAGAAGTCAGCATTGGAATGTGTTGTAAGGAAAAAAAGGTACTTACATGGTGCAATTTAACAATAAAAGAACCACATAGGAAAGAACAATTCAAAACCAAGATTCGGTGTGGGGAGGCATCTGAGCGCTGTGTCCTCTCGTGCCAGGTTCATTTGTTTAACTGAAACTGTTAAGTTCCTACTACATCAGGTATCATTGTAGTTGTTAAGGCTGCAACAGTGAATGGAGAAATTAAAATCCCTATTGTAAACAAACTTCCATTCTAGTGATCATAGCATAATAATAAATTTTAGATAATGATAGAAATTAAAGAAAACTTGGAGTTGAGCAAAGAATAGATGGACACACTCATGGGAATTCTTGTTTGGTTTATGTGTTAACTACTTCAATCCAACAATTCCACTCTGCTAAATAGAGGTCTCCTTCTACTGGCTTACAAGAAGGTCTTTAAAACAGACCCAATTTTGACATGAAACATTAAAATATCCTTTAAAAATGGGAGCAGTTTCTTAAAAGAGGTAATTTATAAACTCCACTTGGTTTTACAAATTATTTAGCCATTTGCTTAACAAAACAAAGTCAGAATAATAAAATTCCAGTTATTTTAAGTAGAAGGATTTGAAAAACAAAGAGGAAAAAACAAATATGTATTTGGTATTAGCTGATAGTTTGTTACAAATGGAACTCAGGAAAAAAAATACTGGCCATGACCAGGTGACTCGGCTGGTTGAAGTGTTGTCCTGTACATCAAAAGGTTGTGAGTTCAATCCCCACTCAGGACACATACCTAGGTTGTGTGTTCCAACCCAGATATGGGAATGTAGAGGAAGTAACAGATTGATGTTTTTTCTCTCTCTCTCTCTTCGGCCCTTACCCTCTCTCTAAAATTAATAGAAACTTTAAAATAAGAAAGAACAAAGGAGTCTGTACTTTGTCATAGACAAGCAGTTCTAAAGTTGCAAAACTAAGTCAAAGCTTATGAATTCCAAAATATATGACCATGTACCTCTGTTATGACATTCTCACATGCTCTTTCAATCTCTGTAACTGAGACCTGGTTTATGTGAAATTACATACCTGTTGATATCTGTGCTTAAGACCATCTTATTATCATCTGCATTGGTCTCCAATTTAGAAGGAAAAATGTCGCATTTGTTTGTTAGTTAAACCACTTCATACTTTTGTTCCTCCGAAGTTATGCATGGCACATAATGAGGTATATAATAATGAAAATGTAAATTCTCTCTAGGTTTTGTTATAAATCAGAATTACTTGTAGTTTGCCCAGAAATCTCTAATTAAAAAAAGAGAAAAAAGTCTAAATCCTGCATGAAATAGTTCATAAAATATTTTATGGATCTCATCCTTACTGTGTAAGATAATTCATGGGGAACGATTAAGGCATTAAAGAGACTCAAGGTATTTATTTGTCATTTTTATTGGGACAAAACCAATTAAAACAATTTTAATGAAAGACAATTATACTCACTTAATTATGAGTACTTCAAAGAACTAAAAGTATGAATATGAAGTCTTTGTTTAGGCTGATAATAATTTTAAACCACAATCAAATAATTTTAGAAAATTCAGCAAGGACACCTTTAATATCTAATTTGGCCAAAAAAGAACATAAGGGTAATGGAAGAAAGGAAGGAAGGAAGGAAGGGGGTGGAAGGAGGGAGGGAGGGAGGGAGGGAGAAATAACCCCTACAGACAGTTCTGGTGAAAAACAACTGAGCAGAATGTAAATATAACTCTATTTGAACAAAGAAGTTAAAGGGTCTTCAGAAAAATGGAAAGACACTGACAAACAAATGAATTTGCTTTAAAAGTGTCAGATCATCTAAAATTGTCTGAAAAGTTGGCAATCCATTTCACATCTTTGTATATCACCCCATGAAGAATAGAGTTTAGCATATTGGTTTTATGATATAAATGTGCTTACAAGTCAAGGACCTTGCTAGAAATTAAAGTTTATGTATATTTTTATTAAGCCTAATAGAATCAATATTTTGAGTGATGTAAAAATGCAGCAAATAATTTTGAAATATAAAGTCTGGAACTCGAATAACTTTATTTTGATAGCCTAGAGCATAATTGAAGAAAAGATTACCAATAAAGACATACTTAACATCAAAAAACTTATCTTTTTATTTCCAAGTAATACTATGAAAACATTGAAATAGAAATCAAGTAAATTTATAGTCAAATATTAACCTAAAACTATCAAATAAATTTTTTTCTATATTGAGTAAGTTACTTATTTTTGTTTCAGCGAAAACCACTTTCATGGGCAGAAACACAGCTCAAATAAACTCTAAATATAATTTGGATAAAATACATTTTAGGAATTTAGATGTTTCACATTCTTTTGGCTTTGTAAATAAAAGAATCTCCTTACAACATATCTGGTTGTAGTCTAAAGAGAATTCGTTATAGTCACACTAGAAATAAATGCATCTTGTTTCATATGAATGTTTGCAATGACTACATTTTATAGGTATAAATATATTGTTAGATTTGGGGTTGGGGAAATTATAGTAATGGAATTTAAACTTTTAAGATACGGGTTTCAATATAATGTCATTTTAGGGCAGAATATTCTAAGAATTTTACCATTTTCATTTTTATATATAATTTAAACTATATTCTGTATGTATGTGGGGGAAAGAAGAGTAAAAAAATAATAAACACATTCAGAAACAGATTGGAAACAAAAGCATGCTCTGAAGAATTGGAGTTACACAGTATGTGAAGCTTGGGAAAGCAATCAGTGAACAGAAAATTAAATAACAAGTCCTTGCAATATATATTTACAGAATTGACTGTGGGTCTTTAAAAAAACAAGTTCAAGTACAAATTAGTATCTGCAAAACAGTCACAGGGGAATATGACATAGAAAATATAGTCAATAATATTGTGATAGCTGTATACGGTGCTGGCTTGAGTTCTGGAAATATTGAGGGGAACACTAGAAAGTTTTTGATTGTCTAACCACAAAGCGGTACACCCCAAACCAACACATACTTTTAAAAAATCATGCCTGATAAAAGTGGCAGAAAATAGTGACTAATAGAAGGTAGGCAGGAAAAGCTTTTAAACAGATTGGCATTCAATGATGTAGAACAGAGAGAATTGCACTATAAATACAATATATAGGATAAGTCAGCATTTAGAAAATATGGAGGTATCAAAATTGTATTAAAAATATGTATATAGATGTCTATCTATCTAATCTATCCATCTATTAATTTATCTATCTTTCATCTATCTGTAGCAATATCTATCTCCATCTCATCCTCATTATAGTTCAAAAACAAATGATGACCCACTCAGAGGTTCATTTATACTCACAATATAGGAAATAGTTTTATTTTTGAAAACTATGTGTATTTTCCTTGTATAAATATTAAGTCATATTTTTATAGTTGATATGTCAATATTGAATGTCTTATCAAATTTAATATCTCCTTCTTGTTAATTTTTTTGCAATTAACAGTGCCATACAGTAACTTGGCATATCGATTAGATTTATTTATGTATAAATTTAAGAGTTTTGCAAAATAACTGGCTCATTTACTTTGAGCTATCATTTGGTTTGAGAATGAATGGATAAATAAGATAAATTCCATTGTCCTAATTTCTTTGAACAAAAAAAAATCATATTAAAGAGAACAATAGGGCATTACAAAGCAGGTATTCCTTATAAAAATGTGTGGAAGGAGTAGAGTTTTCTGTTTTTTTGTGGAAGTAGTTGTGTGGGTTGGGGAGAGAAAGGACATTATTATTTGGCTATGATGCACAGGTGCATGCATTATTAGCACCAGTCTGAAGCTTTACCACTATCTTCTGTTACTTCATCACTCAGATTCTTAAGTCAGTATCAAAAGGCTATTTTGGGGAGAGGATAATTCTAAATTATGGTGTCTGTGGTAATTATTCCAGTCCTTGACATACTTCAGACAATTGCTTGAAGACAACTTATAACACACTAAGGGGAAAAAATAAACAGAAAATGGGAATTCAGGGAATTAATTTTTTCAGGATTCAAAGGTAATTGGAATGTCTCCAGGTGTGTGGCATTAATCTATACTAAAGCTTTAATAGTTGAAACTACTTAAGATATCTTTTCTATTTTGCTTATTTTGTTAGTCATCATGTTTACATAAGCTATTAATTTTCACCATACATATTTTAAAATATAGTAATAATTTAAACAAATCTTAATAAAGTAATAATAAATATTTTAAGTTTAACTTTTTACTCAGAAAAGTGACACCAGCTGGTAGAGAAATCAACAAAGCAGAGATTTTCAGTGTATTGCAGTAACTCCACTATTTAACAGAGATTCAGCAGACATACTGGCTTCCTCTGAGTCTTGCTCTAATTTACTCTTTGACATTGACCTTGACTAGCTTACTTGGGTTTTCTTGTTTCATAGTTTTCTCAATAAATTAAAAAGAAAAGGATAAATGGAAAAAGGATTACCAAGTCTTATCACTCTAAAACATTATGGAGGGCATTAAGAAATACAGTTAGAACTCATCACGCCTTCTAAAAAAAACTCCTTGTAAAGACTTAGTATATCATTTTTTATCTGTGGCATTTTTCTCTTGTTGTTTTGGGATTCTTTCTAGCATAGACCTCCATGATTGGCAATTTGTGTGGTACACGGGTGATTTCTGGAACCACTATACTTATTTGTAAGTCAATATAAGTAAATGTGACCTTCAGGCCTTCAAGATGAAAAGGGACAGCTTTAAAGCTAATTAACTGTGTCACTTAACCTCTCTCCCCTTCAGGTAGAAAAGATGTTGAGTCTTCTGCTTTAGCAAATTTAAATGTGTCACAAATAAATGGAATTTTGCATAATAAATGCATTTCCAGGCAAATTTTAATGCTGGTAAATTCTGCTCAATATTGTACTTTTCAAAAACAAAGAAACTTCTGATGAATAATAGGTTGAAGATTTAAAATTAATATGCTTATACACACACACTTGAAAAAGGATGTATCATTTCTAAGATGGTTTTTGAAATAAAACTCTTATCAAATCAAGAAATAATATGGCATGCCATTTATTCTCAACCATTTAAAAATTCCTCAAATAGAAAAGTAGTGTTATCTTTTACAAACATATATATAAAGTAGAAAGTGATACTGAATAAGGATAAGTTTATTTTTGCTAACACAATCAGCTTATTCTTTTGGTTTTTTTAATGTTTGCAATTCAAATTGCTATAGAATATGATATTCATTAGATATATATGCAACATTAACAATTTTGGTAAATACAGGGTGGGGTAAAAGTAGGTTTGCAGTTGTCCATATGAAAACAATACAAAAAATAATAAAGATAATATAAATATGACTAAACTCTGTGTTTTGCAAACAAACAACTGTAAACCTACTTTTACCCCACCCTGTACATTGGAAGGATTAGTTAGGCTCCATGGAAGATGTGTGACAAAAAGTGGGTCATGAAATACTAAACAAAATTTATCTTATGTCAGTGTGTGCAGGTACTGGTAGAAATAAAATAAAAAACTAAAATGATCATTGCTTGCATAATTACATGTAAATACTTGTCATATAGAAACTGTAACTTGAATAAGGAAACAGAAAAATAAGTGAAATAAGTGAGGCAGTGAGAGATAAACACCATATTATTTCACCTTTAAGTGGAACATAATCAACAAAAGAAACAAGCAAGCAAAATATAACCAGAGACATTGAAAGAACAAATGGACAGTAACCAGAGGGGAGATGAGAGGGGATAATGGGGGGAAAGGGTGAGGGGTTTTCAGGAACTACTATAAAGAACACATGAACAAAACCAAAGAGGGGTGGAATCAAGGAAGGAAGGTAGGGGTGGCTGGGGCATGGGGGAGAAATGGGGGGAAAAGGCAGAAAACTGTACTTGAACAACAATAAAAGTAAAAAAAAATAAAAAACAAAAATATTGACTTTTAAAAAAGAAAAAATAATATGTATTTTAAATACTTTAAAAGTACACATTAGAGAAAATTATTTTAAAATATAGTAATTAAAATACTTACATATTGAGTAAGATTGTTCTCAGGTTTTTTAAATACATTGTCTTCCTCTACAATTAACATAAATCAGTTAGTTTCTATTCTTTCTTTGAGTAAACTGAGGCTCAAAAATGTTATTTTCTCAAGATGATACACCAAATTAAAAATTTTACCAGAGTTGAAAGTAAAATTTGCTTGCTATAATTTACTTGCTTTCATTTCTTTTTTTATATTTTTAAATCTTTATTGTATTTTTTCCATTACCATTTAGTCTTCTTATACCCACCTTCCCCGAACCATCACCACACTGTTATGAATATCCATGAGTCCTTTTTCCTTTTTGCTTAGCCCCCCCTATTTTTGGTGCTCAATAATATGCTATAGTCTGGATGCCCCTCAGTTTGTTTATGTATTCACCTGCTTGATGCATTCACCCGCCTGCAGTGCCTGTGGCATCATGGATGAGATATGAGACAAATTCACAGAGTCCTAGAGTCCTAAGGAGGAAAGGGGACTGCACAGCTACTCCCTCAAGGGGGGAGCACCTCAGAGCAGCTTGGCCACTCTCTCAAGGGGAGAGCACGCTGACCCTTGCCTAGACAGGCTGTTATCGAGTTTAATTTGCGCAGGAATGCCGGTACAGCTCATTAGTCATTGTTGGGCATTAAGGATTGGACAGTAGATAGCACAAAAAGAACTACTAGGGCTTCTTCTGAGTCAGGGTCTATCAGCTAAAAGGCTACAAAACTTTGGGAAACAAACTTATTTCCTGCTCAGACCTTTATCATTTAACTAAGAGTGTTCTTAACAAAGCAGGCTTCACAGAATTTTATATATTCTTTCTCAGGCCCAGTCACCCAGGGAACCTGCCCTTTCCAGCAAGGGGCTTCATTGCCCTCTGTCATCGTTTCAGGCTTAAGTCAGACAGAGGAGGCAAGATAGCCAAGGAATTTAGGAGATTTCTCACGGACAGAGTGAGGACTCAGGCTTTGTCAAAGCTGAGGGGCAAGGGTCCATCACCCCCTTCCCCCATAGCCCCCAAAGTCCTTCCCTGGGCCCTCCATGTGATCATGCCTGTCTTAGGTCATCCCCCCCTTGGGGAATCTTACCTGTCATTGTCTAACTGATCAAGCATTGGAGGCCAGTTATGGAAAAAGGAGCAGAACCGGTGCTCCTGCCAGGAAAATAAGCTTTGTCACCTCAGTGGCTCATGGTCCGAAGGTCGCTCACTCAGCCTTAGCCATGGAGGGAGGTTATAGCTCCTGAAACCTGGCAGGGCTGCTCGAAACACCTACTAGAGGGCATCTTGTTCTTTTCCAAGTATTGCTAATTTGAATAAACCTACTATAAACATCCACATGCAGGTTTTAACTTGGACACAAGTTTTCAAATACTTTGAGAAAATAAAAAGGAGCACAATTGCTGGAACATATGGTTTAAGAGTATGTTTAGTTTTGCAAGGAATGGCCAAACTGTCTTCCAAAATATCTGTTCCATTTGCATCGCTACCACAAATGAGTGAGAAAGAGTTCCTGTTGCACCACATGTGCACCGTCATTTAGTGTTGCCAGGGTTCCTGATTCTGGACATTCTGATAGGTATATAGTTATATCTCATTCGTGTTTCAAATTGTATTTTTTCTGATGACATAACATGTGAAGCATCTTGTCATAGTCTTATTTGTCATCCATATATCCTCTTTGGTGAGGAGTGTTTCTAAGGTTATTGGCTTATTTTTTAGTTGGATTTTTTAATTGCTCAGTTTTAAGTTCTTTGTATATTTTGGATACAGGTCTTGTTGGAAGTATCTTGTGCAAATATTTTCTCCTAGTCTGTGATTTATCTTCTCATTCTTTTAATGGTGTCTTTCACAGAGCAGAAATATTAATTTTTTTAGGGCTGGGAATATAAGACAAAACTGTACTTGAACAAGAATTAAATAAAAATAAAAATTAAAAAATAATAATTTTAATGAAATCTAGCTTAACAATTATTTCTTTCACAATAATGGCTTTGGTGTTATATATAAACCACCAGAGTCAAGGTAACACCACAGTCAAGGACATCTAGGTTTTCTCCTGTTATCTTCTAGGAGTTTTATAGTTTTGTTTGTATTTTATATTTAACTCTTTGATTCATTTTGAGTTAATTTGTGTGGCGGTTATAAGGTATGTGTACAGATTTATTTTTTGCATGTAGATGTCCAATTATTTTAGCATCATTTTTTAATACTCAGCTGAGGATATGTTAATTAACTTGAGAGAGAGGAAAGGGGAGAGAGACAGAGACAGAGAAAAACCCTGGGATGGAAAACACAACCTAGATATGCATCCTACCCGGGATTGAACCTACAACCTTTGGATGCACAAGATGATTTCCAACCAGCTGAGATACCCAGCCAGGGTTCAACATCATTTGTTGAGGAAACTACCTTTGCTTCATTACATTGCCTTTTCTTTTCTGTCAAAGACCAATTGATTGTATTAATGGGAGTCTATTTCTGGACTCTATTTTTTCCATTTGAGTATTTGTCTACTCTTTTGTCACTACCTTTATTGCTCTAACTTATTATAGTTAAGTATTGAAGTTGAATAGTGTCAGTCTTCCAAATTTGTTTTCCTTCAGTATTATTTTGGCTATTCTAGTCTTTTGCCTCTTCATAGAAAATTTAAGAACAATTTGAAGATATGCACAGAACTCTTGTTTTTTCATACCTAAAACTTATAAAAATGTATATTCTCTCTTAATGCAACACATATTCACTGGCTTTTTTATATGTTTATATGAACACTGTGCTAGCAGAATGTTAGGTTATATTCCAGATGCAATTAGTAGAACATGAAAATAATATAGAGTCAATAAAAGGGATAATAATAGTGCACCTAGAAGAGGCCAGATACCATATAAATCAGTTTACAGGCAAATCAAAGTTTGTTAATGGCCATACTAACTGGTGATCTGGAAATGATTAAGTATGTTAATTCTTAACATCATGAGGTCTTCCTACCACTAGAGATCATTATCTTAAGTTACTTGATCTGATTTATATTATTCAATTAGGTAGGTATCTTTGCAGTAGAATCATAATTCAAAACTAATTTTTTAATCAATTGAAGAAAAAAAAGCACTCTGGAGAAACCTGATGCAAAACATATTTCTCTGGGTGGTACCTGCACAAGAGTCAGTGTTCCAAGGGACATTTGGCAAACCCTATTTCACTAGGCCCTATTTCAGTGGTCTTTTTGCCATTTGCCATGTGGCAATGTTTTATTTAGCTCTGAACATATTGAACTTCCAAACTCTATGAGGAAATCACAGTCTAGGCTATTCAATTCTTATGAGATAATATATAACTCTTATAGTAAGGTTAAAAAAAGGTAGCCAGGCTAGCAAGGAATCAAAAAGGCTGTCATGTGAGTTAATTTGTAGGAAAAGAAAAGAGCAAATAAAATGTGATATCAGCATCGCATTTATATTCTTAATGGAAATATCTGGAGCAAATGCTATTTTAAGGAAATAAAAATAGGAAAAATAAATCAATTATGAAAATGGAATATATGTGTTATTGTTGCTTTAGTATATGGCTGGAACAAAAAGCCATATACTAAATTTATTATTATAGTTATTTTAGTTCACATAATTTTAAAATATTGCTTCAAGATTTAAAAAATTGCTTGAAGCAAAATGTTGCTTCAAGAATCTTTGTATCATGATGCTAAAATATTAACCACTGATTGCTCCTACATTTGCATTAATTTGATCATTTGTTTTGGTGGGGGGGAGTTCAATAATGTTCTTTTGTTAGGATGTACCTTAGTCTGTTTATTCATCCACCTACCACAGATCACCTTGGTTGCTTTGTATATATTTGTGTCATTCTATAATACAAGGTAGTTCAAACTTTAATACATGAGTAGAAATCAATCATATTGTAAAATTCAACAAAAACATGGGCAATGTTATCTTGTTAATTAATATTAGACAGAGTAAATTAGAAGCTAAAATATTATTTTCCTTATAGCTCCAAATTGTGAATTTGCTGCATTCAACAAAATCTATAGTCCTTCTGAAGCCCAAATCTATATTTGTCCCATTAAGTGAACTGATCTAGTTTCTGAACAGAAAAATTTTCAACAGATTTAATATGACCTGGTAGATTTCATTAAAAAGGTTGGCCATCACTAAATTCTGTTTTTGACTATTTAAGTCAGTAATATATCAGTATTACTAATATACTTCAGAGTGGGAAAAAGTCAGATAAAAGAAAACAAGAATTATCTTGTCTCTGATTTGCGCTTTTGCTCCCAAGTAAATTATTGTGACATATCATGTATGGAAGAATTATGTTATAATGTTGGATTTTTACATGTATTTAAATTATAGAGTATTTAAATTATACATGTGCAACTAGCCAGTGAAAATGTTCTTCCAAATTTGAAAATTTTGTTCAAGTATATTGCTTTCTATACACAATGAACTGCAGAGTGAGAACTTGAAACTGAATACCTGGAATCTTTTATTTTTGTGAGAAACTGTTGTCATTGAAATAGAGAAAGATGAAGTAGCTAATTAACCTTTAAAAGGCTTTTCAATCCATGCCTAGTGAAAAATGTTTACAGTATTCTGATTTATAATGTTTTCTTATTCTTTGAAAAATGATGTAAGTTTAGCTGTGATATTGAGTTTGAGTTCATCTGACTTTGATACTGAGCTTGTGTTTTTCTTTGTGACATTCCATCATACATTGGTTGACAGCTTTTCATCAGCACAGGACTCACTCACATCACTTCCTTATTTTTACTAGAAACTATCTCACCTAAGCACACTAAAAACACTTCTGACATGTTTAATCATCTTCTTTTACACTTTCTATGCTTAAAAAAATAAACATGTTTTGATTTGCTTTATTTTGTTTTGAAAATCTCCTTGTAATTCTTGAAATGCAAAAGCTGCTTTAACTAAATAATGGTGTCTAACGTTGTGTGAGTTTCTTGAAGTGTAGAGTTTTCTTTGTTTCTCTGTTATCTGATGCCATGACATAGAATTATTTTTAATTTAAAAATTAAAGGCAGTCAGAATCTTGCAGATTTTTTTTCACGTGCAATTCTTTAGAAAAACACCTAAAGCTTTTATTAAAAATGACTTACACAAGACCACCAAAATATAACAGGCAGACTGGAGCTTGACATTAATTAGGATGCTAAGTATAAGCTTTTACACCTTTTTTAATCACAGTATTAAATATTAATAAAGTGACAAAGGTGGACATTTCTCCTAAAATATTTCCTTTGACTGAGTAGTTGTCCTCAACATGAAAATATACATGGGTGACTAAAATATGCTGAGATATTTTTCTTCATAAGTACACAAATTCCCCCCCCTTAACACAACAGTAAATTGCATTTTTAACTTCATTCCATGTTTTAAAACTTCCTTTGTTATGATTAGTGCTATCTCATCATTCTATAACATTGACTATTTCACATGACTAACTCTTTTGTTGCAGTTGTATTAACTGCATTTATTTTTAACTTTTTTAATCTAAGGAAGAAAAATATTATTGTTCTCTTCTCAATCAGTTAATCAGAACACTTACAAATACAGAGGTTTTTGAAAAGACTATTTCTACAGATTTCTTTTAGCTCTAATGTCAAATACAGTGTACAGAGATTTTCCTTTTTAGTAAAACACATTTTCTTTGTGTATTTCGAAAAGCCACTTTAGTTCACCTTTAAGAAAAAAAGCATCTTTATGTTTCAATAGTATTCTCTTGTCTTCATTTATTCATCATTAAACCAAATGCTGGAAGAAAATCCTTTGTGATTTATTCATTTTGAAATCATCTTTTATTAATTAAGGTGGAAGTACATTTACAATAATCACTGGTAAATGATGTGAAAAATATTTAGCTCACCCTTCTTGATTGTAATATATTTGTTGAATACTTTTCATGGTTTTCAAATTGGCATTTAGAAATTTCACTTGGTTTAAGTGATGAATAGTTAGCTTGAAATAGCAATACAAAAGCTAATCTTGAGTTTTTCCCCCTCCCCGTTTTTAATACAGGTATTCTAAGGGCTGCTTGCTAACTCCTTCAGTATGACAAAAGAGAGAACACATATTTCAATGACATCAGAGAGAACATTAAAGGAAGCTTGAGTTCCAACTTAGATAATTAGCCAATGAAAAAATAGCATTTCTAGATACCTAGTATATAGCTGTATTATTTAATTCATGTGAGTTATATCTCATCTCTTTATTTTTATTTGGCCACATCCAGATTTATACCTGCTGGCCTTCAAAGGTAGCCGATGACCTACTTGATTTAAGCCCTGTATCCTCTTAACATATGTCTGTCTCCTCAGAGGAAAAAAAGTGACATATTGGACTACAAACAGAAACTTCCAGATATGCAACAAGATCCTTATGTGAAACAAAATCCTAACCAGCTTGGTTGTTTGACTTTTACTTAATGACAATTAAGTTAGGTTAGCTAGTTTTTAAAGGAAGTTTTTTACTTATATAGTAAGATCATTATCTTAATATATACATCTATTTAGAGTAACTGGCCAATTACTGTTGATATTAAAAAAAATGTTGCTCACATCTGTATTGTTTTAGGCTTCTCCTTGCTACTCATAATACTTAATTTTTCTCCTTTTTATACAAAAGGTACAAATACTGTGAAACTAATCAATACAGTTCCTCTTAGAGTCAATAGGAATTATGTGGAGCTATAACCCTGTGTGATTTTTGAAAATGCTAAATTACAGTCAGTAAACAAAATATCATAAGCCTGTTTAAAAATGATTTTATCCTAATTTGCTTAAAGCAGCTGGTTATTTCAGTGTAGACAATATTTGAAATTCAAAATGTGAAACCAAAAAAGATCAAAATCAAAAAATGCCTATCATTCTTTATAATGAAAATGAGATTTTAAAGGGTTAAATGGATAATTGTATCACACTGTTTTAGAGATAATAATTTTAATAATGTTATAGGTATTCTCTACAACCCAAATAATTCCTCATAAGCATATATTTCAAAATGCAATGGCCTAACCTATGTGTTGTAAAATTGTCATTGTTTTTATTATTCATTCCATTTGCTAGGGCTCTCCTAAAATTATTCAATTATTGTCATAACAGCTCAAGCCTTTTATCTTCCCTTAATGTTCTTGAAATTATTCAAGGATTTAAGAAGATGATTTTTTAAAATATATTTCTTCAGAAAATAACATTTAGAAGGTGCATATTTTTGCTTTAGATAAAATAAATATTATCATGTAAGTGAATCATTGGAGGCTTTGTGAATGGACATTTGTGCTTTTAAGCCTTATAAGAAAGTAAAGAGATAATGTAAGCCCATTTTCATGGTTCTGCTATATATTACCCAATTGCATACGGGTAATTTATCAATACTTTGCATTGCAACCTGGATCAAGCTGTTTGATATCAATTCAAGGTATTTTTATAACACCATTTTGTTTCATGGAGAGATAAGTACAGACCCTTTTCACTTAAAAAATAAATCGCTCATTAAGTTCAGGGAATTATTTTGTAACTTTTTGTTATTTTTCTTCTCCATTTTTTTCCTTCATGAAATTCATATTTTGAATTCTGAATCTTTTATACCAAAATGTTCCTTAGGTAGGGTTATGAGAAATAAAATAGCAGTAGGCAATTAAAGAAAAGATTTTATTCAGGCCATTGCAGTAGGTAAACTGTTTATTCATGAGAAATGTTTCAAAGAAAAGTAACAGGGCCTAGGGTTCTATAGACGCAAGTAAAATGAGGAAATATGAACAGAAAACCTTAGGAGAGTCACAAAGAAGAGCGAAGGCAGGGTGCAGGTGGTGTGTTCTAAAAATACACAGGGAGTCCTTTGCAATTAGCAGTTTCTCAGAACACAAAAGTCTGAGATGTTTCTCAGCCATCCTTGAAGTCAACAAGCCCGCTATCTCTGAAGATATCTAGGGAAAAATCTTTTTTCCCTTCCTAGCTTCTGACGGCTCCCCTACAATCTCTGGCATTTTTTAGCTTGTAGACAAGTCACCCAGTCTCTACCTACTAATTCACATGTCCTTCTTTCCTGTAAATATCTCCTGTGTTCTTTTCTAAGGACTCTGATCATTGAGTTTAGGGCCCACCCCTATTCAACACGACCTCTTCTAACTAATTACACCCGGAAAACCTCTATTTCCAAATAAAATCACATTCTGAGGATCCAGGTAAACATGAAGTTTTGGAGGTCATTGTTCAATCCACTGCAACTAAGATTACAGATTAAGAAGAAACAGGATTTGTTACCTATTCAATCAAAATGACAGCAAGAGATTCTAAAAGTACCCATAGAAGGTAATGGAATTGTGAAGAAACTTAGTTCTTTTAAAAATGAGAATTTTGTTCTTATAAGTAATTGAAGACATGATAAAATGAGCAAGAAAGCACAGACTATCACCCTGATAAAACACAGAACCCTCCTTCCCACCCTGTTATTCAAGGTGTGGGGCGACTTATACTCTGTAAACAACACTCTTTCAGACTTCCCTGATAAAACAGCTTTCCTTTTATCTTAATTTTAACCATTTAGTTTAACAGATCTGGTACCGTTTCAAATGATTTCTTCACAAGACTTTATTTGTTAGAAAGTGTGGAATCTGTTAAAGATTAGCAATTTCATTTTCTCTCCCCTAAAATGTCATTTGGTCATTTAAAGGTGATTTGTGTTGTAATTTTTTTAAGTGTATCATCTATCTTTTTTATCTCATCCTCTCTAACTTCTTCATTTATCTTGCCTAATCAAATAACAGTATTTTTTCTATCCTGGGTCTTTATTTTTTTCCTTTCTTTTTAGTCTTACTCAATAGCAAAATATATCATTCAGTTTTTCACAAGGTGCCCTCCTGGTAACCCTGAAATACACACATCATGTATCATAGTTATTTTTCACCTCCACTGAAAGGGCTCAGTGCTCATTTTAGAGGCCATTTGGAAGTCTAGTGGACTTTTTAGCAGTCTAGTGATTTTGGGCCAAGATATGAATAAAGAATTTAAGTACTAATTTATAATCTGCTGTTTAAATTTTAGAACTTCTCTGGTGACAATTTGCGCCAGCTTTTTTCTTCTTCTATTTTTACATTGCTTGGAAATAGAGATTTGTGGCTTATTCTTGTTTTAACTACTTACGTGGTCTGGCTTAGCTACCTGATCAATGGGGTTTAAAAGACCTTACTGGAAACTTTCACATCATGTCTCCTTAAACCAAGATTCCTTGCACAAATCTGGGTGATGCATAATCCAGAGATGAAGTACGTTCTGTGCGACTGTAAAAGGGTCGTTGGTAGCTACACCTGATATCATCAGGCCCACAATTCTTCCTTGTGCTTCCTTTTGCCTAATGTGTCACATCCTTATCTTGATTAAAGGCTTATTACATAAGTACACTTTGTTAAATCTAGTGAGATTTTTTCAATGATCTCTTCCTGTGTAGGCATTGCATTCTTCAACCACTCTCTTCTTTTAACTCGAGACATAATATTCCACACACACACACACACACAAAGGCTGAACATATTGCCAAAACCAGTCAAATCAGATTTTTAAGCGTATACTAAGAGAAAAAATTTTCCCTGGGATTGGAAATGGTATATTTTTAGAATTTTTTCAAAAACGTCTTACCTTTACCCTCCTGATGGAATTCATCTGTAGAAAGTAAAGAGTGATTCGGACAATACACACAGAAAGAGCAAGTTTTGAAGGAAGGAGACAACGAGACAGGCAGAAACAAATAAAGGCGCATAAGGAACCCTAAAGTCCTGAAGTCGGCTCTACTACTGGACTCTCTAGTCATTTGAGTGATAAATCCCCATCTATGTTTAAGCAGTATGGGCAGTGTTTCAGTTACATGTAGCCAAAATAACTTTCACTATATTATTCAAGGATCAAAGCCATGTTTTATTCATATATTCATTTACAGTTTTAGCATAATGAGATATTCTATGTAAAGTAGTCAGTAAATGTTAAAGAATAAAACTAATAAGTATTTTTAAAACAAACTTAGCTAAATAATTTTAGATGCCCCCAAATTCATGAAATGGCAGGTTGAATTAAACCTGAGACTCCGTTAAAGCATATGTAAACTAATTGCATTGAAATAAAATTATATAGGTTTTAAGTGTACAATTCTATAATGTATCATCTGTACATAGCATTATATGTTTACTACCCAAAGTCAAGTCTCTTTCTGTCACCTTTAGTGACCCCCTGTACTGTTTTCTACTCCACCATCCCTTCCCTTTTATAATCACCACACTGTTGTCTGTATCAACAAATTTTTTTCTTTGTCTTATTTGTTCATTTGTTCTTTTTGATTTTATATTCACATATTAGTGAAATCATAGGGTTCTTGACTTTCTGTCTGACTAATTTTTCATAGCATGAATATGCTCAAGATGCACACACATTGTCACAAGTGGCTCTATTTCGTTTTTTTAAGGCTGAGTAGTATTTCATTGTATATACATACCACATCTTCTTTATCCAATTAGCTATGTAATGATACTTTTGTTGTTATCATTTCTTGACCAAGGGGAATAGTGCTTCAATGAACATAGCTGTGCATATATCTTTGCAAATAATGTTTTAAAATTTGGGGGTAGATACCCAGAAGAGGGGTTGCTGGGTCATATGGTAACTCTATTCTAAGTTTTATGAGAAACTACCATATTATTTTCCATAGTGGCTGTACCATTTTATATACCCAGCAGCAGTGAATGAAGCATTTTTTCCTCTGCAACCTTTTCAAGACTTGTTATTATTTGTCTTATTAATGATGGTCATTCTAACAAGTGTGAGATGGTATCTCATTGTAGTTTTGATTTGCATTTCCCTGCTAGCTAGTGACCTTGAACATCTTTTCATATATATGTTGGCCATTTGTATGTCTTCTTAGAGAAAGTGTCTGCTTAGGTGTTGTAGACCGCTCTGCCTGGTTCTAGGGATTGTATCCCAACCCCTTGTGGCTAAGGGTAAGGGATGACCTTTGAAATGCCAGTGCAGGAGACAAAGCTTGTCTCTGGTAGCAAAGCTGCCTCAGTTTCCTCTCCCTGCCCCCAAAGCTTAGTCAGAAGTCAATGACAGGTAAGACCCCTCACAGCAGGGGGCAACCTAAGCCAGACTCAATCACTTGGGAGGCCTTCATGGAAGGACTCGGGGAGCTGTGACAAGGAGCAATGGACTCTTGCCCCCCAGCTTTGACATAGTTCAAGTTCCCATGTTCTCTGGGAGAAGCACTTCCTGGCTCTGATCCCCTGAAGCCTGAATACTTGTTGGGGAGAAGTGCAGCTCCTTGCCTTGCTAGAGTGTGTCCTGGGGAACAATATGGCATCTCAAAGATTTCCTGATAAACCTGTGTGAAATCTGCTCTGCTAAAAGTGTTTTCATTCATTTGTTAAGTGTTCAAGCAGGAAACCCTAAAACTCTGTTCCTGACAGACTCTGACTCACAGTAAGCCCTCACATTTCTTTGAAATGTTATCTAGTGTTTGATCCTTGCCGCCCTGTATTCCTTTGTATTACAACCCAATAAAAGGCCCTGGAGGAGGGGGCTCGAGACCTTTTTCTCCTCGGAGAAACTGGCTGCTGCTGGCCTTCTTCCCCTGAGAAACTGGCCACTGCTCACTTCTCCTCCCCAAGCAGATCACATCATGTCTCAGTCATATTTACTCTCATCCATGGCCCTCAGGGGGACTTGTGAGGGAAGTTGCCCCCACACTTAGGTACTCTGGGCAAAAGTTTAGGTACTCCGGATAGAATTTTTTAATTAAATTGTTTTTTAAGATAATTATGTAACACAATGTATAGTTATCACCCTTGAGTTATATTAGTCAGGGACTGCAATTACATTTTCTTTTTCCTTTATATTAATTTGTAGGACTAAAATTGAATACTTCAAGAGAAATTTTGCCACAATATCCTGAATTTGCATTAACTTCCTTGTGATGTAATATCATCTGATTAAATAACCGATGTATCACCAAAACCTGGATAACACCAAATCCTGAGAAGAGCATACGGCAACAGGAACTCTCATTCATTTCTCGTGGGGATACGATATTGTACAACCACTTTGGAAAACAGTTTGACAGTTTCTTACAAAACTAATATACTCTTACTATATGATCCAGCAATTGTGCTCCCTGGCATTTACCAAAATGAATTGAAATTTATATACCTATGAAAACCAGTACTTGGATGTTTATAACAGGTCTAATCATAATTTCTAAAACTTAAAAGTAATTAAGGTATTCTTAAGTAGGTGAAAGAGTAAATAAACTATCATACGTACAGGCAATGGGATATTAATCAGCACTAAAATGTGATGACCTATTCAAGCCATAAAAAGACATGAAAGAAACTTCAGTGCATTTTGCTAAGTGAAAGAGGCCAATATGAAAAGGCTGCATATTGCACGTTTCCAATTATGTGACTTTCTGGGAATGGGAAACTAGGGAGCATATAAAGGAATCAGTGCTTCCCAAAGGTTGGAAGGAGGGAGGGATCAATTGGCAAAGCACAGAGGGTTTTTTATGGCAATGAAACTACTCTATCAGTTATTATAATGATAGACATCCTTATACATTTGTCAAAAAACACAAAATACACAACACCAAGAGTGACCACTAATGTAAGTTATAGATTTTGGGTGATAATAATATTATAAGTTCACCCATTATAACATATGTACCACTCTGGTGGGGTTGTTCACAGTGTTGGAGGTTGTAGGAATGTGGAGGTAGGGAATTTATGGAAACCCTCCACACCTCCCATTCAGTTTTGCTGTGAAATTAAAACTACTGCAAAAATCTATTTTAATAAAATTAATAATTTTGTTTATTGCTGTGAAATTTTAAAAGCTTTAAACTTTATTTCAAATCAAAACTTCCCAGTTCCCCACCAGACTTGCTAACTCTGACTTTACAAGAGGGTGGAATTGGTGGGGGTTGACTATTTTTCTCTTTTCACTTTTCATATTTAGGCTCATTCCTCAGCGTGCTAACCTCTCTTTCATATCCCTCCAGTATAGAAAGGAGCACCAGAAGATTAAAGATTCATAAGGAGAAAGAAGAGAAGGGTGGGAGTAAACAGCAACTGTTTGAAACAGTAGTGGTATGATACCACAATCTCTGGATGTGATTTTTTCAAAGCTATCTGAATAATGGAACTTGATTGTGAGTTTCTCTATTGCTGTGATCTCTTGCTTGCAGTTACATTGTATATGGTTGCTGGCAACAATCTTGTCTTAAGCACTAAGCATCTGAAGCCACATAGAACTTTTTACTGAGGTCATTTGCCTCTGAAATTGTGCTCATGGACAACAAAGGAATGCTCACACAGCCTCTCTAATGTGTGAGATCCACAACTTCTCCTCAGGAGACAATAATACATTTTTGACCCAGGAAATCTTTGAGAATACATATTTCCCCACCCCGTGATATTGGCAGGCATGAATTGAACACTGGTCCTAAATTGCAGAGGATACTTTTGAGACTTCTTGAAATGTCTCCATAAAACTTGTTTTTCCTCCCTTGACTTGTATATATAGAAAGTCAAACCCACACTAGCAGCATAATACTATTCTCACTAAATGCTACTTCAGAAACAAAACAAAACCAGATAAATTTCTCCAGTGTCTCTAAACTCATATATTTTATGTGGACAAGATTGAAACATAACAGATTTTTACCATCTTGTCCTTGCAAGAACTGCTGATATCATCAAAATTTGCTTTGACCTTTGACTTTGGTGGAAATTTCTACTTGAACATGAAGGTATGTCTGCTAGAAAAAAGTAACTACATATAAATTCTGTTTCACAAGGTATTCTGATGCTAAGTTTCTGGAAAGAGACAACATAAGTTCAAATCCCAGCTATGATACATTAATGAGATTTTTGACATTCCATTAGTTAAAAAATTCCAAGCCTCCACATAGACACCACAGGATATTAGTAAAATAAATGATTTAATATATTTACAGAACAAGTATATCTGTAACATGGTAAAATTTCCATAAATGTTTGTCAAGTATCACCATTTGTATCATTAAAATTTTCTGTATTAATATGCAATGTCATAAAGTATAATTTAATGCAAAAAGTATTTCATGAAAATGCAATGAGGGAAACAAAACTAAAGGAAAGCTTATCATTGTACAAACTAATACACTTTGATGCAATAATATATTTCTGTAATATATTTTCTGTTGTTCATCTCTTTTATTTCTTGTTTTGTACCTTATATTTCAACTTTCATTTTTATTTTTATTTTCCTCATTTTCATCTCTCCTATTTCCCTATATTTTTATATAAACCTTATTCTCACTAAAAATTAAATCATTCAACTTTTAAAAGTTATTGCTCATATTGAAAATATTTTGTAAAAAATTTCAGTGAACTGAAAATGTCAATAAATGTGTATGTTGCCTGAATGCAACTGTTGATGATAATTTAGACTCATCAGCTATAGATAAGAAAAATAACTATCTCCCTGGCTGGTGTAACTCAGTGGATTGAGCGTGGGCCTGCGAACCACACGAACGCGGTTCGATTCCCAGTCAGGGCACATGCCTAGGTTGCAGACCAGTTCACAGAAGGGGAATCACGAGAGGCAACCATACATTGATATTTCTCTCCTTCCCTTCCTCTCTAAAGATAAATAAATAAAACATTAAAAAAGAAAAGTAACTATCAAAATGTAATCTTCGTTAGAAGCTATATAAAGAAAGGTAGAGCCTCATATAATAATAATTTTTTTAATTTATTGTATAGAGAATCTAACATATACTGCCCATCCCTGAAAGCTGTTTAAATTGATCAAGATAAGTAGAATAAAGCTCAGCAGCATGAGTGCTTTTTGTAATCAGTCATTATATGGATGTCTGAATAGGGTGGTGACTTCCTGTTTATTCTATTTTGTAATAACAGGAGAAATTACATGAAAGAGGATCAGGTAGCTTAGTCGCTTTAGTTCCCCTATATCAAGCGCAAGGCATACTAAAAGAAGAGTTCCTTATGATCAAACCTGAGAAAAAAATGTTGCAGACAAGAAGTATGGATATAAATGACCAAGTCATTTAACAGTTTCATAATTTATATTGCCCAGAGCTGGAAAGATGAGGAAGAGTGTGTAGCAATCTTTTCCTTCCACCAAAGAACAGAATAAAAATACTCTTTCCCCTAAAAAATCCCGGACCAAAATTTTAAATAACAAAAGTTTTCCTTAAGCTATTTCCACCAACGTGCCATGTTTTTTTCCCCTCTAGTAAAATATTTAGTAGTTCAAACTAATAAATATAGGTCAAAATAGGGGACAACAACTCAAATACCTCTGATGCCAGCAATAATTTTAAGAAATAATTTGTAAATAAAGTCTTTAGTCTTGTATTATTTCTACTTTATTGATATTGATCAGCTTTTAATATTTACATACATTCATATTATCGTAAAACTAAACATACGATTTGTAATCCCATTGATTTTTCCCTCCCAATCTTTCTCCTTTCTGAGGCAGAGCAAAGAGAGCTAGAAGGGCATGCCTGTGCATATAAAGAGGTCTAAACTGAAAGAGAAGAACCCTAAAAATATAAACCTGCGAGTTTCTATAGTCATCCTCTTCTTTCCTTTAAGGCAGGAAGATCAATTTAATCTCCTTAATGGAAACAAACTATCCTCAGAAAAAGAAGGGGCAGAACCATGGCTTCTTTTGTTTTGGAATGAAAATAAATCTCTCTGGGGGAAATAGGACAAATGTTTCACTGTTTAATCCCCTAGAATAGTTCCATGGTCTGAATTTTATACTCCTTTGACATTTAAAATCATACCTCAATAAATGTAAAACCCTTTAATATGTATTCAGTCACATTTCAGGTGAAAGGTTGCTTTTTTAACTCATGTTCCAGTCTTATGTGTTAGTCTTGTTCAGAAAGCACTACCTGTGTAAACACAAAAATATTTTCTCTACAGTCACAAATATCACATATCATCTTCCACTATTTTTGTAGATACATTGTGTTATCAGCCTTTAAAAAATCTATTTTTTCTTCTCAAAGCAACACTTACTTTTTGTTGATCAAAAAGTTAACTTTTCTTTGTAGATGTTTCTGGTCCCTGCCAAAGCTCTTCTTTCAGTTACAAGCATAAAGATCTAAAATTTGGGGTGCTTTTTTTGTTCTAATAATATCAGAAAGAAAAGGGATGAAGATACCAAGTTAAATAGAAAACGATGTGAGTAAAAGTGGGCCACAGGCCACACAATGCATCTGGAGATGACCTGATCTCAGTGATTCACCTGGAAAATGATGGAAGAACGGGTGTAAGTATGGAGTAAAATGTCCAGAGTTGCTTTTTAAGGCACAAAAGTATGTAAGTTTGTGTTGTAAGGTTTTTGTATCATCTTTACCTTAAGCATTTTAATCTTATAGGTTCAGGATGAAAACAAATATTGCTTAAGTAGAATAATGTGAAGTCAAAACATTCCAAATTTTTTACAAAACTTAGAGGTTATAACAAGTGTAAAAAAAATACTTTTCTCCAAAGTTTTGCCTGATATCCTGTGTACAACATTATTGATATTCACAGGACATAAGACAAAATTTTTATTCCTCCACATAATAATTCTCTACATATATGAATATTTTCACATATTGTCACCATGTCCTAAGGAATTATAATACTAATTTACACTTTTCAAACCGTGGGCATGTTTCTGGAATTTTTGTGCATTATTTATTTTAATATACACAACACTTTTATTATTATCATCCCTATTTGCAGAACAAGCTCAAAGAGACTAAATAACTTGCTTATATAGTCACTCAGCTAGCTGGAACTTGGTTTGAGTCAAGGTGATTTGGCTCCAGAGCTCACGTTCTTTGTTATGCCTCACAACTCTCATTAAACACAACCCTCAAGTAACATCAGCAAACACATTATACCAAATCAGAGCAAGTGAAATAAGACAACTTAAGAGACATATTTCAGAACAGTTAGGATGTAAGAGGTATTTAGAATATAAATTTTCTGGATTTAGTAAGTTTATAGTCCCCAAATGGAGCATCACTTTTATTTTAAGCTACCTAAGAATGGCAGTCATTCATAGAAAGTCATTTGCGGAAAAGAGCCAAAAATTTTAATAAATAAGGATCACATAATAAGAAAAAACTATTTTTTTGAGTTCTTCGCATTTTCCACTACTACAACCACTGATATTCTACTTAACTGAATATAGACTATTCCATAATGTTAATATATTGTTCAGCATTAAATTATATAAGTACATTTCTTAAATACCCATTCCACATTCCAAAATGTACTGTATAAAGTGTTTATATAGAGAAGACAATCCCTGTGTGTTGAGTAGAAGACTCTTTAAATTCTGTGTCGAAGCTAAAGATTTAAAAAATTTTATAGCATATTGTTTTTGATGTTTTAATATAAAGTTAGTAAACTTATTTGCATGCAAAATCCATTTATTTGCCTATTGATTTACTTCATTAAAATATTTAAATGCCTTTTATGTGCAAGCACTGGTTCTAGGAATGCAATACTAAACAGGACAGACATAAACCTCTGTACCGTGTAGCCACATGGTGAGTGAATGGGGAAAGAACTGAAGAAAGTTGCTGAAGAAAAATAAATCAAAATATGGTATTACATTCACAGTAACATGAACTATTTTTGATACTAATTCATTAGTGCACTAGTTCACTAGTTTGAAGGGTAAAAAGAAAACTTTATTATACTACAATCTGACTGTTGATAATAATATGACAAACTGAAATTGAGAGACAGTCTACAGAACTACGACATGCAATCTTCAGCAAATCATTATAAGTTCATATAAAATATATTATAGAAAATAAAAAATGCTTTCTCCTAGATCTGTCAAATTTAGCTATGCCTATAATTCTCAAGAAGTTTAAATTGGAATAAATTCATAATCAGCAATGTTTAGAAATAACAACTTTATAATAAATTTCAATTAAAGTAGGTATAAACTGTGCATACCCACAATTCAATATCAAGGTTCAGGTGTCACTACAAATGTGTTCACAGTTTGTTCTGTCTTGTAATGAAATTTTGTGAACTCTTGAATGGATTGTAATCCTGGTGATCTTGACTCATCTAATAATTTTGTTATGCATAATTATCACATATTGAATTATTTCAGTAGAAATGTATTGATTTATATAACCTACTTATGAAAATATCTAAATAGTAAATTAGTATAGGTGAGAAGAAATAAAATATTTATTCATTTTTATTTATGTTTAAGATCTAAATTACAATTACACCTTATCTTAGAAATAAAACTATATTTATAATAATGGGACTCACCACATGTAGATAACATGGTTTTAATTCAAAATATTAATCAACCGTCTGTGCCCAGCGACAAGGGCGTCTGCCACGGAGAACTCATCGGGAGCCCGGCAACCCTGAGAAAAGTCAAGGGCAGTGGCAGCGGTGGCGGCGGCGGCAGGACGGCAGCCATTGGCCGGCGCATAAAGACCTTGGAGCCTTGGCTGCCTCAGCGGTCGGGGCCCAGAGGCTTCCCCCTGAGCCCAGCGACAGGGGCGTCTGACACAGAGGACTCATCGGGACCCCAGCACCTGTGAGTAAAGACAAAAGCGGCAGCGGCAGGGCCGGCTGCCCTCAGAAGCCAGGCACCCCAGATTTAAAGTCAAAAGCAGCAGCGGTGGGACCAGCAGCCATTGGCCGGCGCGTAAAGACCTCAGAGCTGCTGCTTCCGCAGCTTCCAGGGCCCAGGCTTCTGGCTACGGCCAGCGTCGGGGCGTCTGCCACAGAGGACTCAGCGGGAGCCCAGCAACTGTGAGTAAAGACAAAAGTGGCAGTGGCAGGACCGGCTGCCCTGGGCCAGCCCAAAAC